>NW_006288719.1:1043470-1060876 GCF_000327345.1 Myotis davidii
TGAAAAAAAAAAAATTCATGGACCTAAATACGACAAACCTGGCAAGGAAAAAATGTCACCTACCAAAATCAGAATTGTGTTTTAGTGAAATTGAAGATTTATTTTGCCTAGCACACATGAAAGATTACCTAGGAATTACGGAACTGTGCTGTGAAAAGTAAACATTTAGTATGAGGGATCCTAAAAAAATAAATAAATAAAGCTACACTTGGCAAAAAAAAATTTTTAATTAAGAAAAGCTGGCCTAATACATAACAGTTAAGTCGCTAAACTCAAGATCTGTGAAGCATAAAAGAAATGTGTACAATTCTAAATGAATTACAAGTATTTTAATAAATCCATGTAGTTCCAAAATAGGTAAAGCACATACAATTATGGGCAAAAGCAAACATTAATGGAAAACAACATTCTACATATTTTTTAACAAGATTGATTAAAAACAAACAAACAAAAAGCCTTATTGCTATCTAAGTGTCATGGGCTTGACAATTTTTATGTTGCTATCTTTTTAGCACTATAAGTTGCTTTTAATATTTCAGTTACCACATTTTGGCTTTATTCTAAGTGAATGCAAATTTTTAAAGATAATAAACTAAAGATAAAAAATAGAAAGTGTATGAGAATCAATTTATTCTCCCATTATCCTTGTATGTATGCTTTTGAATCTAATGATAAGCAAATAGATTTAAAAACCTCAAATTATTAATCTATGAGTCAAATCCAGGGAGCCTTCACAGACAAGTTTCCCCATACCTTAAAAATTTACTTCGCTAAAATGTATAAATACTGAATTATCATTTAGATATGTGTCCTAATTTACCTTTGACAGGTACCTTTCTGACATGTTAATTACTGTTTTTATAAATACTGAATTATCATTCGGATATGTGTCCTAATTTACCTTTCACGGGTACCTTTCTGACCTGTTAATTACTGTTATGCTGAGCTGCTAGACTTATGAACCATAATTATTCATTTCCCATAGGAATGATAATATCCTGTAGTATAAAGCATGAAAACATTAATACAAAAGAGAAAACATTTTATATTGGCAACTCTGACACCCGTTTTAAATTCTAAAGACAGCTGTGAATAAACTACCCACTTAGAAATCATACTATTCAGTCTGCTTGCAGGTAAATAATGGAAACATTCATGAACAGAAGCATGAAGCTCATTAAAGTAAGGTATTACAATAGCTTGAAAAAATGTTTTAAAATAAATAAACAAATTAAACCTATACTTTTTAATCTGAATTTTGCCTAAAGGGCTAGAGAAAAGACATTTTTTAAAAAATTACCTCCTACCAGAAAGGGAAACTAAAAAAGCAACTTACTATTCACAATTGCTTCAAAAATAATAACATACCTAGGAATAAATTTAACCAAGGGTGTAAAAGACCTGTACTCAGAAAATTATAAGACACTGAAGAAAGAAATTGAAAAAGATACAAAGACAGTAAATGGACGCATATACTGTGTTCCTGGATAAGAATTAATATCATTAAAATGTCCATACTACCCAAAGCAATCTACAGATTCAACACAATTCCTATCAGGATACCATTGGCATATTTCACAAAACTAGAACAACAAACCTGAATAGCAACAGTGATCTTGAGAACGAAAAACAAAGTTGGAGGAATTATACTATTTGATATCAAACTATACTACAAGGCCATAGTAATCAAAACAGCATAGTACTGCCCAGCCAGTGTGGCTCAATGGTTGAGCATTGACCTATGAACCAGGAAGCCATGGTTCAATTCCTAGTCAGGACACATGCCTGGATTGCGGTGTGGGGCATGCAGGAGGTAGCCAATCAATGATTCTTTTTCATCATTGATATTTCTATCTCTCTCTCTCTCACCCTCTCCCTCTCTGAAATCAATAAAAATATATATTTTTTAAAAACAGCATGGTACTGACAAAAAACAGATATATAGATCAATTGGACAGAACAGAGAGCCCAGAAATAAACCCACACATTTATAGTCAATTAATATTTGACAAAGGAGGCAAGAACATATAATGGACTAAAGATAGTCTATTCAATAAATGGTGCTGGGAAAATTGAACAGATGCATGTAAAAAAAATGAAACTAGACCACCTTCTTACACCACACACAAGAATAAACTCAAAATGGATTAAAGACTTAAATGTTAGACTCGAACCCATAAAAATGCTAGAAAAAAGCACAGGTGGTAAAATTTTAGACATTTCTCATAGCAATATTTTTCTGATATCTTTTCAGGTAAGGAAAACAAAAGAAAAAATAAACAAGTTGGAGTACATAAAATTAAAAAGTTCTTGCACAACAAAGGAAACCATTAACAAAATGAAAAGACAACCCACTGAATGGAAGAACAAATTCACTAATGGCACTCTAATAAGGGGTTAATATCCAAAATTTATAAAGAACTTATAAAATTCAACACCAAAAAACAAACATCCAATTTAAAAAATGGGCAAAGGACCTGAATAGACACTTCTCCAAAGAGGACATACAAGATGTCCAATAGACATATGAAATGATGCTCAATGTCACTAATTATCAGAGACATGAAGTTAAAACCACAATGAGATATCTCCTCACACCTGTCAGAATGGCTATCATCAATAAGGCAACAAACAACTAGTGCTGGCAAGGATGTGGAGAAAAGCAAACCCTTGTGCACTGTTGTTGGGAATGCAGGTTGGTGTAGCCACTGTGGAAAACAGTATGGATACTTCAAAAAATTAAAAATAAAACTGACTTATGGCCCAGAGATTCCTCTTCTGGGAATTTATCAGAAGAAACAAAAAAAGCTAATTTAAAAGAATATATGCACCCCTATATTCATTGCAGCATTATTTACAGCAGCCAAGATTTGGAAGCAGCCCAAGTATCCATCAGTAGATGAGTGGATAAAAGAGCTATGATACATTTACATAATGGAATACTCTCAGCCATAAAAAAAAAAGGAAGGAAATCTTACTTTTTGTGACTACATGGATGGGCCTGGAGAACATGCTACGTGAAATAAGCCACTCAGAGAAAAACAGGTACCATATAAATTTCACTCATACGTGGAATCTAATGAAAAAACTGAACTAACAAGCAAAATAGAGATAGATTCATACATAGAGGGCATGCAGACAACACTGGTGGAGGGGTTTGGGAGTGAGGTGGAGGGATTGAGCACAAAATAATAACAGAGAAAGAATTCATGGACACAGCCAACGGTGTGGTGATTAAAGGGAGGATGGGATGGGTAGAGGTAGAGAGGGGTATAGGGGGGATAAATGGGGATGGGGGAAAATATAAAAGAAAATACAGAAAAAAATCATTCAAATTGACCATTTATGGTGAAAAAGCCCAGTACCAACTAGATATGTCATCAGGCATTTTCCCCCTAAATTTTAGATAAGAAACCTTTAACTGACTAAAATGTTTTGACTCCCATAGATAAGAATGTGTATAAAATTGCTCTCACTGTCCATCCACACTAAGAACCTGATAGTCACCCTTAACTATTCCTTCCTTTTATGTTCCACATCTGACCAGTACAAAGGCATAATGATCTGCCTTTTAATGGTCTCTCCTTTCAAGCCCACCCTCCTACACTCAACATCTCTTTCCAGGGCCTTACTAGCTGGTCAGCTAGGTTCCTGTCCAGCACCAGTCTAGTCCATTCTCTGGATCTCTATCAAAGTGACTTGATTGACACCACACAACTGAAACTATGACTTCACTGCTACACTCAACCCCTAGCTTGTCCTTGCACCATCTTGTCCTTCTCTACCTCACCAGCTTTATTTCTCAACACACCACCCCATCACCTCTCACACCATTTACATTCTAATCACACCAAACTACAGACTCTCTCCCAAATGTTGCCTACAGTTTATATTCCTGGATTTCAAAAAATGATGAATACTACGGATATTTTTTTTCTGCAAATACTTTTTTCCTCGCATATCATGTTCTCTCAATCTCAATATAAGCTTCAAGAGAGCAGGGAGCTGGTCTTCTTGGACTGCCATATCCCAAGTCCCCAGGACAGTGCCTGGTTCACAGTAAATGTGTGGAGAGTTTTCTAAAGCTGGGCCTAATATTAGTGCACATCAGCTCCATTCATATTTCTTTGTCTAGAACTCAGCCAGACTCATGATCATATCTAACTTCAAGGCACGCTGGGACATACAGTAAAGTGTGCGCCCAAAGAGAAATAATAGACTTGGATGAGCAGCCAGCAGTCTCAGCCATATCAGATAATTGTCATATAAATATAATGTCAACAGAAAACAAATCCAAATGTGCACAAGTCAAAGAAAAAAAGCTGCTTGTTCTTGAAATGAAAACCTACTAGAAGCTGAATGTAAGCCAACTACGAGATAAATGCAGAAATAAATTGATAATGAACATTAAATAAGAGAACCATTAGGTGTCTAGATGTTTCAGAAGTGATTGCATCAATTTTTTATATATGTAATTATAGTACTCTTTAAACTATTTCATAATATTCCTTTTTAAGAAGCTAGTGTAATATTGATGCCAAAAGATTGCACACACCTAAATCTACAGGCTAATGTTACTTATGAAATATCAATGCAATAGTCCTAAATAAAATATCAATAAATAGAATAAACAAAACATTGAAAGAATAAATCATATCTCTAAGTGGCATTAACTCAAAGAATGTGAGAATGTTCGATATTAGAAATCTCTTTATATAAATCACCATAATAATAAGTCTAAAAAGAAAGATTACATTATTATCTGCACAGACAAAAAGGCATTTCATACAACCCCTAATCCATTCCTCATACATAAATACTTCCTGCTCTGCTAATTAAAAAATTATATGTTAGGATTTAAAAATGGCAGCAGAATAAGTGGAAGCTACAATGACACGTTTCCAGAACCAAACTGGAATTAACAGCTAAAATACAGAAAAACCATCCTTAATAATCAACTGAAGATTAGTGAGAGAGAACCCTGATAACCAAGGACAGAATGTGGAACCCACATAGAGAGTGGTAGGAAGTACAGAGGTGCTAAAGGGCTGGCCAGGCTCCCACAAATAGCACCTGAAGTTCTGGAGGGATATCTCAGCTGTGAGGGAAAGGGGGAGCGGTTCCCACTGAGAACACTGGAGACTAAACCCCAAGCTGGGCCCACCAGCTCAGGGCACCAGAACTAAAAAAGGTGCCCACCTAACACCTGGCTATGGAAAGCAGAAGAGTTGTTGTCTGCTAGGGAGAGATGACTCAAAATGCAGGCACTCTTTTAAAGGGCCAACACATAAAATTTCATGTGCTGCCACTCACTTCAGACTCCAGCAGAGAGAGGGCAGAGTGGACTAGGGCTGTGTGAGCAGAAGCCAAGATTAGGGGCTCTAAGGTTAGAGCTTAGAAGGCAGACACCCTCGTTTCCTGTGCTGAGTTATTCCCTCACATTGCAGAGGACATCCTCCTCATGCAGACCTTTATCATCCAGGCAACTTTTGCCTAGGGAGGAAATCCCTTGCCCCACCCTGTGGATTTTCTGAGACCCATTAAGAGATTGAGAATAACAGTCGGCCTGCAGGCAGAAACAATTGACCCACTCTATTGAAAAACCTCTCATCCCACCCTGAGGTCAATACCCTGAGGCTAAATAACACTGAATGGCAATCAGACTTCAGGAAGGAAGTGGGGGATGGCTCTCTGGAGGCTTTGAGTCTTTGCCTGACCTAATCCCCAGTCTGGGGCTAGGAAAAACAAATCTTGGAGCACATTTTAGTCCTTTCCAGAGCAAGCAAAGCTGTGGATTGCTGAAAGCTCCAAACACGGTATTAAGGGAAGTCAGAAATAGCTTCTGACAGTGTCCTACACTAGAGATTGGGAGTCATAGCAGATCTATCTAATATATAGACACAAACAAACAGGCAGCCAAAATGGGGAGCAAAAAAAAAGCCCCAAATGAAAGAACAAGAGAATTCTCCAGAAGAAGAGATAAATGAAATGGAGATAAAAAAAATTTTATCGGATATAGAGTTCATAATAATGATGGCAAGAATGTTCAACAGTATGAGAAAAGATATAGTAACTATGAAAAAAAGACCTGTCAGAAATACAGAATGACACAGCACTAATAAAGAACACATTGAAAGGAATACACAGCAGATTAGGGGAAGCTGAGGATCAGATCAACAAAATAGAAGACAGGGTAGAGAAAATCACTCAGAGAACCAAAAAGAAAAAACAATTAAAAAACAAGAGGACAGCTTAAGGGAGCTGTGGGACAACATGAAACATAACACTATTTGTATAAAAGGAGCTGCAGAAGGGAAAGAAAGTAAGCAAGGGATAGAGAACCTGTTTGAAGAAATAATAGCAGAAAATTCTCTAATCTGGCAAAAGAAAAAGTCACACAAGTTCAGGAAGCACAGAGACTCCCAAGCAAGAAGAACCCAAAAGGCCCACATGCAGACACATCATAATTAAAATGCCAAAAATTAAAGACAGAGAATCTTAAAAGCCAAAAAAAAAGGAAAAAAAAGTAATTTATTACCTACAAAGGAGCTCCCATAAGGCTTCCGCTGATTTTTCATCAGAAACTCTACAGGCCAGAAGAAAAGTGCATAAAGTACTCAAGCTAATGAAAAGCAAAGAACTAAAAACAAGATAACTATATCCAGCAAGGCTATCATTCAAAATAGATGTTGCAATAAGGAGCTTTCCAAACAAAAAATAGCCTAAACGAACTTATCATCACCAAATGAGCGCTGCAAGAAATGCTAAAGGGATGGCTGTAGTGAGAATAAGAAAGAGGGACAGAGAGAGAGAGAGAGAGAGAGAGAGAGAGAGAGAGAGAGAGAGAGAGAATAGGCAGAAAGACTTAAAATGACAATAAAAAATTACCTATCAATAATAATCTTAAATGTAATTGGATTAAATGATCCAATCAAAAGACATGGGGTTGCTGAATGGATACTAAAACATGACACAAATATATGCTGTCAATAAGAGACCCACCTCAGAACAAAATACTCACACAGGATGACAGTGAAGGATTAGAAAAAATTTTTCCATGCAAATGGAAACAAATAAAAAGCTGGGGTAGCTATATTTATATCTGACAAAATAGACTTCAAAATGATGGCCATGAGAAGGCACAGTAAAGGTCACTACATAATACTAAAGGGTTCAATCCAACAAGAGAATATAACCCTGCTAAACATATATGCACCCCATATAGGGAGCACCTACATATGTAAAAAACTTCTGGATGACTTTAAGGGAGAGACTGACAGCATTGAAGTCATAGTAGAGGACTTAACACTCCACTGACTTCACTGGATAGGTCATCCAAACAAAAATTAAGAAACAGTCACTCTAATGATCAGATGTATTTAATTGACATTTATAGAACATTTCACCCCAAAGCTATTGGAGAATATACATTCTTCTCAAATGCACATGTTAGGACACAAAACAAGTCTCTACAAATTCAAGAAGACTGAAGTAATATTAAGCATCTTCTCAGATCACAATGGCATAAAATTAGAAAGCAACTACAGTAATAACACATAGAGGCTAAATAGCATGTTATTAAACAAACAATGGGTTACCAATGAGATCAAGAAAGAAATCAAAAGCTTCTAGGAAATAAATGAAAATGAAAACACTACAACCCAAAGTCTCTAGGACACAGCAAAAGTAGTCCTGAGAGGAAAGTTCATAGCAAAATAAGCAACCAACCAAACAAAAAAGAAAAATTAATAATAAATGATTTAGCCCTACAACTTAAAGAATTAGAAAGAGAACAACAAAAAAAGCCCAAGGCTGGTACAATATTCACAAATCAATAACTGTGATACATCGCATAAACAAATTGTAAGACATAAATCATATGATCATACCAATTGATACAGAAAAAGCATTCGACAAAATACAACACCTATCTACACTAATAAAAGACAAAGATGCTAATTGACTGTACCTTTGCTACACCCACCAGCCAATCAGAAGAGTATGCAAATTAACCCAACAAAGATGGCCATTCAATTTGCATACTGCAAGTGAGGCCGGCAGCGCCAGATGCCACCCGGGGAGGCAGAGCCGGTAATCACCCCAGCCAGGAGCCTGAGTCCTGGCAGGGGCGGAGCCTGCAATCGGAGCAGGCTGCAGGTCCCCTGCCCAGGCCTAAGGCCCCGGCCAGAGGTCTTAAGCCTTGGCAGGGGATTGGAGTGGACTGGGGATCCCCTGCCCAGGCCTAATGCTCCTCTGGCCCGGGCAGGGGTGGAGTCTGCTATCGGAGCAGGCTGGGGGTCCCCTGCCCAGGTCTAACACCCAGCCTAAGGCCTTAGGCCTGGGCAGGGGCTGAGCCGGGGATTGGTGTGAACTACAGAGGAAACACCTTTTCTGACCACTCATTGGTTAAGCTCCCTGTATGCCACTGGTAATATTCTTAGTAACTTGGGTAATAAGAATCCAAGAAGGTGATCTAGAATTTTTTTCAGCACATTCCTGGAGAAAAAAACAAAGGTCCGCTGCTGGAGGGCTAAGAAATGTCATATCCTGCCCTAGCCGGTTTGAGCCCGCTCCCCAAGGGGAGCAGGGAGCAGGGAACAGGCCTAAGCCATCAGTAGGACATCCCCTGAGGGCTCCCAGTATGTGAGAGGGGGCAGGCTGGGCTGAGTGACCAGCCCCGCCACCCACCAGTGAATGAATTTCATGCCCCAGGCCCCTAGTTTTTAATAAAAAATCTTAGCAAAGCGGGAATATAGGGATCATACCTCAACATAACAAAGGCCACATATGACAAACCTACAGCCAACATCATACTCAATGGGCAAAAACTAAAACCATTTCCCCTAAGAACAGGAACAAGACTGAGATGTCTGCTTTCACCACTCTTTTTCAACATAGTACTGGAAGTCCTAGCCACAGTGATCACACAAGAAAACATAAAAGGCATTCAAGTTGGAAAAGAAGTAAAACTCACATTATTCACAGATGACATCTTATTGTACATTGAAAACCCTAAAGACTCCACCAAAAAGCTACTAGATTTAATAAATGAATTCAGCAATGTATCAGGATACAAAGTTAACATCCAGAAATCAATGGTATTTTTATAGAGCAATAATAAATTCTTAGAAAGAGAAACTAAACAAATAATCCATTTACCATTGCAACAAAAAAGTTAAGATACTTAGCAATAAACTTAACTAAAGAGGTAAAAGACTTGTACTCAGAAAACTATAGGACATTGGAAAAAAAGATAGAGGAAGATATAAACAAGTGGAAAAATATATGGTGTTCATGGATTGGTAAAATTAACATAATCAAAATGTCATACTGTGCAAAGCAATCTATAGATTCAATGCAATCCCTATTAAAATACCAATGGCATATTTCACAGATTTAGAACAAACACTCCAAAAATTTATATGGAACCAAAAAGGACCCCAAATAGCCACAGCAACCTTGAGAAAGAAGAACAAAGTTGGAGAGATAACAATACCAGATATCAAATTATACTGCAAAGCCACTGTACTGAAGAACAGGCATATAGAACAATGAAACAACAGAGGACCCAGAAATTGACCCCAGCCATTATGCTCAATTAATATTTGACAAAAGAGGCAAGAACATAAAATTGATTCAAGATAGTCTCTTTAATAAATGGTGTTGGGAAAATTGGACAGATACATGCAAAAAAAAAATGAAAGTAGACCACCAACTTACACCCTACACAAGAATAAACTCAAAATGGATAAAAGACTTAAAGGAAGTCGTAAAACCATAAAAATCCTAGAAGAAACCAGAGGCACCAAAATCTCAGACATCTCTCATAGCAATATATTTTGGCTACATCTCCTATGACAAGGGAAACTAAGGAGGAAATAAACAAATGGGACTACACGAAAATAAAAACCATCTGCACAGCAAAATAATCCATCAACAAAATGAAAAGGGAGCCCACTGAATAGGAGAACATATTTGCCAATGATACATCTGATAAAGGGTTAATATCCAAAATATATAAGGAACTCATAAAACTTAACAAAAGGAAGACAAACAATCCAATTAAAAACATGGGCAAAAGACATAAAAAGACACTTCTCCAAAGTGATCAGAAACACCAACCAGAATATATGCACTCTTATGTTCATAGCAGCACAATTTACAATAGCTAAATTCGAAAACAGCCTAAGTACCCATCAGCAGATGAGTGGGTTAAAAACCAGTGGTACAACTACACAATGGAATACTACACTGCTGTAAAAAAGAAAGAACTCTTACCATTCGCAACAGCAGGGATGGATGTGGAGAGCATTATGCTAAGTGAAATAAGCCAGTCGGAGAAAGATATGATCTCACTCATTTGTGGAATATAATAAACACCATAAACTGATGAACAAAACTAGAGCCAGAGAAAAAAAATTTAGAATGTAATAGAAGTAATCCTGTTATTTGCATATTTTTAATATTTCCTACAACTTTTGTGATATACTATCTTAGTACAGTTTGGGTAATATTATTATATTTAAAATCTGTTTTTCTTGAGATATTAATCTTTATTGCATGTAATATTATTATATTTAGAATCATTTATTAAAAATATTAAATTTTATTGCATGTAAAATTATTATATTTTAAACTGTTTTTCTTGAAATATTAATGTTTATTGCATGTAACATTATTATATTTAAAATTATTTTTCTTGAAATAGTAATGTTTATTGCATGTAAATGGCTAATTATTTTGCATCTACAATCTGGTAATAGATTTATTTTATATATTGTTAAATAAATAGATAAATTTAAAAAAAAAGAATTTCCCCCCCCCAAAAAAAATTCAGTTACTAAAATATTGAGAATCATATGAATCCTTTATGTGAATTATTTTAAGATTACAACATTATCTAATAGCTATGAGAGAGATGAATGAGTACAGGTATACAACCATATTTTAGAGAAATTAATTAATGAAAGTTGCTTTTATTATGCCATTAGACTAGCTAACTATGAATTAATGAAGTTACTGTATAGATTTCAATGTGGTATGGGATTGTTTTAGCATAAACTGTTTTTCTCTTGAAATATGAAATTTTGCCATTAAAATAATAGTAAGAAATCTACTTAGAACCAATTATAGTCATAAAGGAAAGATCTTTCCCATAATAGAGGAAGAACATGCAGAGAGAGGGATTGTTTATTCAAAAGAAAGGACAAGTGAGTCGCTATCTAAAAACTGATAAAAATAATGTACTTATTTCATTCCTTATTTATCAAAATTAATTCCCGATGAATTAATGATTTAGATGCAAAAATGCAATTTTAAAATCTCCAGAAGAACGCATGAGATAAATTGTCATTATAATTTCAGAGAACAGATGCCATGCCTATCTTCTTCACAGTTGTTATACCAGCAATCCAGCCTCTTAACAAATATTTGTTGAATTAGAATGAACTGAATACCAGATCTTAAAGGAGTAAGAGGCATATTCTGTGAAGTGTTCATGAAGGTACAAATAAGAACCTTCTGCCAAAGAGTCTGTGGGGAAACATGGCCGTGCATCTAGCAGTAACTGCTTAGATAAATTTCGGGAAGAGAGCCGAAACCGGTTTGGCTCAGTGGATAGAGCGTCGGTCTGCGGACTGAAAGGTCCCAGGTTCGATTCCGGCCACACTCAGAGCCCCATCTGAAAGAAGTCAAGGGTTTCCTCACAGTGGAATGAGCCCTCAGCCAAAAGCCCCAGGATAGCGCCCGCCAGCTCCTTCAGCAGGGAGCTCCTCCACTCGGCACATCTGTCATCCTCAGCACCTGCCCAGCTGCGTCACAGCCAAGAGACTTCCCATTCTGGTCCCTGGCTGGCCTCCAAAAGGTTGCTCTTGGTGACGCCATCTGCCAGCAGGTATAGAGCATGTCACACAGTCAGGTGTACCCATGACTCTGTAAGGGAGAGCAGGCAAATGTGTGAAGGATGAGCTGGAGCAAAGCTTCAAGTGGCGTGGCACAGCTGTGCACTGAGATGCAGCAGCAGGAGTCAGACCAGCTCAGCAGGACGTTATTAGGGTTGAGGCGGCTTGTTTTGAGCAAAGGAATCTGTCCAATTGAGGCCTAGGAGGCTTTAATGATGGTGGCGGGCTTTGTCCCACAGATGCTGTACCCAATAAGCAAAGATGAGCAGAGGTCTCAAGAGAGAAGGCTCACATATCCCAAACTGATCTTCTCCAACTCCCCTGGCAAAGTGATTATCATCAATCAGTGCTAACAACCTGAAAATAAAAACCTGTACAGCGTCTGTGGCAGATTTCAGATTCACAGCAGAGGTCTTATGCTTGTTCTGAAACTCTAATCTTCTCTAAGAGGAACCCCTGCTGGAAATTTCCCCACAATGCCAACAGCCCTTGCTCAATGTTCCCCGTTTCTAATGTTGGCACATAGATGAATCAGCCAGCAAGATTTTTATAAGGACCCACTATGAGCCCAACCTAGTACTAGTCCCTAATGAAGACTTGAAATTTTTAAAGGCACATACCTCAGTCTTCTATGAGCTTAGAAAATTTCATAGTAATTTAAAAGTAAATTTAAGTCACATTAAATGTTTGGGCAACAATTAAGCAAGGAAGTATGGTAATGATCATAATTCTAGGAAATAGAAGGACAGATAAAGGGGAAATACAAGTAGGGAAGTGATGTGATGTGGGCATTGGAGGGAAGGGGGGTGGGATGGGTAGGCAGAAGGAAAAGGAAGAACATTGTGAGTGGGAGCAACAGAATGAGTAAGAGCTCAAAAATGGAGGAGAGTTGGCATGAAATGAAGGTCACAGCATCTGATGGAATTCATGAAGCTGTATCTAGAAGGAAGATATTTGGTGATATCTTCCAAATATCTTTAAGTTTTTCTTTAAGTTGCCCATTCATTGCACCAGGCCAACTCCAAACTATCCCATTTGAAATAGCTTCTTGAAAATAACAGGCTGGACTATTACTTTGAGTCAAATGTTAGAGCTATGAGGGATCACAATACTTACCCAGGCCATCGATTTATTTCAAGGATTCAGGAAGGTTGTCCTACAAGTTAGTGAGAGCTGCCAGGCCTCCAGATAACCTATTCATGGACCTGTGCCTCTAAGCCATATTTCTTCACATTTTAGGCCTGGGAGATTTTCCTTCTGGTATTATTATTTCAGTGAAGATTGTGCTCCTTAAGAGCAGGGATAGCCATCAATGTATCTAGCACAGAGTAATTATTAAGCACAAACTCTGTGCAAGGCATTGGGGCTAACATGATAAATATTATAAAAATGTAGGGTCAGGGGAGAGTAACAACCATGTTCTTGCTTGCATCCATAGTGCTGAATCTAAATGGGTAGTTTTATTCAAAAGCATGTATATTAAGAGACTGCTGTGTAAAATATGAGGACCTAAAGGAAGACAGAGGAGGAGGCAAAAACACATAGCATTTGTTGCAATATAATGTTAAGTGAGATGACATCAGTGAGCTGTGGGTGCTGATAAACACTGAGGAGGGGTAATTAATCCAGCTTAGGTTTGGGGCAAAGGGTGGCCAGATGTCAGGGAGTCTTCAAAAGCAAATTAGTATCTAAATTTGGTCTTAAAAAATAAAAAGAAGCTAACCAGATGAAGAAAGGGGGATGAAGGCAACAGCAAGAGCAAAGGCATAGAAAAGCAAGACAACACGGCGTGCTGAGAGAGCTGGAGCAGATCAATATTGGTGAAACATGTTGTTAGAGTCTAGCAGAGGAAAGAAGAAACTGTTGAGCAAGCCATGGGCCAGACCATCAGGGTCTTTGCATATCAGGGCACAGAACTTGATTTTTATCACCAAGGCTACAGGAACTATTAGGAAATCTAAAGTAGAACAGTGACACGATTAGACATAACACGTGGGTAATTAAGGGAGACAAGACTAGAAGCAAAGAGCCCAGTTAGTATCACATCAGGCAAGAGATGATGATGGAACAACAGTAGGGATTAAAAAAATAGAGGGACCAATTTAAAGAGTATTTTGGAAATAAGTTTTATAAGATTTGGTATGTGAATAACTGGAGATGATGGAAAGAGAAAGATAATCAAGAATGATTCCTAGGTTTCTAATTTGTGTAACTGCTACCACCAAGCTAGAGAATTCTAGTAAAGGAAGACAAGTTCATTTTGAGGTGGACTGAGTTTGAGATACTTTTGAAACATCTGCTTGGGGATTCCTAGCCCACAGATAGATTAACAAGTGTGAAGTTCAGAGGAGAGAACGGGGCAGGAGGTATGGCTTTAGAAGTCACCAGTCTGTGAGTAGTAGTTAAAGATACGAAAGTAGATGAAAATGAAGAAGATCTAGAATGAGAAAATAATTGAGCTTGGAATGGAGCCCTAGGAAGCAGGAATATCAGGCTCTAATATCAGGCTCGAGGGAAAGAAAGATGAACCCGTGAAGGAATGGTCAGAGAAGATTTTCAGGGACACACAGGAGAATAGGAAAGCATGTCAATCTTATTTGACCTCAATATAACACTGTGGTCAAATAAGATAAATAGAGAGGTTTCCATAAACTTTGCAAGTAGTTACTTATTGGTGACTATAACAAGATTCACTTCAAAAAGTGTGGTAGAAATGGAAGACAATTTGTAATGAGTTACAATTGTGAGGTGTGGAAATGAAGACTATGAATCATCTATTTGGGGGTAAAAAGAGGAGGAGAATTGGATGGTACCTTGAAGGGGATACAGTGTCAAAGAAGAGTTTATTTATTTTTAAAAAAATATATTTTATTGATTTTTTACAGAGAGGAAGGGAGAGGGATAGAGAGTTAGAAACATCGATGAGAGAGAAACATCGATCAGCTGCTTCCTGCACACTCCCTACTGGGGATGTGCCCACAACCAAGGTACATGCCCTTGGCTGGAATCGAACCTGGGACCCTTGCATCCGCAGGCCGACGCTCTATCCACTGAGCCAAACCGGTTAGGGCAAGAAGAGTTTATTTTTTAAGATGATCTTATTTCTGGGATAATGAGAAGGACTCAGGTATCACAGAAGCTAACGATAAAGGAAAGAGGGAAGAAGAGCTGATCAAATTAGTTACCAGAAGTAGTAAGAGGAGAAAGAACCAAAGAGATTGCCCTTAAGTTACACTTAGAATATTTTTTGAGGACAACATGATATGGAGACATTGTAGTTTCTGAGAGTCCCCATAACACTTGCTACAAACCAAACAGATGAGAAAGGAAGAGTAAATAGAAAATAAAATAAGCTTAATAGTTATTGTATAGGAATTAACTGGGATATGATTATGTGTGTTTGGAAGCTGGGAAATCAAATAGTAAAAGCTAAGTATATTTAAAACTATAAAAAATAACATTAATATAATACTAATGTCTAAAACTGAAACATGGAGTAGACAGTGGAGAAAAGAGGAAATGGTTACCAGTTAACCTTAGTACTGGTCATAGTAGAAAACCAATAGGTTATATATCTAAAGAAGAGGTGACTAACGGTATTCAACAAAGATAGAAATGTGTCTGTTTTAACAATAATTAAAACTTTGAAATAACAAAAGAAACATCAATAGAAGGCAAAAAAAAACACCCACATGAGTTTAAAGTAAAAACAACATGAAACAATACCAAATGTGCCCCTCCTGTCCATAAATGCAAGTGGGTTTAACTCACCTAATAAAAAAGTCATTATCACACTGGTTTATTTTAATCCCACATCAATTGAATAATATATATCTAAACAACCAATAAGGAAGATCTTACAGATATGTATTGAACCCTGTTTTCTAATAATAAAGAAGACACCTTCTTTAAGAGAGCACATGGGCCCTGGCCAGCTGACTCAGTTGATGGGAACATCATCCCGCTCATCAAAGGGTTACAGGCTCGATTCCCACTCAGGCCACATACCTGGGTAGCTGGTTTAATACCTGGGGTGTATGGGGGGAGGGGGGGTGAGCCGATTGATGTTTCTCCCTTCCCCTCTCTCTCTAAAATCAATGAAAACATGTCCTCAGATGAGGATTAAAAGACAGAGAGAGAGTACATAGAGCATTTACAAAACTTAACAAAATATTAGGCCACAAAGAAAGTTACAATACATTTCATAAATGTAAACTATATTTTATTGACCAAAGGGCAATAAAATTAAAAATGAGTAAGATCTTTTAAAAGTCCTTCTACTTGGAAATGTAAACAAACACACAAAAACTCATTTAAATCTCATGTGAAAGAGAAAATATAAAAAATGATTGCAGAATTTCCAGAAGTCAACAGTAAGTAAAATGCAATATATTTTGTCTAGGGAATATAGGTAAAGTAAATGCTCAAATAAAAATTCATAACTTTATCAATTTATCAATAGAAATTAAAAATATGGGTTAAACACTCCAAAAGTGAGAAAAAGAACAGACTATCAAAAGAAACCAGAATAAAAGAATTACTAAGTATAAAAGTAGAAATAACTGAGAGAAAAAAAGAAATAAGAGATCATTAATCAGTAAATAATCTTATCCTTTGAAAAACATTAATAAAATGGACAAATCTATATTTATTTTTAATAAATAGGTAGGAAGCACAAAATAAACATAATAAAGAAAAAGATAACCAAAATAAAGGATTTTTTTTAAAAACCTATGCAATTATATTGGCATAAGTCTTTACAAATGCAGGAGTGGTTAAAAGTAGGTTTATAGGTGTGAGTATATGAAACACAGAGTTTATTCTTATATTATTATTATTATTTATTTATTTATTATTGTATTGTTTATTTGCACAACTGTAAACCTACTTTTGCTTACTCTTGAATTTGAAAACCTAGATGGAGTGGGTAGCTTCAGTCAAAATAAAACGTTGAGGTAGAAATTCCAAGTAGACTGATTACCATACAAGTAACTAAGAGAGTTTTCAAAAAGCTACTCTATAAACCAGCACCAGGAACAGATGGCTTTACATTGAAATGCCCCCAAAAAATATATAGTCTGTTTGCTATGTAAATTGCTCAAGATCAGAGAAAAGGAAGAAATATCATTCAAGAATTTTCAGTCAAATATAAAATATTCATTGACATAAAAGCCATGATAAAGACAGCTATTATTATTCTCACTTATAAAAATTAATGTAAAACTCATAAGTAAAATGTTAGGAATAGAATATTATGTCATATTGAAATAAAATACATCATGATCAAAGAGAATTTATTCTGGGAATTCAAGATGACTTCATAGGAGGAGATCCATTAATATAATTAATCATAGCAATAGGTCAAATGAGAAATTATATGAACATCTCTAACAATGCCAAAAAGCATTTGAAAAAATTCAACATTTGTTTTTGATCAGACATATACAGTCACACATACACACTCATTCACTAAGATAAGAATCAATTAACACATCTTTGTAGGGAA
>NW_006288719.1:1060892-1068963 GCF_000327345.1 Myotis davidii
CACTTAAGGCATTCCAATTAATGTAAGATAAATGCAAAGTTGCTCACCATATCCATTAATATTTAACATGATACTGGAAAAATTAGTCAATGAAATTAGAAAAGACAAAGAAATTGGGAGTTAAAGCTAGAATCTATATTTAGATAGTAAGTGTGCATATTAAGAAAATTCAAGCAAATCAATGAAAAATACTACTACAAAAATCAGAGAATGTGGTAAATTAACAGGATATAAAATTAATATATGAAAATCAATAGCTTCCATATAGTATACAAACACTGAAATGTTATGCCATATAAAGGAATAAAATTTCAGCTTAAAAAGATAAATTACCTAGGCAATTGTAAAAATCCACATAAGGAAAATTTTTAAACACTACTGAAAGATGAAAAAAGTACACCTAAATAAATGGAAAATCATGCTCTTATATGAAGACTCAATATCACTGGAGGGGTCAAGCTTTCACAAAGAAGCAAACAGATAAATTCAAACTAAGGACATTCCTAAGGATGATTACCTTCTTCTCTTCAATAAGTTAATGGTATTAGTTTAAAAAAAAAAAAAGAAGAAGAAGAAGGAAGGGGTGCAGGGAAGGGACAGAGGGGTAAGGAGATTGATCTAGATCAAAGGAAATTTATGATACTATTCAACATAATTTGAGAGGCTTGTGTGGATCCTAATTAAAACACCAACTTTAAAAGAATTTTGATAGCCCGGTCCAAGTGGCTCAGTTTTTATTTGAGCTAATCAGGGCACATACCTAGGATTGCAGTTTTGATCCCTGGTCAGGGCACATATTGGCGGCAACCAATTGATGTTTCTCTCTCTCTCTCTCTCTCTCTCTCTCTCTATCTATCTATCTATCTCTCCCCTTCCTCTCCCTCTAAAAATAATAAAAACATATCCTCAGATGAGGATTAATTTTTTTTTTATAATTGGGATAGTTGCTAACACCAAAGAATTGTTTTTTATTTTGTTAGATGTGATAACAACATTGTGGTTGTGTAAGAAAATTTTCAGAAATGTTTTCTTAAGCACAAAGTCATAAAATAACATATTTATATTTTGTTTTAAAATAATTCATCAAAGAAAGAACCAAAGAAATAGAGATGAAGTAAATACGATAAAATCTTTATTGTATAAGTATATAAATTTGTGGGGCTTTATTATTACTCTTTACTTTTATGTCTTTTTGAAATATTTATAATACAATTATTTTGTTTTTAAAAAGAATAAGTGGGCTTAAGAGAGGAGTGATTTGGAAGAGTTACTGAGGGAAATGGGAGTGGTTTGAAGAAGAGCACAAAGGTCCACCTCAGGGTGAAGGTCCTAACTTGGGTAGGACCTTCCTTGGTGCGGCAAAGGAAAAGATACATAGGAGCCAGGAGGGAGGTTTTTCACCATGAGTGTGGGGAAAAGAAAGGAGAATCAGACCCTGGCTAGGTAGCTCAGCTGGTTACATCATCATATTGATACACCAAGGTTGTGGGTTCCATCCCCAGTGAGGGCACATACAAAAATCAACCAATGAATGCATAAATAAGTGGAAAAACAAATCAATCAATCTCTCTCTCTCTCTCTCTCTCTCTCTCTCTCAAATCAATCAATCAATCAATAAATAATACAGAGGAGTCTCAGATCATTACACACCTTCCCAAAACCAAACATCCAATCACATACAGATCAAGCCAAACTCCAAGGACACCTGCTAGAAAACCTAAGATAAGCTTATCAGTAGTAAGGAACCCAAGAAATGAGGCAGAGTGTAGGGCCTGCACAAGGAGCTGCTGGGGCTTATGCAGCCTGAAGGGGAATAAATCTCTTTTCCAAACTTGCTCTGATCTCTACACAGATCCTGTTTTGAGGCCTCCTTCTTCACTGCAGTGAACACTGCTCACTCCCTTTTCTAGTCTCTGAGAACAATAGCTGTGTACCTACTGCTGAATGTAATTAATAATGACATTGGCTGACATTTATTCTAGTTGTTGCCTCATGGCAAGGTAAGCCTGGCTGCACAGGGATTATGTTCTTGAATCCTTATAACAAACGAAGGAGTCTCCGCGAGAGGAGGGCCACGTGAGAGAACTCTGATGACCTGACTCCAGGGCTCAAGTCCTTAACCAGGAAGCAGTCCCATAATTATAGCCCCTAGCTCCAACCTCTCTGATTTTCTGTCTAAGAAAGCATTTCAGCACTCAAACAAGGCATGTTTTTCGGGATTACACTGTGAAAAATCCATGTGAAAAATAAATAACTCACAAATGTTAGGTCTTCAATTATTATTACTAATAAATTACCTGTAAAATATCTCGCGACTCATTTTGACACACGTGTAGTAATACTGTGATTGAGAGCTGCACTACCAACATATTTATTGTCCAAAACACTTCTTAAATTTTTCTACAAGTAATTAAAGCCCTTAAATTTTCTAATTTATATCATTAATGAATGCCAGATATTCCCAGTAAGTTATAATCTTAAGGGGAAGAATTAATTTTTTAAAAAACTTTTTCTTAAAAATGTTTTAATTAAAATATATTTTTAAAACTCTCTAAAACATCTAGAATGTGCCAAGAACAAAGAAATCACAAGTATTTTCTGAGAGAATCAAACTAGTACTGAAGTAAGAATAGTGAGAACAGGTAATATTAGGGTGGGGCTTTCCTATTTATAAAACCCTTCTATGGAGTCATCAGGTTTCTTTCAAAAGTACACAGAAAAGAGTCAGAGACCCCAGTCCTAGAGGGGTATATTCACTGTGATTGAGCTGGATTTTTTGTCCTGTGTCCTCAGAGAAAGAACATGGCTGGAGACATTTTCTAGAATTATGATTATGTAATTAGAAGCGCCTGAGGACAAAGCTGGATCTAGATCAGTTTAGCTCTGCAGCCTAGTGCACTCTAACAGAGCCTCACCAGCCTGTAGCTGCCTAAATAAGATCTTACTACAAGTCACACAGACCTAACTCCATTAACATGTAAATGAAATTGATTGGGCACACCAAGAACATGAATGCTTACCTGGCAATATAACTCAATGCTTAAAAAAAAAAATAACTGATGCAAATTCCTCAGTAAGTATTTTGAAAATAGATAAAAATAAAGTAACTCATCTACCAAGTTGGTCACAATTTAAAAGCTAAGAGCAGAGAACAAACACTTAGAGTGAAGTATGATATGATTGAAAACATTCTGCAAGCTTACAGATAAGGAAAAAAAGCCCGGGGGGGGGGGGGGTCAAAGTTTGGGGATGTCCAAAGGGAAGTGGGGGAATGAGACATCTGTAATAGTCTAAATAATAAAGTAAAAAGAAAAAAAAACATTAGTATGTGCAACATCTAAGATCATTTTCACAAAGGACTCCCGCTTATCTTTTACATCTAAGCAGTTGCAACTTCTTCCTTCTTGGTACTTCCTAGCGGAGAGGTTAAGGACATGAGATTTGGAGCCAGACAGGCCTGCCTGGGATCACTCAGTAGATGTTAGCTCCATTCCTACTGTGGGGGAAAGAAACTTTCAGTCCCCTCTCCTGACCCCTCTTCCTCCAGGGATAAAGGACCAGCAGGGCCGTATCTTCCTAATGGTAGTGATCCCTCCGTGTTCCTTCCCTCTCTTTCCTGGCATGCACCTTGCTGGTGAATACACAACCCACACAGTTGCCCCGTCATCTCCCTCTGGTGCTTTTCTACTGCCCACAAGCATACAGCTGGATGGTGAATTACTTCCAAGGCCTGTTCCATAAATCAACTAGCTAGCTCTCCACTTCCCTACTTCCTCCATGTTGCTAATAAGAGGGTTTCAGATCCCAAGACTTAGATGGAAGTCAGTGCTAATTATGCTTTAAGCTGAGGCTTCAAAGGGGGAAAATGAAGAATGGATGTCAGGCAACATTTGAGTATTAATATCATTAATAACACCAGAATCCTATTATAACCCAAATGGTTGTTGTATTATTATTTTCATTGTTGATGTTATCCACTTCAGCGTCGATAATAATGTGGATAACATCAATTGCCTTACAAAGGTTTCCCATTGTCCTAGGAGTCACCTGCTTCGGTCTGTCTTACTTACATATCCCACCAGCTGGTTAATATTTCTTACTATTTTAGGTATTGTGTATTATCCGGCATTGTAGTAGTCATTTTTGTACATCCTTCTTTTATCTCAATATTAATTAATTAGTCTTTAATATTCATCCTGAAAATAGTTATCTCCATTTTATATAAGAGAAAGTGAACAGGTTAAGTAATGTCTAAAAGGACATAGCTTGTGAGTGGAAGACCAAGATCTGAAACGCAGATTTGTTTGAACCAGTGTGCAAATTTTATACTAATATCACACTTCTCTATTTCTGCCTTCAACCCCTTGAGAACTTCAGCTGCTTGAGTTTGACAGGAATGGGATCAAAGTCAATGAATCCTAGACTTGATGGGAGGTAGCACTGCTTAAACCTCAGGCCTCCTTTTTTCATGTCAGGAAAGAGAGGAAAAAATACCCAGTTATCTTCATGTGATATTGGCAAAGGCCCCTTTACCTTTGGCAATTTCTCTGACAACTATCCACTGTTTGTGGTATAAGTAATAGCTCCAGGCCTGTCTATCATCTTGAGAAAGCCAGAAATGAAAATACAAGGTTGTAGTTGAGCAAAAGGAAGAAATGTATGCTTCGGGAGCAAGACAGATGATAAGACACTGCATGCTGAGAAACAGTCAGTTCAGTCTGAAAAGATCAAAGAGGGGCCTTTGATTCAAAGAATAACACCAAGCCTGTGAATTTGACTCCATTTTGTTAGAACATTTCTTGAACAATTCCCTCTCAACCACCTTTGTAAACAGTCACCTTCTGACCTCAGGTTTCTTGGGTTGGATACAAATCTTAACAGGAAACCCAAAAAACTATCCACGTTTTTTATTTCATTATAATGCTTGTTATAAGTTCCTTCACAGAAAAGCAGACTCTCCAGGAGGTGTCTACCCCTTCCTGATCCACTGGGACTGACTGGAGTCTTCCTTTCCAAGCCCGTGTGGGATCCACCTCTTCTGTGAGCCCGCACATCACGGTGCTTACCCTCAGCACAATGCCACTGTGTGCTGTAATCACACCTGTCTATGTCCACTGTCTCTCCTATTGGAATGTGAGGGGGGAACTGTGGCTTTGTTCTCTATATCAAAAGTGCCCAGCTCAAGCTCTTGTGCATAGGTTGGATGAATGGGTTCTTGAATGGAAAGGATGGGATGACATAAGAATGAATGAGTGAGCAAGTGAATGAAGGAAGGACTAGCACCACCTCAGGTTCAAGTTTGGGATCTTCTCTGGTCCAGATCAGCCCAATGAAAGGACCCTTCTGTAGCAGGAACAGTAGGCCAAGATGATAATATCCACTTACTAATTTCACTATAGAAGGAAATAAATCCCACCCTTTTCCCCAAATACCAATATATCAGCCCCAAAGTTTTCCAAACCTTAGTGTAACTTCTCCTCCCTCGTTGAGATGTGTCTAGACATAGGCTGTACTCCTAAGACACCAGGGCTGGCCCCAAAATCCCACTTCTCTCAGGTCAGAACTCATCACACATCACAAGTTCCCCAACTTCATCCAGCAGGACTAAAAAAAAACACACTTCAACTTCAGAAGCCAGGGGATAAAAGGCAGGAGAAATAAAAAACAGAAATATCTCAACCAAAAACCCAGGGGCACTCCTTATGCCCCTAAGGGCAGAATGAACCATTGGACTGATGCCAGAAGTGGTGAGAAGTGTGTTCCAGGACAAACTGCAATCTTTCTTGGCTTCAGAGCTCAAACCAAAAGCTCATTCAAAACTATTGCATTCCTCTGTGTGCTCTTTGTCTAATGCACTGAAAACTGTCTGCTTTTCATTCTTCCAAATTTCCCATGTATGTTTTTACACATGCCATGTAGAATGGTGCAACCTTCAGGGATATGGAGGGAAGGGAGAAAAATATGATGATAACCACCATCACACTGAAAGCATTTGGGGGGCGTAATCTGTCTGTGGAAAGATGTGAAGATGTTGATTGCTCAAACCCAGAGGTCACCAATAAACAATTTTAACCTGAAACTAATAAGCCAACTATCAAATCACTCATCCATAGCTGGCCCAGAAGAGGGAGGATACATTAGGAGGAGCACAAAATGAGTCTCACTAATCACCCAGTGGACAAGGGATTTTCTGTCATTACTGCCCTTGCCAACATGCTGGGAGTTCCTGAAATGCTTTCAAGATAATCTGAGTCTGCGTCTTTCATCCCCATATCCCATCAAACAGCTAAAGTATACAGTAAGAACCAAGAGGGCCTTTTCAATCTGACCAAGTAGTGTTAAAAGGATTGGGTTGACCCATATCCACCAAAAAGACTGCATTCAATAAAATTTTGTGAACTCTACAATTTACATTGTAGGCGCCTCTTAGGGAAATATCTTTGAAAGTAAAAGAAAGCAACTCAGAACTGCATCTTTCCACTTTACATTTATTACATTTTAATGGAAGTTTGTGTGTGTGTGTGTGTGTGTGTGTGAACTGCAGTACTTGAGACAAGTCCATATACAGCATAGTAATATTATGAAATCACACAGAAGAGATTCCAGAAAATGTCCCTTGTGCTCAAACAGAGTCATCACCATACTCTAATGCAGTGCAACAATACACAGTACACTAATGCACATGATATTACAACAAACTGGGTCATTGCAATCACTCACCCAATGCTCAGATGAAAAGACCATTACCAGGAATGAGTTGGGGAAGAGATGGATTGATTTCCCAGGACCCAGTCTATAAGCAGAATATATATTGAAAAGAGAACGAAACTTGGAAAATAGGCTAATATGTACTTTTGGGGATTTTGCCTCCTCCCTCCAATCTGAAAGGTAAGAAGCATAGTAATCAGCATTGCAGGACCTCACTGTGCCCTGTGCCCTGAAATGCTCTAGATTCCTGCTTTCTGATTGGATTTTGGGAGTGTGAGTACTGCCTCTGCTCCACAGATTGCCCACACACTGGTTACCTGTACATTTATTGAGTGACGTATGATTTCAAAGGAGAACTCAGTTTTATGACATTAACATACAGTTTATTCTGCTTTCCAAAACATAAAGACTAGCCCATGTCAATGATATTTCAGATGTGACACCAAAGCACAGCCAACAAAAGCAAAGACAAACAAGTAGAATTGCATCAAACTAAAAAGCTCTGCGCAGCAAAGGAAACAACCAAGAGAGTGAAAAGGCAAATTATGGAATGGAAGAAAATATTTGTAAACTATATATCTAATAAGAAATTAATATCCAAAAGATATAAAGAACTCTTATAACTTAATAGCAAAACACAGACACACACACCTAAAAACTCAATTTAAAAAAAATGGGCAAAGGACCTAAATAGACATTTTTCAAAAGAAGACATACTAAAGGCCAACATGGAAGTGCAAATCAAAAACACAATGACATAGCTCCTCATACTTGTGGGAATGTTATCATCAGAAAGACAAGATAACCAGCATTGGTGATGACATAGAGAAAAGGGAACCCTTGCACTTTGTTGTGGGAATATAAATTGGTGTAGGCATCATGGAAAACCGTATGGAGGTTCCTCAAAATATTCAAAATAAGACTATCTTATGATCGAGTAATGCAAAGTAAATAAAATCAAGATCTCAAAGAGATAGTTTTACTCTCATGTTCATTTCACCATTATTCATAATAGTCAAGATACAAAAACAATCTAAGTATCCATCTACAGAAGAAAAAAATGTAATCGTGTGTGTGTGTGTGTGTGTGTGTGTGTGTGCTGTATACTTGAAATTTGCTAAGAGGGTAGATCTTGTGTTCTCATTGCACAAAAAATGGTAACTATGTGAGGTAATGGATATATTAATTAGCTTGATTGTGATGATTGTTTCACAATGAATATTTATATTAAGTCATCAAGTTGTACACCTTAAATATATACAATTTTTAATTGTTAATTATACTTCAATAAATTGAAAAAAATAGCCCATGTGTTATGCCTCTAGCTTATTTTCATTTCAGTTTTCTGAAAATGTATTCTACA
>NW_006288719.1:1068981-1074537 GCF_000327345.1 Myotis davidii
TTGAAAAAAAATAACCCATGTGTTATGCCTCTAGCTTACTTTCATTTCAGTTTTCTGAAAATGTATTCTACAGATAGATAAAGGATGGTAGGACAAGTTTGGGCAATACTGCAAGATTAGAGAAGTTGGTAGAAACTATAAAACTGGAGTTCAAATACAACCTTCACAGCCACATGATTTTTAAACAAGGGAGCCCATGTTCCCAGTCCCACTCAGGCCTGAAAACCTCCCATCAACTAAAACACATACGAGATTGAGTTGTAAGCCCAAATGCCAATTTATGAATTTATAATTAGAAATATTAGCCAACACATTCATATTAGCTGTAACTGCTTAGACGTTTTCTTACCACATGCCCCGTACACTGACAAGAACTCTTCTCCTTACAATGAGGAGCTTATCCCTCATCACCTGCTTCTTTTTTCCCTTTTCCTCTTCATGTAGGTTTATCATCGAAATACAACCGTAGGGACATCAAAAGCTACCACCAAGTGAACAACAATGCTGAGTACTTGTTGCAAGAGCACTTTTCGAATCAAAAGGGATGCAATTGGTTACCTAACTCCCTGAATCTAGTTTTATGTGTTCTTTTTACCAGAAAACAAAGGTTGACGAGAAATGTTTCTTACTCTTATCAGAGAATCACACTATGTTAAAGTAGAAGAGAGACTAGAAGAATTTTGATCAATTTCCTTATTAATTCATTTAAAAAATTTATGAAGAGGGTAGGAACAATTTTGGGTAGAGTATTCAGGGGAAACCTCATTGAGAAAATACCATTTGAACAAAAGCTTAAAGGAGGTGAATAAATTAACCTTGTGGACATCTGTGGGAACAACTTTTCAAGCAGGAAATGCAAAGACCCTCAGACAAGTATGAGTCCAGAATGTTCAAGGAACAATAAGGCCAGTACAGCTGGAGAGAATAGGAGATGAGTTCAGAGAAACAAGGAAAGATCGGATCAAGTAGAGGAACCCTACAGGCCATTATGAAGACATTGAATGAAATGGAATTTTAAGCAAGAAGTAAAATGACCCACATTCCTCCCATTTTAATAGAATCACTCCGGCTTCTCTACTGGGAGTAGATGGTGGAAATGGGATGCAAGCTAGGAAACTACTGCAGGAATCCAGAGGAAAAGGAGACAGATCAGAGTGGCAATAGGCAAGAGGTGAGACATGATGGAATTCTGAATCCACATCGAGGGCAGACCCAACAAAGCTAGCTGGTGGATGGATGGGAGAGTCAAGGAAGATTTTAAGGTTTATAGTCTGAACACCTGTGAGAGTGGAGTTGACCTTGACCTTTCTTCTTCAAGAGCTCCACCAGCCCTCAAATATGTGACAATTGAAAAGTGTCCTCTATTACCGAGGAACTGGAAAGGAAGGTCAGAATATATAGTTCCCATGCTCTCAAGTAGCTTTGCTTCTGAATCATTAATTATAGGCTCCCTAAGCTTTTTCTAGGATTTGGTCATTCTCTGTCCAATGATAACTTAACAGTGAATTTTTTTGCTTCAGAATTCCCTGGCCCTTGTTTTGGAAACAATGACACTTCAGAGTTAGAGGATGCTATCAGTCTTGGTGACATCTGCACTTTACCTGGACAATGCTATGACATGTAAAGTCACCCATGATACTGTCTCCTCAAGCGTGGCCAGGGTCTTACTGACTATCCAAATTGATTTTGAGTTCTTCCTCTTCTCTCTAAGCCTATGAGAAACCCAGAGAAATAAAAGGCATTCACTGCAGCCTGAACCTGCATCAAAGCCCGGCATGCAGGCTCTCTTAGCAATGAGTTTTTGAGGCACTTGTGAACTAACTACTTCCTTCTACCACAGCCTCTGTCAAAATGGCCACGGTGCATCCAAGGAGTGCTGGGTTTAAACGAAGCCACAGCAGTGGCTCAATATTTAAAGCAGAGCTAGTCTGGTTCAGGGATAGGTGGGAGACCAAGAATCCTATCCCCTTGGCCTCCCTCCTCCACCATCACCGTTTAGACTCTCTAGTTCTATTGGGTGTCCTCTGAGAGGGCACTGAAGAGAATTTAAGGTTCTGTAGGACACAATTTGAAAACTAATGGACTGTGGCTTTCTGCAAGAACAGTCACAGATAAGTAGAGAGTATTCATTCCTTACCAGCTGACCAGCCTTAAGAAACTTAACTTGCCCTGTCCTACATTTTTCCATATTTCCAAGTGGCTTGTTACACCCAAGCCTTCCATCACAGCAATCCCAGCACTGTCTGCCAAAACAAAGACACTCCAGTGAAAAAGGCAGGTAAATGGCCAACATCCCCTTCTATTTTTCCCCATAGACCGCCTCTCAGAGGCATGTTCAGCCAAGTTTTGTTAAGGCTAAAAGCGAATGCTCCAAGAAAACATTTTGTTTTCTGACCCCATTCTTTTTGCAGAAAGCTGACCAAATTTCCTCACCATATTCCCCACTATAAAAACGGATTTCTCCTGTGGCCAGCCAAGGTGTGGGACTGAAGGAGTGACACCTTCCAGTCAGAATTGATATGTCTAACCTATTTTCCTAGAAAGGGTGGGGTTTTTTTTTTGGATGCTCAATGCCCAAGCAGGCTAGAGATCCCCACCTGTCACCACTTCCCTGCTAACTCTCTTAAAGAGCCATCAGCTTCACCCAGCCTAGGAAGGCTTTGGTTGTATTCTGTGTACTTCTGAGCTGCTGGATGTGGTGGATGGAGAGAGTGCCCTTGTCACCCTGGGCTGAACTGTGCCAACTGAGCCCTGAAGGAGCTTTTCCCATGCCCACAGACTCACCAACACGTTCCCAAAAATAGTTTGTTCTGATTCTAATTTTTCTTGCTATAGAGGCTCAGAAGGAATCCAAGTCATCTGCCCCTCCCTGTCTTAATCTTTTCTTGTGCCCCCCTTGTATCCTTAGAGAAATTCCCTTCCTTTCTCTCCTGACTGAGAAGGCAGGAGAGGGTCTTGTGGATGTCACTTCATGAGAGCAGGACAGGTGGGAGTTGTGCGTGGGCTACCAGGACCCCCAGCCCAATATATGCTTAGTTTAGGCTCAGCCAAGGGACACCCCAGCAGCTACATAAAATGGGGAAACTAAGGAGACTTGCCCAAGATTACTGAGATCATTAGTGGTAAAGCTGGCATACAAACTGATGTCCCTAATTCCCTACCCAAAGGGTATCAACTCTGATAAAAGGTGACAGATTTTTCCAAGTTCAAAAGATTTTATTATTTAAAAAATGTAAGTAGGATCCATGACAAGTGACGTATTTTCACAAGAAGAAAAAACAAACACTAGTTCTAGAGAAATTCTTTTTCAGCCTGCTAGTGACTTCCATCCTTTATGTGAATTAGCTCTCTGGCATGTCCCTACACTAACATGCATTAGCCATACTGTTAGGAGGGGAGCAGGCCCAACGGCCTAAACTGCACAGGTGAAGGGATGGATGGGCTCTGTGTATCTGGAGCAAAAGGAAACCAGTAGAAAATCGCACCTTGACAAGACTTTTGTAAGTTTCTCAAAGGTTAAAAATTGCCCCAGTGGCATTTTCTGAACTCAGCAGCCATGGCTGTGGCTTTCACTGAAGGAGTCCTCAAGAAAGGACCTTGTTATTATTGCCTGGACTTCAGAGCTAAGTCACCTTGTGGTGCACACAGTCAGCAAAGCCACTTTCCACCAAATTGTGAACAATCACTTCCCACAGTCATTGTTCTGTGAACTGCCTTGTCCGCACAGCCAGTGGGTTTCAGCTCCAGTTCATGTATAAGCCTGGCAGTTACTGTTCCAATGGAGGAGCTCTTGGGCTGGGGGTCAGGAAAGGAAAGTGAAGTTACAAAAGAATAAAGTGTGGAGATCCAAATGGGTACAGGCCTTTAAATGAAGAGTATCTTACAGGTCTCTGTATTTTAATTTATTTCTTACAGAAGGCATGGAGGAGGACTGGGATAGAAGTAGGAGGCAAGTGGAATAGAACTAGGAGAGAAGGAGTAGACTCGTGTTTTCTTGTCCTTTGTGTGGTCTGAGTCCATGGAAGAACAAAATTTCCGGATGCTAAAGATGAAAAAAATTATTTGCTTTCATACAATGGACCACTTACTTACTTAGTGAGGCTTTTTTATGCAAGACCAATGTTAGTCTTCTTTTAAATAATAGCAGCAATAATACAGCGCCAATTGCTGACTTATTGTCAGCTACTCCAGTCAATCTGATCCATTAGAGCAGAAGCTCTCAACCTGTGCGTCGCGACCCCTTTGGGGGTCGAACGACCCTTTCACAGGGGTCACCTAAGACCCTCGGAAAACACATATATAGTTACATATTGGTTTTGTGATTAATCACTATGCTTTAATTATGTTCAATTTGTAACAATGAAAATACATCCTGCATATCAGATATTTATATGATGATTCATAACAGTAGCAAAATTACAGTTATGAAGTAGCAAAGAAAATAATTTTGTGGTTGGGGGTCACTATAACATGAAGAACTCTATTAAAGGGTCGCAGCATTAGGAAGGTTGAGAACCACTGCATTAGAGCCTTTTCTGTCCAAAAGCACCAAGCACTCTCCTAACATTTTCTGTTTCTAGGAAGTTCAATCTTTCAATCTTTCATTATTTAGAACTTAAATAATAGACTTAGATATGTACACAACCCCCCAAAAAGCCTGGGTTCCTTCCAACACCTCTATCAGGGTATGGTATGTTTCTGATCACCTCTGTATCCCCAGAACTTCATAGATACTTAACAAAAACTTCTGGAAACAGCACTTGACCCACAGCCTCCCTTTCATCTACCCTCTGTGAAGGAATGGTAATGCCTTTGTGGCCTCTTCTGTGTCTGCTTCTGACCTTTCCTTTAACTCACCAAGGTCATTTTGAAGTCCACACTTGTTCTTCGACTATGGCAAACACATTAACCATTCTCAGTGTCACCTTGATATTCTACATGAACTTCAGATCCAGCTTATATTCTGCCTAGGTCATGGAGGCTTAACTTCCCACACAAGTTCAACATGGCTTTTCTCCTCTGATCTTACCATGCACGCCACTCATTTGTCACTTATTTGATCTCATTTTATCCTGTAGATTTCCAGACATGTTTGCCAATCATATGATAAATGCATTGCAGAAAGGGACTGAATTTTATATTTCCCTTGCCTCCTACTCAATGCACAAGCTGCAGCAGGAAGTCAGGAACTGTGTGTTGATATGAATTCATGAGAATGCTTCCTATCTCAGTATTCCTGTAGTTTTTAACTGCTGAATGGGTCTTTGACTGGTTTCTAGTAACAATACTTTACAGAGCCTTAAAAGCAGGGGGAATAAAAGACTGTCCTCCTGTTCATCCTAACAGTTGTGTGGTCTAGATAAATAGCTGCTTGTGAAAATGTCCTTAGTCAATACATATATAAAAAATAAATAAATAAATAAAATAAAACTGAACCTAAAAGAAATCCAGTTACAGATACAAAAAATTAGTAATAAGAAAGCAACAAGAAAACCCCAGAGTGAGCAGAAGGAAGGAAATAATAAAGATTAGAGCAGAAATAAATGACATAGAGAC
>NW_006288719.1:1075142-1075790 GCF_000327345.1 Myotis davidii
AACAACATAGACTGATGAAAAGGGACCGATCCAAAGACTGAGAAACAGCGATCAGGCTATCAATCCCCAGAAGGAGGGGAGGGGGGCAGAAGGGGGGCGGGAAGAGATCAACCGAAGGACTTTTATGCATGCATATAAGCATAGGGGAGACCGGGGGATTGTCAAGGGCGGGGGAAAAAAAGGAGACATATGTAATACCCTTTGTAATACTTTAAGCAATAATAAATAAATAAATAAAATTAAAACAAACAAACAAACAAAATATTAGTAATAAATGCCAGATGTGCAGTTTGTATTTCTCCCCAACCACCTGACCTCTCAGGTACCAGCACTGCTTTACAGAGCAAGAAGTGGTTTCTCTCTGGGTATGTCCTGCCCAGAGAATTTATGTGTCTCCAATCGAAGGCTCTTAAAAGAGATCAGCAGCAGCATCGTTCTCAATAACAATAACAGGAAGTGCCTCGTTGTTCCTGGTAGGGCCTGGGAGATGGGAAAAGAAAACAAGGCAGACTGGATTCCTGCCCCCTTGGAGGTGAACAGCACAGGCCCACTGACAGGGGCACTCCATACAAGGAGACACAGACAACCAAACTCAACCCAAACCTAACTCATGGCTCAAACTTTGGGCACAGAGTTGTGGAGCCAATG
>NW_006288719.1:1075821-1087821 GCF_000327345.1 Myotis davidii
TCTCATTGAAACTATCCCTACACAACTGAGGGACATTATACAAGTCTCTTAGAAGCCCCAGCCTCATATTCTTAACTTTCAAAATGTAAAACTTTGTACTAGAATCACTAAGGTCCCTCAGGCTCTACAGCTTCAACAGAGGTCAGTTCTTTGCCAGATGCCACCTCAGGGCCACCCTTAACAGAATAATGTAATGATGAGAGTCTCCAAACAAAGTGGAGGTAGATGGACCTGGGTTCAAATTCTGACTCTACCACTCACTAACTTTGGGAAAGGCATTAACCTCAATGAGCCTCACCCCACTAAAATGAAGAACACGTCCAGTGATATTTTTATAGGGATGCTGTGAGAATTAAAAAAATAAGTTTCCTAGTACATACTTGGCATTCAATAAACATAAGTCTTATTGAGGTTTTTCCCCCCTCTCATGCTTAATACATAAAATAGACTATCAGGATCCCTTAACAGTGAACATACAAAAATCTCTTACACTCAGAGGAGATCTAAAAGACTCTCAGACTCCTGGATGCCAGGGCCCCTTCAATCAGAGGGCCAATAACCCACCAGAATGGCAGCTTGGGGACATAAATACTGGGGCAATTTGTCGCTACATTCGGCTCTCCTCATATTCCTTCTGAGACACTCAACAGTCACTAAGATGAAGAAATGACTTGCCTTTTATTAGTTTTTTGTGTGACATGAACCAAGGACGACCAGCCAAGTTCCTAATGGTTAGAATATCTCCCCGTCGGTCTCCATGATGTTTGAAATTTTAGTTAGAGACTTGCTTCTTGTTTCTCAAAAAAAACAAAAGTCCTTGTCAGATTTTGACTTTTAAATTCCAAATTCTTTAGAGAATAAGAAGTAAGATGTTAATAATCAAGCATACAGGGGCATTGCAGGAACAAGAAGGTAATTGGGGAAACTCGAATGATAAGTTTTTATTAACATTACAGTTCTGACAGTTGCTGTACCTGGATAGAGGTGCCGTGTGTAGAAAGCATTGCCCCTGGTGATAGCTGTGGGATGTGGGGTGTGCCAAAGGGCCCTACCCACACCATGTCCTCCACTTGCCACCTGACTGGTTCCCCATGTCCAGGCTACATAGCTGTGGGTGCCTGCATCTCCAGCGACTGCAGAAGTGCCTACCTGGCCTTCTGCTCACAGAACTCACATGGCTTTCTGAAGGCCTGTCTGGGCTCTGTGCCACCTCCTGACACAGCAGATCCAGCATCACCTGCCTGGCCTCTCCACAGACCATGAGAGAAGTCCAGGAGGATGGCCAAGGCAGGAGGCTGATGGCCCAGGAGAGAAGGCCAAACGCTCACCAGAGGATTCTGAATGCCACCTCTCATTAGAAAAGGCCAGAAGTTCTTCCTCAGAAAGAGCATAGTGTACCGCTCTGATCATTTATACATGGGCTCGCTTTCCTTGAATAATTATAGATTATTATCCAGCTAATTACAGTGTGCGGAATTAAAAGATCTGGAATTCATTACCCCAGCCTAGGAAATTACTTTGGCACGTGTTTTGAAAAGAAAAATGCTAAAGAAGAAGTCCAGTTCTTGCCAGTGTGATGTATCGCCGTGTGTCACACTGTTTCTAGCATGAGACGGGCTTGTACTGCGTGTATCCTACAGCTGTCCTAACCATGGCTTTCAGCTTCTCATCCCCAAGTGTCTTTCTCTCTCAGTAGGGTTGCCAGATTTAGCAAATAAAACACCAGTGAAGTGTGAATTTTAAACAAACTATAAATCATTTAGTGCAAGTATGTCCCAAAGGTTGCATGGCACATATTTATATTAAAAATTATTCACCATTTATGTGAAATTTAACTCAGTGTCCTGAATTTTATCTGACAACCCTATTCCCTAGGGATATTTGACACAGCAAATAATGCCGAGGAGAGAGAGGAAAAGTGGAGGTTCAATGAATAGTATCCAGATGTCGAAAACTGGGGGATCAAACTTCATACAAAAACGTGAATCTTTGACAGGAGAACGTTCAACATTAGGAGGAAAATGGCGATGGCAATTCTCAAATATGAGACTTCCCTTCCAGATCAAAATGGCAACTTAGTGAGCTATTCCATTCTTATGTGAATCTGATCCTTGGGGAGGTCCCTGTCTGTCTCCAGCTACCAAGAGTCTTTGCAATAAACATAAAACAAGAGGGAGAGGCAGAGGGAGTATGGACAGCACTCTCATGACATGGTCTGCCTCCATCTCCACTCCATCAACTGACACGTAAGTCTCCTCAGGATGGCACCCTGATCTCCTTACATAAGATGACCATTTCCAACCCCCTCGCTATCTTGGTGGAATCAGAAATGTGCATGGTGATGCTGATACAGAAATACTGAGGGGCTCAGGGATAAAGAGGGATAGAAAGGACATTTTCTAGAAATAAAGATAAAATTGTCAGTTTCTAAGTTTTTACCCCAAACTAACTTAAAACTATAAGAAATAATCACTAACTAACACATTTGAAGAGAAATATATTTAAATACAGGCAAAACTGCATGATACTGTCCATAAGCACAGTAAACTTTCAAAGAACAACTTCAGTATGAGCTGCATGTAATGCAGGCAGTTCGAAGATCCTTCACTCACCAAATACTCACTGAGTGCCTACTGTTGAACTAGGCTCTGTGCCAGGCACTGGGGCTACCGCAGTGAACAAGACAGGCAACAGCCCATTTTTGAGAGGCTTATATTCAAGGGGCAGTTTGGGGAGGATGGATAAGGTGGAGATATAGAAAAATAAACAATAAAGGGACAGATAAATAAGATTATTTCAGACAATATCAAGTGCTGTGGAGGCAATAAAACAGAATGATATGGCACTAGAGATCTAGATAAGACTAACTCAAATGTCCAATGGCTCCCTAAGGATAGCTATAAGTTCAAGGTTTGAGGTGGGGGTAACCTAAATTCTCTTGGTCACTTCTACCACAGTTTTATAGAATTCATTCAGCTGAGAAATTGATATACCTATTGGTCCTGTTTCTTTTCTACCCTGAGTTTCAGCACATACATAAAATACAGTCCTTTTTCATGATTCATATTCTTTCTCTCTCTCTCTCTCTCTCTTTCTCTCTCTCTCTCTCTCTCTCTCTCTCTCTCTCTCTCTCTCTCTCTCTCTCTCTCTCTCTCATATCCCCCTCCTTTCTACACACATACATACACAGACAGAGCCTTTGTGTGCAGTAGAGCTTATTGAATATTTGCAAGAGGGACATAAAGGGAGTCTACTCTACCACAACACAAAAGCTTAAAATTGAATATTACACATCCCTGTTCTGAACCACCCCGGGCACTCCATCACCTCACTCCTACCTTTTTTACTTCCTCGTTCCAATATGCTTTTTTGATATCTAACAATAAGCTTTCTAAACCTGTTGTTACCACCAACTGAACAAAAAGTGTTTCACTTTTTGTTTAAGCACCTTATCAAATTTTTCCTTAAACAGTCTTCCTTAAGAGAAATTCTGATACCAACTGTTAAGATAATAATTTGTTTCGACTAACTATGTAACTGTCAAATATCTATATTTTTCTCTGTTGTTCTGGGTGTATGAATTCTCAGAATCCTTTGGCTTCGTAATAACAGGTAATTTAAATGAAACCAATGCTCTTTTTTTCTTGAGCAAAAAGAAATGTATATTTATTTAAGTAAAGAGAATCTGAGAATCTTGATACTATGTATTGCTAATATATGTAATAGCTTAGACTAAATTTATTTCACACTCTCATTAATAATAGATTAGCTACTTTATAGAGAAATGCAATATAGGTAGTTAAAATCTGAAAAGAATTACTATAAGCTAGTATTTTTTTAAAAGAGAAATATTTGTTCTCAGCAATATGAAAATAAAAACTTACAAGGAACTGATAGATGACAATAGATCTAGCAAAGTTAACATGTTAGACAAAGCTTTATATTGACATGTCTTAAAAGTATATAGCATGTGGAAACCCAGAACAAAATCAGGATCCTTTATGTTCTAGTTCATTCTCCTCTCAGTTGTAGGTACTCTCCAAATGGCATTTTTATGATAAGTTGACAATTGCTATCCCTTCATAAGCTATCACCACTGCTCTAGCAAGCCACTGACAGTCACAGGTGACAAAAGGCATTCTCTATCCACAGCAACTTGCACTAGGTCACCAGGAACAACACTGCAAAGCAAACTGGCACACACTGAATTTTTTAAAATCAGAATCTAGTCTTGCCCTTCAATCTTTGATTGCCACTTCTCTGTTTGTGCTTTACAGAACATATGTTGCCCAGAACATGTTGATGCCAGGGTGAACTATGTTTGCATGATTGCTTAGAAAGAGAAAAAGAATGCAATGTTTTTTGCACTGTGTTCATGTATGAAAAATTAAAGACAAGTGTCAGTTTTTAAGGTCTTCAGCTAAAATTTCACAAATTAATTGTTAGGTACGTTGGTGCCAAAAAGCATTCTTTTCCTTTGGCTTACCGATGTTCAAATGGTAATATCCACAGGGATTCGATTTCTATTGTCTAAATCTGCTGATTCCATGGGCACCACGAAGTTTACTCATGGTCCCATTGCAGGTAAACCAACACTCTTCTTGAGTTCAGCTTTCCAGATCTATTTTGTATCCCATAGACTATGTGTCTGGTGCGCAACAGGCTCTCAATAAATGTTTGATGAAGTTAATGTAATAGAACCCACATGTGCATCGTGGAGTGTGCAGAACTGACATGACAGTGAATCAACACTCAAGAAAAGCAGCTAGTTTATCAACACTAATTTGCCACTAGCACTTAGAATTCGATTACTTTTTATGCTGTTTCCTGCTCTTATCATTAAAATATAAAGTACTGAAGCAAGGTCAGGTGGGGCATGTCTCTGTTCTCCAAGATTTCACATTTAAAGATGTGTCACATAGACTGTCTCAGGAGGAAATAGAAAATAAAGGTGATCAAGCCAGCATTGCTTAGTTTTAGTCATTACCAGGTCTTATCACTGTCTCAAAATTATTTCTTCTAAACAAAAGTTACCAACATCCTAACTGCCCTGGAATTTTGCTGACTTTATTTAATGATTCTTTCTGGCCTTCATAGCATTAATTTGGCCTTCAAAACAATTTTTTAAAGCTGTGCTCATTCAGGAAATTGTTTTAGTAGCCTATATTGATGCTTGGAAATAGTCATACTAGAACCTTGCTTTGGTCTGAAAGCTTATGTTCTCCAAAAATTCCTATATTGATATCCTAACCCCCAATATGATGGTATTGGGAGATGGGGCCTTTGGAGGTGAGTAGGTCATGACCATGGAGCCTTCATAAATGAAATTACTGCCTTTGTAAAAGAGACCCCAGAGAGAGCCCTCACCCTTCCACCAAGTGGAGAGACAAAAGATGACCATCTATGAACCAGGATGAGGGCCCTCACTAGACATCAAATCCACTGATGCCTTGATTTTGGACCCCTCAGCTCCAGAACTGTGAGAAATAATATTCTGTTGTTTATAAATCACCTAGTCCAGTGGTCGGCAAATTGTAGCTTGCAAGCCACATGCGGCTCTTTGGCCCCTTGAGTGTGGCTCTTCCTAAGCCTTAGGAGTACCCTAATTAAGTTAATAACAATGTACCTACCTATATAGTTTAGGTTTAAAAAATTTGGCTCTCAAAAGAAATTTCAATCGTTGTACTGTTGATATTTGGCTCTGTTGACTAAAGAGTTTGCCGACCACTGACCTAGTCTATGGTATTTTGTTATAACAGCTGAACAGACTATGGCAAACCTCTCACTCCAGCCAAGCCATATATATAGTCCAACTTCTGATCTATTGATTACCATGAATCCACTTGGCTTTATGTCAATGATTCCCACCCCAGAGGTTATCACTGCCCCCTCTTTACTCTCCAAATCTTTATGTATACATTTATCCTAGCAGTATGAAATTACAATACATTGTGACTATTCATAGTTAGCTTTCTTCGCTGGATTATAAGCTTTCTGGGGGTAAATGCAATATCATATTCATACCTAACACAATACTTGAAAAGAAGTTAACTTGCTTAACAAGTGCTTACTGATTAAGTCAATCTCTTTCCTAACAACTTTTGCAGAGATGGGAACTGCAGGATGACATTGAAATTCAAACTTTTTAATCTCTATTTAATGCCCACAAAAGACTACTTCAAGTATTCTATAAATCTGCTCAATTCTTACTTTCAAGATAAAATTTATGGTACATACTCTACTCAGCACAAGAATTGATCAGTTTGTGGGAATAAAGTAATTGTTTAACTTTTAGAATTTCTCATGGTAAAAGCAATGGTTTAGTTGATAAGGGTTCAGTTAGTCTGTTCTTGGTCCATCTGAATCCTAAAATAAACAGTTTTCCTTAATAGGTTAGAATTGGAGACATGAAAAGCAAAAAGTCTGGCAGGGATCTACCTTTGATCTGCCCATTCATCATCTTTATGGCAAAGCAGACAGCCAAAAAGAGGAGATCTTAATGAATAACTCCATTAGCATCCCCTCCCTTCCAGAATCCAAAATATTTTCGGATGACTTAGGCCAGGGCTACCAGATAGAGGGAGATAGGAGAGTAGGACACGACTCATCAGTATTATCCCAAGCCATTTCTTAGCAGAGAAGGGAAATTCTTAAGAATCTGAGAATAAATCACTAGAAAATAGTACTTATTAACCTATCAGTTAGACTTGAAGATAGTTGGAAAATAAATTTCTTTGAAGAGACACCCATATTCAAGGAAAAAATATAGTAGAAGGTGAGTGAAAATTCTTCAAATTATAAAGGGACTCTCAAGAATCTAGTCTACTTCCAACATGGTACATCCCTACCTCTTCTTGCCCATTTATATCCTAACCACTCATCCAGTCCTAGTGTAAGTTTCACCTGTTCCATCTGAACCCCACAAAATTCATCTGATGCAACACAAAGATCATTAGTTCTAGATTCAGACCAACCTGGGTTATTATCTCAGCTCTCCCATCCACTTTAAAGTTAGACTGTCTCAATCTGTACACATCAACCAGCATGTACTACACAGCCTGACATAGTACCAAGTGTTCCTTCTATCAAATTTAGTGGATGAACTTGCCGTTCTGAGGCTGCTCCTCTACCTGTAAGTAAGGATGCTCCTCTACCTGCCAAGTTTGTGTCTTTGGACAATGTATCTCTGAGTCTTCGTTTCCTCACCTGTTAATGGGAATAATTACATAGAAATTTTTTTGCTTATGTTTAAGTGGGATAGCACATGAAAAATGTCTGGCATATAGTAACTGCTCAACAAAAAACTTACTAATTTTTGAAAAATGAAAGATTTATAGATTTCTTGATTAGAAAACCATTTTCCTCCTAAGAAGGATCTGTGAAACTTTCTATCTTGGAGACTCTGTTCTTTCTCAGATTCCTAATCCCCTCACAGATTTAATAGTCAAAATATTCTCTGGCAATTCATTATCTGCCTGTCTCTGAGATTCCCTCCTAGAATAGTATGTAGGAGTAACATTATTAATACAAACCAACTCTGGTCTGTGCTCAAGCATTTATCAATTTTCCACAGAAGGATGAAAAAACATTTAGATTGCTAAGATATTGAACTGCTCTTTTTCTGAGTGGCTACCCAATAGCTGGCAGAGCCTACGATCTTGCTTTGAGTTAAAGAGTGAGACAACAAATATTAACAAAGGCCGCATTACTAGTGTCTGAAGCTCATACACACCTGAGGCATTTGTGTTTCCTCCAGTTCATTCACCTGCTGGTATCCACATCAGCCTTGTTCCCATTTCAATTATCAAGAGCAATTTTATAAGGACAAAGTGTGTGGTTGTCCCCAAAGAAACAAGATTAACTACAAGGCTTCTAATTTTTTGTAACATTTTATTTTGAAAATAGCTTTAGACTTATATATGAGTTGCAAAAATACCAGAGAATTCCAATATACCCTTCACCGTGCTTCCTCTAATGTAGTAATCTAACATAACCATAGTACAATTATCAAAACTAGAAATTAACAGAGGTACAATATTGCTATAAAACTGTAGACTTTATTCAGATTTAGCCAGTTTCTCACTAATTAATGCCCTTTTTCTATTCTAGGATCAATTCAGAATCCCATGTTACATTTCATTGTTATGTCTCCTTAGTCTTCTCCAGTCTGGAGCTATTCTTCAGTCTTTTATGGCCTTGACACTTGAAGAGGACTAGAACTGGTCAGGTGTTTTGTAGCATCTCTCTCCATTTGGGTTTGCCCGCTGCCTTCTCATGATTAGACTTTGTTTATCCACATTTGCAAAGAATACCACAGATGGGCTAGGTCTTTTTCATCCTAAAACAGAGTACATGATGCCTCTGTGAGTTGTTGCTGGTGATTTGAACTTTAATCACTTTGTTAAAATGGGACATGCCCAGATTTCTGACTTTTGTAGAAAATTCACTCATAATTAGTAAATATTTTTCATTTGTCCTGAGTAAATACGATGCAAAATCTTTTTCCCCGCAGATTTTAGTATGCATCGGTGGATTTTGTCTGCAGCAATTATTAATATGGTGTTCTACTGGTGATGTGTTTGTCCCTCATTCTTCCTATATCTATTAATTGAGGTTCCTTTGTAAGGAAGAACATCCCTTTATTTTTCACTCAATTATTTATATCAGCATGTACTTATGAATATTTATTTTATTCTTTGAGCTACAGCTCAATACTATTACTATTTATTTTGCTTCCCAAATTGTTCAGTTGGGACCATTGCTATCTCTTTTAGATCAGCTCTTGTGTTCCTTTTAAAATATCCTTTTTTTTTCAGCACTTACTTTCTGACACCACAAGATACTCAACCACTTCTCCAAAATGGGGGCTACAATTTTTTCCTAATTTACTCAAATTAGTGGGTGAATTAGTTCTTAGACTAATGGTCCTAAAAAAAATGGCAACATTAGAGAAACCTAGTTGTACCTTCCAACTTAATCCTAACACTTGGTATCTGTTTCTATCAGAATATATCTCAAATTAAATCAAAACAGTTCATTTATGTTTCTGTCCCCTCACCTAGATTCCTCAAGGTCTGGAACTTACATTCTTTTATTCAAAAGATACTTCTTTGAGAATTTGCTATCCAGTGGATATGTGATGGTAAACAAGACAGGTCCAGCCTCAGTTCTCAGCTTCCTGATACAGTGCCTGGAACATAAGCATTCAGTACACTCTTTGGGTGTTAAAAGAACTATCAGTGAAAATTAGTACAGTGAGATGACTACTTTGCCCTTATTTTGTCAAAAATTAAAATCACTCTAGAGTATGACTCAGGTCCTTATTAACCACACTCAGAAAATAATGTATTTTCATCCATTAAAAACTACTATCTCAATCCCTTAATTCTATTACCATCTTTCAAGGATTTATTATCCATTGAGAGAATCGTTTGCTTAGTAAATAAGTGCTAAATATATGCAGACTATAATTCAAATAGTGACTCTCTAAAAATAGCATTATTTTATTAACTCTATTTAATGTCTCTTTGAGCTACCCTGACTTTCATTATTCAAGAAAACTAGACAATCTCTTGAGGAAGAGCAATAATGTGCTGCTATATCTGTTCATATCCTTGTATAATTTCTATAGCGTTCATACACTCCAACTAGGACAGAACCAAAATTAAAAATAATGGTGAAGATTAACTTCCCTTAAAGAGTACAACAAAACTTGTCTACTGAGGAAGAAAAAATTGCAGAAGTTACACAAAAATGTGTCAGTATAAAGAAAATGTTAACAAATGGTTCAAAACACCATAAAAATTATTAATCCTTTATAAATGTAGTAACAGTTGCTTTTGCACATGATGGAATAACTAGTATTAGACTTATGTTTCTGCCATAAACAACTGTAAAACTGGACAAAAGATATTTGAGACTACTGTTGTCATGCATTAGAAAATGAGAAGCACAGGACCACAGTCCTGCTGAGGTGACTGGATTTTGTGAAAAAGGTACTAAAATTTAAAATTTTGCAAAGTAGGGGCCTCAGAACATTGTATAGAGGTTTCCCTCAAGTTCTTAGCTAAACACTAGGCTGTCCGTATGCAGAATGAAATTCCATAACACTTAGCAGACAGCGGCTCCTGCAGAGTGAAACTGAGTGGAGATACCAACAATTTTAAAATGCCTGAATACATTAGCTGAGCCAAAATAGTGAAACCTGAGTATCTCATATGGTCATCTGGGACCCAAGAAAGACCATTCCTTGGGAATAAGGACCACACTGAATAAGGGTATGCCCTAGGACGAAGGACAAAATAAACCCACTCTGACAAAATCTAAAACCAAGCCTAACAGAATCAAGAAGTTCCTCTAATAATTTCATTGTCTGACAGAACAAAATTCAATATTATTTAAAAGAAGATACCATAATCCAGCCTCCTTTCAATATATTGTTCACAACGTGCAGCAGATAATTAAGAATATTACATATGTAAAGTGACCCAGAACCAAGAGAAGTAGAAGTCAAAAGAAAATGACCCAAAGATAACAAAGATACCGGAATTAACAGACAAGAAGTATGAAATAGCTATTAAAAATATGTGCAAAAATTTAAAGAAAAAGGCAAATGAGTTAACAAATAGAAAAGCTTAATAACAAAAAAGTAGAAACTATTTTTTAAAAGAACCAAATGGAATTTATAAAATTGAAAATAATAATAGCTTAAATCAGATTGGATTATACAGAATAAATGAACCTGAAGACAAAACAATAGACATATCCACACTGAGAGAGGAGAAAATATATGCTTTCCATTACCAGATTGTCAATTATATTTGAAAAAATATCAAGTGGTCTAGCATACAAGTAATTGGAGTCTCTGAAAGAGAAGAGAAATATAGTAGAGTAGAAAATTTATTTGAAGAAATAATGATTGAAAATCTCTGATACAATAAGTTAACCAACACATTCAAAAAGTTTGGCAAACTTTAAGCAAGATAAATATGAAGAAAAGTCACACCACATTACATAATAGCCAAGCTGCTAAAAACTATAAATAAAGAGAACAATGATAATAATGGCAGCTTTCATCAAAAAGAGTGAAAGGCAGAGAAAATGAAATTACTCCTTCATAGTGTTAAAAATAATGCTAATTTAGAATTTCATACCAGGAAAAATAACCCTTTCAAAATCAGGGTTAATAAAGACATTTGCAGATAAACAAAAGCTGAAAGAATCTGTTGCCAGTATATCTACACTACAAGAAATCCTGAAGTAAAGTTTTTAAACTAAAGAGAAATAATTCAAATGAATCTACAGACTAGCGCCAGAAATGGCAAATACATGGGTAAATTTTAAAAGTACGTTTTATTGAGAACCGAAGATGGCGGCATAGGTTAACACCAGAGATTGCTGCCTGGAACAACTAAGTCAAATTAAGCTTGATCCAGGGAAAGGACAACGTCCAGAGCCACAGGAGGGCTGGCTGAGTGGAAATTCTACAACTAGGAGTAAAGAGAATATCATATCCAGACTCAGAGGCGGCGCAGTGCTGAAGTGAAATTCTCAGGTACCAGTGCGCGCGGAGCGGGGCTGGGCGCGGACGGCGGCTCGGAGGGAGCGGCGCGAACAATTGGGAGGGAGTCGCAGACTCTGAGCTCCAGACCCGGGCGAGTCGTTAGGGACGCAGACGGGAGAAGCAGGACTGTCTGGCCTCGGTCGAAACTCGAGGGCAGCGTTCTCTCCGAGGTTTGCAGCGGTTGCCGAGACTTTGTGAGGCAGAGTCCCTTGGGACGGAACTGAGAGTCGCACAATCGGGAGGAAGTCGCAGCGTAACTGCCCCCTCCCTGCAGATCCCCAGGGCCCCGCTCCGCCCAAATCCTGCGCGGCAGCGCCATCTACTGGATAGCGCAGGCAATTGCTAGACTAGCACCGCCCTAGAGATCCAGCACAGAAGCTGCCCCACCGCAGACACAGCTGATTCTCACTGACAATTGGCTGGGGGGCAACCCTCCT
>NW_006288719.1:1088990-1090356 GCF_000327345.1 Myotis davidii
AATAAATAAATAAATAAATAAATAAATAAAAGTACGTTTTATTCTTTTAATGTTTTAAAAAAACAACTTATTTGAAAGCAAAAATAATAACATTGTTTTATGCAGAATTTAAGACATATAAGGAAATAAAATCTATGACTACAGAAGATAGTGATAGCTAACCCAACATATGTAAAATAAACATTATTTTCAGGCACACATAGAATGATCACCATGATAAACTATATTACATACCATGAAGTGTGTTGGCAAATTTCAAAAGATTGAAATCTTATAGAATACGTTCTCTTCTAGAGTACAATATTATAGGATATATTCACAACAAAAATAAGTTAGAAATTAATACCAAAAACGATCAAATATTTAGAAATTAAGCAACATACTTCTATATAACCCTTGTGTCAAAGAAATTACAAGCAAAATTTTAAAATATTGTGGACAGAATGAATGTGAAAATACAATGTAACAAAATTAATGGGATGCACCTAAAATAATGTTTATCAGGGGGAGTATGTAGATTGAAATTCTTGTATTAGTAAAGAAGAGAACTTTAAAATTAATGACTTAAAATTAAACATAAAGTAAGTAGATATAATAATAAAGATAAGAGTAGAAATCTATGAAATACAAAATAGGAAAACTATAGAGAAAAGCAACAAAGCCAAATATTTCTTCTTAAAAATTAAGAATAATGCAAAAGTCCACCAAGACTGATAAAGAAAAGAAAAAGAGAAAACATAAGTTATCAATTTGGGAATGCAAGAGAGGATACAGCTGAAGATGCTATTGGTCTGGGCCACAACTATGGCCCCTGAGCCCAATCAGGCACCACCTGTTTCTGTATAGCTTACAAGTTATGAAAGGTCTTTACAATTTTTTCCTTTCTTTTTTTTTTCTCTCAGTGTCTCCCCATTCACAATAGACTAGGCAAAGAGCCTGAGCTGAGGGGTATATGGGGTAAGTTTACTCTGCCTCCTATTTCTGTAGTCAGTGTAAGAACACAGCCTGTAGTAAGCACCAGGAGGCCCGAAAGGTCTTTACATTTTTAAATGGTTGAGAATAAAATCAAAAAAACATAAAATTATATGAAATTTAAATTTTTGTGTCCACAAATAGTTTTACTGAGCCATGCTCATTTGCCGGGAGCCGGTCCATCCTTGCTGCTTGACACAGTCGCTGCAGGAAAGAAACATCTGCACAGCATATGTTTCAAGGAACCTGGCGTATATGACATACTGTTCTTAATGTTTGCTCACCTTCTTGGCGCTATGTGTTTTAACCAAGGTCACCTCTCCGAGAAAGGTTGTCTCCCCAGGTAGGGATTTTTCCCTGAAGTTAGGGAGGGAATAAAACCCCTTCACTATGT
>NW_006288719.1:1090386-1096755 GCF_000327345.1 Myotis davidii
TGAACCTGGCTGGAGACCCTGGACAGAACCTGGCTGGAGAACTTAGTAAGGGAACATGGCTACAGAACCTGGCTGGAGAACCTACAGAACCTGGGAATAGAACCAGGCAAGAGAACCTAACCATGCTGATCAACTGAACACTGCCTCCGAGTCTTTCCCTCTTCGCCGGCTCCATCCACACCTTTGGGGACCACTGGACCTGCTGGGGTTGGGCCCCAGCACTCATTCATTGATATGTTATCTATGGCTGCTTTCACATAAAACAGCAGATCTGAGTTCTTATAAAAGACTAGAGGCCCAGTGCTCAAAATTCATTCATGGGGGAGTGGGTCCCTCAGCCCGACCTGCGCCCTCTCATAGTCTGGGACCCCTCGGGGGATGTCCAACATGTATTATTATGTATTATCCTGAAAAATGTATGAATTTACATTTACAGACTCAATCTTATTAATTATTACCTAGTAGTTCACCTAGCCACTTGATGCCTACCTACCTCTAGGTATTTACATCAAGGGTCCTCTTTAGACTGCCTTATCTATAATAATAAAAGCATAATATGCTAATTAGACCAGATGTCCTTCTGGACATCCTTCTAGATGACCTTGCATATGAAGCTGGGGCTGTGAGAGAAGCCTGAGTCCCGGGTGCCAGAGGCAAGTCGGTGCTGGAAGCCAAGGAAAGGAAGGCCTACTCTTGCATGAATTTTGTGCAAGGCCTCTAGTTTCTTAGTAAAGGGCAATTGCTGTCTATAAATCCTTTATTACTTTATTAATAAACTTGACTGTCAGAACCCACATATTGGGGACTTTCTTTATATTTTTTCTCCAGAAAGTGAGAACCCACATTTATGGAACACCTACAAGTATGAAATGCATAGTCATGTTAGACATGATCGATTCTCAATAAATATTTATGAATGAATGAAGAACAGCTGAGGTTTAACCCAGATCTGTCTGACTACAAGGCCATTGTTGTAGACATCTCATGGGATGACTGCCTGACTCAGACTGAGTCCCTTTTCTGGAAATGACTTATATGATATTCCTTCTAGAAACTACATACACGGGGAGCCCCACATGTAAGTGGCCCATCAAATTCTGTCCTGGGAATTTGAAATTTGAATGGGAGAGAGCTAAGTCTCAGACCTGGACTGCATTAATGTCAGGACTCCAGACAGGTCCAGCATGTCCCGCCTGCCATCCTACTGAGATACCCAGAGCTTCCCTAGTTCATCAACTTCCTTCAGTCTCATGAAACACCCCAGGAACCTTCCATTACTTTTCCTTTTTTTTTTTTTTTTTTTTTTGGCTTAAGCTAGCCAGCATCTGTTTTTACTGCTTGCAACCAACGAACCTGATGTTTTACCCAGAAAGTAGATTTTTTTTTATCATCATCACTATAGCTGTAAGCAAGGCAAGGCCTCAGGAAAAGAAAATTAACTCCTTGCCAAACACTTGTAGACCTGGGATGTAGCCCTGCTTCAGAAATAGGGACCAGCTGCTGGTGGCAGACTGCTGATAGCAAGCTTACAGATGTCCTGTTACCAGAAATTCCATGAAAACGTGGGCATAAATTACATAAATTTCAGCGCTCTCGGAGCACTGTGCTTTCATTGTTCTCTTCCCATATGTTACAAAAGAACATTCTGTGTAGCTCTGGATGTGCGGCAAGCTACAACCGTGGCAAAGGGAATTTTCCTATCGAAAAGCTGACAAAAAAGTAAAATGTTTCTTTGAAACACTGCAGGTAGAGCTCATACCTTCTGGAAACTAATTATGAGAACTCGATGTCCTTGAATAAACCTGCAAAAAGCGAAAAGCCCTGGGCTATTACTTCTTTTAATGTTTTAGATTTTTAATAGCTTCAGGTTTATGGAGAATGAAGTTGAAACCATTGGACACTGGGGAGGGAAATTATTTAAATTTTTTTTTAGGTTGCCTCATCTACCATATCCATCTTAATGCAACTTCAGTCCTTCAGGTTGTTTCTTGGCTATATCCTTCCTTATCTGCATCTCCCAAATCTGGCCCCATACCACCCACTCCTGAAATTAAGGCTCCAGATTCTGCTCTGTAGCCTCTTCCCTTGCCAATCCATCAGTCACAATTATGCCAAGCCAATCTTTCAAAAACTGCTAATTTGTCCAACCTTTCCCCCACTCAAAAATCTACCACAGAAGACTCAGGTGCAGTGGGAAATGCCAAAGCTCTGAAGTCAAAGACAAAGGTTTAAAATCCTGTTCCATCAACCAACGCCATTTGAATTGATAAAAGGAATTTAACATTCCTGAGCCTTATTTCATTTGTAAAATGGAAACAAAGCACGCCGTGAAGGTTATTACAAATAAATGTCCATAATTTGCAAAGTACCTGGCCTCAGAAAGCACTCAGTAAGTGTTGCTTCAGTTTCCCCTCTCAATTAAGGTTGAGATCTTACATCCCTAAACAGCACCATCTCTTGGTGGTCAGGACCCCCCCAAGGCCCTTTGTAATCTGATGCCATCCTCCATATCTACCCATGTGTCTCCCCTGAAAGGGTTCTTTGCCCCAGGGAGACTCCCACTCCCGTTTTCCCCCATTTGTACCTCTCTTCCTTTGCTTATGCTCCATAATCATTTCTGCTTCCCCACAGCCCATTGTCCTGTCCTGCTAATCCTTTAAAATCCAGCCTAAGTCACTCAACCTCCAGCCTCTTTAGTCACAATGATTTTGCCACTTTCAGAAGTTTGCAGTGGGTACAAGTTTCCCAGGCCACAAGCTTAGACATCTAGGAATGTAATTCTTTTTCTTTCTCTGTAATTACATATGATTTCTAGCTCAAGCCCCCATTCCAACTAGAGGTAGTAATTTAATCTTAGTCACATGTGCTTTTTCTTGCTCAGATCAGAATTTTCGCAGTCATTCCTGGATGTTCAGCTTTCTCTTTTTCTAAGGATTGTGTTAAAATGCCAGGGACACTTTCATAATGCTTAGGTTGGGGCTTGGGGAGAATCTTACCACCTTGACATTGTCCACTCTTTCTTCCAGCACTTGCTGTGATATGCCCCGCCCCCCGCCCAACCCAGCATCAGTCTTCTCATATTAATATCTACTTTGGGGTGTGAGTTCCCATAAGGTCTCTAGTTCTACACACCAACCCAGCATCTTCTGCTGCATCTTATCTTTCTGTCCAGGTCTACTGGTTCACAGTCACAGCATCTCTGAAAACCAAGAGAGGCTAGCTCAGGCTTCTTTCTCTAGACATCCCTCACACCCATCTCTTCACTAATGCCCTCTTACCCTGGAGACAAGGAAACTCTGGTAATATTGATGACACCCCCTTCCCCAAGACTCCAAATAGGGAAGCAGGACTCAAATCCTCTCTGCCCTCAGACCCTCCAATCGATATGGTGATGTTATTATCCTCGCCCAGGCAGAACCCAGACCAAGTGTAGGGTACATTTCCCCTTAGATGCCCACACAAGCTTCTAACACTATCACTCTTCTCCTCCATTATCCTCTCTTCTCCCAAAAAGAATTTATCTCTTCTCATTTGGAGAAATGCTCTGACAGATTCTTAGCCTTCCTATTCAAATTCTATGTCTGTGTCCTTCAGGGTTTTGACTTTTAAGGTTGAAAAAGACTTATGTGTTTTATCTGCTGAGTTTTAAGTTTGCTACAGAACACAAAAGCTGAATATTGGCTCATTCCTTCCCTGCAGCTATCAGCTCAGCCTGCCCTATGTGACCCAAAATAAATAGACGGGTTACAGTGCAGAGGGAACTATCAGGAACAAAAATACAACATAAATGAAAGATTTCCATGCAGACAAGAAATGTGCAAAGCAAAAAGAGCATTGGTTGATATCAAATATTACCCCTACCAAACTGGGCAAGAATCCTCTCTTCCCATTTTCACTCCGTCCTTCTTCACCTGACTAATTTCTATAAACTCTTTAGTTCTCTGCTTAAATGTCACTTCCTTTGAAAAGCTTTCTCCTGCTCTATTTACTCCCATTCCAATCCCAAAATTAGGTGAAGTGTTCATTCTATGTGTCCACAGGCAGAATTCAAGATGTCCCCCAGTGGCCCTCTCCCACATATAATTCCCTTCCCTGTGAATATGACAGGCCAATACCACCGTGATTATGTTGCATTGTGTGGCAAACAGGATATTGCCAATGTAATTAAAGTTACTAATCAATTGGCTATGAATTAATCCCTGTGGGTCTGGGCTAATCACATGAGCCTCTTAAAAGCAGAGTTTTCTCTGGGTGGTTGCAGAAGAGGAAGTAAGAAATTTGAAGCATGAAGGAGTTTGATGTGCCATTGCAGGATTGAAAATGGAGGAGGCACATGAAAAGAACCTTAGAAAGACCCCGAGGAGATGACAAAGAATTATAGCTGACAACTAGCAAGAAAATGGGGACCTCAGTCCTACAACTTCAAGGAAATAAATTCTGCTGACAACCATGATCTTGGAACAGAACCTCGAGCCCCAGAGGAGATGCAATCTGAGACCATGATTTCAGCCCAATAGAACATGAGCAAGAGAAAAGAATATGGCAATGCAATGCCCACACTTCTGACCTACAAAAATTATGAGATAACTTTCTGTTGTGTTAGGCCATTGAGTCTGTGGTTACAGTTATATAAAAATAATACCATACCATATGTAATCCCATAGCACCATGTGACAATACCATACCATATGTAATCCCATAGCACCATGTGACAATACCATACCATATGTAATCCCGTAGCACCATGTGACAATACCATACCATATGTAATCCCATAGCACCATGTGACAATACCATACCATATAAAATCCCATAGCACCATGTGACAATACCATACCATATGTAATCCCGTAGCACCATGTGACAAGCCCTGTTACCAAACTGTATCATGATTGCCTTTAACTTTCTGTTTCCCCCACCAGGACTATGAGTCTCATGAGAGCAGACTGTATCTGGTTCACATTTACATTAAAGTGATATCATTTGAGTTAAATTAATTATGTGACTTATATGAGCAATTATATGTACAACGCTTAGAATAGTGTCTAGCACATATGCTTTAGCTATTCTTCTTATTGTTACCTAAAAGCACCTAAAACAGTGGCTAATCATAGTATAAGATTAATAAATGTTGGTTAAGTGACTGAATGACTGGATTCACTCTGAGTGACTTCTCACTGCATTTATAGTCAATACCACAAAACATCACTAACATGCACTGGTTCTAGAAAGCAGGAAACAAGCAGAAGGAAGGGGTTGCTATTCCAAGCATGGGAACATAACATATGAAACAAGGGTGAGAAAATCTAAGGCCTGAACAAAATATAGTCAACAGATCAATTTGGCTAGAAAGGTAGGTCCCATACAGGATAAATGACAGATTGAATTGGGAAGGTGTAGGTCATTATCATGTAAGACATTGAATGTCACACTCCAGATGTGATCACTTAGGGACTAGGGACTAGGGCTTTTACACAAAGGATTGAAGTGGTATACATAATGTCTTAGAAAAGTATTAGATAATAATCTTCAGGCTGGGTTTGAGAAGGGAGATTTTGGAGGAATAAGTGGTATGAGATATTAGAGCCTGCACTATCATGGGGGTTGGTGATGGCAAGATTGTAAAAGAAGGGCCTGTTGAAAGAGGCATTATTACAGAAGAAACAGCTGCCCCATTGTACCAAGAAATGTACAAATACTTGCTGATAACTCTCCAAACATTTATTGAAAACCCCTCCTGAACCAACCTTCAAGAGTTCACCATTTAGTGAGATAGACTGGCTCTGGTCTGTCTGAAACAACTGTGAGGCCTCCAAAAGTAGAGTTAAAGCCAATAGAATGGCCTGCTCTAAAGACATGGATTCTTAACAACAGAGATGCCATTTTTCCAGCTTTTAGACTTTTGAAGTAAATTGAAATAAATGTATATGAGTACAACTAGACTTTCCAAGAAACCATATCTTTTCAACAGGAAGGATTTCAAATTTAACACATAACACATGTATTATGGCTGATGATGCTACTGCATGAAGGCAAGATCCTGGGAGCAGCCAATGCCATTGTCTGCACATTTGGGCTGGAAGCCCCTCCAGAAAAGAATCCACCCAGTTGTCTCCTCTCAGAAAAATGAGTTCTCCAACTCAAGGTGAGGATTCTGGAAACAGAGCAATCCTATCTTTTGTCCAGGTCAAGAATGTAAAAGAAGGAACACTGGAACTCTCTCCTACACCCCATTTGGAACCTGAAACAAAAGTACATCTTCTGGCCTGTGCTCTGAGGCCCGGAGTCCATCTGAGACCTCGGCCCCTCCAGCACTGAAACAACCTCAGTGAGTATTTCATTTGGAAGGCATGTCAGCATTGTCTCTTT
>NW_006288719.1:1096781-1106780 GCF_000327345.1 Myotis davidii
CCCCGCCCAAGGCCAGCCAGCCATCATTTATCCTCTCACACCTTTATTCTCTGTGCTTCCTTTACTCCAATCGCAACCCAATACTCCCGTCTTCCCACCAGCTCCCTCCTCCTACTCCTCTCTTCTAAATACCACAATATTCTCAACCTCTTCACAGAACACTCCCTTCTCCATCACGCTCTGGCCGAAGCCTGGCTTCTCTACAAAAGTGCTGCTGCTGCTGCTTCAGCCAGAACACCTCAGCTACCTAACATGGTCATTCCCTGGACCTTTTTCTCTATCGCACTTCTGAACAGCAACATTTATCACTTCTGTTCCTAAAGTTTTGCCTCATTAAGACATCCAGGCAATGGGACCTCCACTTTTTCCCAAACTGTCACATCCTTCTATAAGCAGTCTAGATGGTATGATCCATCATATAAACTACTCTTTGGCTAACACTTGGGATGTTCACCCTTTATCCTCCCATCATATCCATCTATTAATCCCTTATCCTGGTTCAACCCAGTATTGACCTTTTCTGCTGAAAAACAGGAGAATTCTTCCAACCGTGTAAGGTGCTTAGCCTGCCTGACAATACATTTTACTTCCACAGTCGGCGGCTCCCTCTTCCAGTTCTAATAACAGCTGTTAGAGTGCAGAGTTGTATCTTTCTACTGCTCTGTTTCTCAGTGAGCTTTGAGTTCATCATGAGTAGAAACTGATTTTTAGTTCTGTATCCTCGGAGCCTCCCAGAGCCTAGTTCATAGGTGCCTTTTAAAACATTTTGATTGATGACTTAGGAAATTTCTAAAGCCTTTTCAGCTCTGATATTCCGTAACTATGAAGCCCTGTAGGCGGGCACTTCCTTTGCCCAGACTTGAAACTACTTCTTGCAGTCCTGAACTCGACATTTAGAAAAGGCCCTACTTGCAGCAGCAATGCCACTGCAAACGATTAGAAATTTCAGGGACGCTCCTGCCAGGGGGAGATTCTGCCCACAGAGTGGTGAGAAGATCAAATTAGATGTATCTGAGAACAGAAGCATACTCCTTATAAAGAGTGTGCTACTTTCCACTGTGTTAAATGCCCTGCAAATTCCAAGAATATCAGAACCAAACTGTTTGCAGATGATCTTCCCATATTTGCTTCTGTCGGTGAAAGCATTAAAGTTTTAACCAGTCAAGCTGGAAGGATATATAAAGTGACTTGTTGAGAAATCAGCCATATAAAGTTCGCAATTTTATTTAGAGAGAAAATGTAAACCCTGTAGACCTAGTATTTCCAATCCTATTCACTGAGATGTAGGGTAGTATTGGTTGTGAAACAAACAAATAAAACACAACTTAGAGTCAAAGACCTGGATCTGAGGCCTGCCTGGGGCTCTGGACAGCCTGCTTAATCTTTCTGAACTTTAATTCCCCTCTGTCCAGTGGTGGTAGTCACATACTTCCTGGCAAGTATGGCAGAGGCACTGACCAGTTAGGACCAATACCGCTGCCATGCTGGGGCAGCTCCCTGCTGTGCAAGCACTGACCAGTTAGTTACTAAATTATGGGAGGGGTTGGGGGAAGAGACCAGAGCAAAGGGATAGGGCTTCTTCAGGAGCTCCAGGCACTCTTTATCAAAGACTTGGAAATGGCCGAAACCGGTTTGGCTCAGTGGATAGAGCGTCGGCCTGCGGACTGAGGGGTCCCGGGTTCGGTTCCGGTCAGGGGCATGTACCTGGGTTGCGGGCACATCCCCGGTGGGAGATGTGCAGGAAGCAGCTGATCGATGTTTCTCTCTCATCGATGTTTCTAGCTCTCTATCTCTCTCCCTTCCTCTCTGTAAAAAATCAATAAAATATATTTAAAAAAAAAAAGACTTGGAAATGTTTTGATGTTTTAACAAAGAGTATAGCAACTTTGGTGAGCAGCTGCTGAATGTTGGCCCTGCTTTGATCCCTCCGAGGCTGAGGCTGTCTCAGATGAAAAATGGGAACTTTGACAACACTTTTCAAGGTATCTTGAGAATTGAGTGAGATAATGTATGTGAAAGAACAAGCCTATTCCTGCTTGAGACACAGTAGGTATTTTGTAAATGACAGCTGGATGAATGATTGAACGAATGAAAAGAATAATACCTGTTCTGCTTTCCTCACAAAGGTGAGGGATTTTTGGTAGGTGGTGGGTTTAATAAAGAACTTACATATGAGGCTTGCCTTGGTTGGCCTCAAGGCAAGTAGATCTCTGCACCAGACTCTTAAAAGATCTTAACTGGGTTTGATCATATATTTAGTCCAGATCATTTTTACAACACCTTGCTCTCTCAAGATGGCATTGTTAAAAATGGCTCCTGCCATGGGAACATTCCCAGGACAGGGGAGGGAGTGAGGAGCCGCCAATGGCCAGGCTCTTATAGTCATTCATGCTCTCCTCTCCCTCAATGTGCCTTGAGCAGTCAGCAAGGAGATTCACTAACATGGAAGTGGCTTGTTTGGCAGCCACTTGGAGGCAGTTACCACAGTGACAATACTAGCAAGAGAAAACCCAGTTAAGATAATGATTTACAAAATAACTTTTCCACCAAGAGCCCCATGATCCAAACCACTGAGTTATTGAGTCCCTAGGCTGGGGGTCCAATCACTCAGGGCTTTCACTTGTGTCCTCGTGTAATTTAATAAGGATGGTACATGACCAGACTTGTTACAACATTCTGTTTGTAAGATAAACATCACATGATCTCACTCGTTTATGAAATATAATGAACAACATAAACTGATAAACAAAAACAGATCCAGAGACAGAGAAGCATCGATCAGACCATCAAACCTCAGAGGGAAGGTAGGGGAGGGTGGAGGTAAGAGGGAGAGATCAACCAAAGGACTTATATGCAAGCATATAAGCCTAACCAATGGCCCCAGACAACAGGGGGGTGAGGGCATGAGTGGGGGAGGGATGGGGGGTAATGTGGGGATAAGGACACATATGTAATAACTTAATCAATAAAGAAATTTTAAAAAAAAACACATTCTGTTTGGATACCAGCACAGGAGCTTCCTTTCGAGTCAGTAATAATGTCCCGGGGCATCGATTCTGAAGGACAGCTTTTCTCATTAGAGACATTTCAGTGTTCAGTGGCGATAGGATTTGCTGGCTATTGTCTAAGGCTGTTGACTCACAAAGGTTTTAGGGAGAGTAGCTGAAATATTAGATGTGAAAAATTTTAAATGTCAACCCCACGCCTGTGGACTCTGTGTGTTATTTGCTATCTCCTGGAAACACATGCTTCCTAGGAGCTGTCCACGATCTTTCATTGAGACTGTCAGCACACGAACTCTAGACCACAAACTTTAGAAAAGCAGACAGCATCCTCTAAGCCTGGTACCTAAGCCCCCAAATGCCTTTGGATCCACCCATAGCATATTGCTTAATGAGCAACATTTGAGAGCTATTTGTTAAATCTGATCCATGTTTCTTCTCCCAGCCTCTGTACCCAGTAACGGGACTAATGACTCTCTCAAGAACAAGTAACTAGTATCTGACTGCCAAGGGGAAGGCTGAGTGAGTGATCATTAAAATTAGTGTGTCTGCCAGCAGAGCGCCTCCTTGTAGGGAGCAGGCTCGCTGTGCACATAAATGTCTCTTACCCTATCTTTCAGTAAATTAAGGTAATTTAATACTAACACATCCAAGAGTTGATGAGGATTTGGTGAAATGAATTAAGACACTCAGCTTCAAGAAGGGCCTGTAGCCATTTGACCGATGAGTACACTGAGAGGCATCATCTGCCCGACCCCCTTAATACTGCTATTAAGGGGTCTGAGTTTGGTCTCTGGGAGCCCATACTTTTCCCAGAATGCCCCAACTCTCCCAATACACATCTCAGCAAGCAGATGCAGTAAACCGATCATTAAACACAACACAGACTATCTGGTTCTAGGACCAGTGATCCATGCAAGTACTAGTAAAACCCTATATTTGCAGGTAAACTGTAATATTGTTAAAAAGTGAGATTCTAGCAACAACTGGGCTGAGCTTCCTTTAGCAGAGCAGGAAATTCAGCAACCTACTTAGAGACAACCACTGGCCCCTGTATTACAAAGAGCTTCACGGAAGAGCAGTAACCGCTTGCTGCAATGGTCCTGATGTGCGTGAGCTGAATGGTGAAAACTCCCAGGACCACTGCTGGTCTCTGTTCCACGGTAGGCAGCTCTGTTCCTTTCGTTGGGAAGCTGAAGAGGCCTCTGCTGGCACATGGTCACAGTAACAGAGCAACTGGACCCAGATCCCCTCCCTGCAGCATTTAATGCACCATTGCCCGGGAGAATGAAACTGTATGCAATAGTTTTAGGGCCCTTACTCATGTTCCTTTTGCCTAGAACACTATTCCCCACCTTTTCAGGGTTTTTCTATTACTCAATTCTATTTTGTACTCAATCGTCTCCTCCTCAGAGGAGCCATTGGAGATCATCCTATTTAAAAGGACTCCCTGCCACATTCTACCTCCTTTCTCTGTTTTATTTTTTCTTTGTAACATCCACGCCATACAACATTATTTCATGTACGTATGTATGTGTCCATCTCCTTCTACTGTTGTTTAAGCTCCATGCAGGCAGAGACTGTCGGTTTCATTCATGGTCATGCCACCTGTGCCTAGAACAGTGTCTGACACAGAGTGGACACTCAATAACTATTTGCTGAATGAGTAAAAGCAACATGTATCTTCCAGAATAACATGAATGCAGCACCTGCCTCTGTGACAACACGTGTGGAAAAGTGAAGATGTCATAAAGACCAAAAAAGAACAAATGCCCAAAAAACAGCAACCGCCAAGCTGTGCATTTATTCATACAACCCTGTCTGTAAAGAACATTTTTTCTACATTCAGTGTCTTCATGTAAAAATATTTGAGGAGATAACCACCCCTCATCCCGTCACTCTGAGTCCTCATTGGGCGGAATGTCAATATTCTATTATAATAAACACACGCAGGACGAGCAAGCCTGTGGTGCCATCATGAAGAATACAATCTGCTACAGCAGTTTCTTCTCGTTGCATTTCCTAAGGATTAAAGAACAGAAGTACCAATTTCAAAACAAATGAGCAGCTGTTTGTGAGGTGGTAGAACAACCACTGGCATAAGATGACAGATTTCTGTAAAAGCCAGCCTCTGCCACCAACTCACAAGCCTGCCCTGCACTCAGGTCTCATCTCATGCTGCTGCTTCCCTGCGTCAGATGTCACTGCTCTCTCTCCTCTTCCCAGTGCAGCTGGAAAAGTTGCCCTGATGCCAGCAGGCCCACCTTTAGCCCCCATAGGATGCTTTCAAAGTTTTGTTACGACACTAAACTCTTTGTATCATCATTCATTCATTCATTCATTCACCACACAATGCATAAATTCCCGGGTATCTAGGTACCAGATACCTGGACTTATATGGATGCTAATGAAGATTAAGCTTCACAGCCCCTCGCTTACATGTATACCTCCTAGCATCCTAGGAGGGGTCATCGAGTCATGTGGCCATACACTGAGTGGCCAGATTATTATGACCACCCCATCAGTAAATGAAGTGAATTAGTTATGCAAATAATAATAATAAACCTTGAGAGTCTTGCTTAGGAAGTTTTCAATATTCAGTATTTTTGGAAGTGTTAATGAAGTACTGATGGGGTGGTCATAATAATCTGGCCACTCAGTGTACATTTCTTCCAGATTTGTACAAATAAGACCCTTTCAGCATGCTCAGTCAAAATCACCCTCTCTCTCCACTCCCTCCTCTTCTCAGGAGAAGTTGGAGTCACAGCAGGCATTCAGGGGATCTGGCCAAGGGAAAGTCAAAGTGGATATGTGTACTTTGGGTTTGTGGGGTATTTTTATGTGGTTCGTGGTCACTTTTGTATACAGCTAAGCTAGTATTAGCCTTCTTGAAGTAGAAATGGCCTCAAGAAATACTCTTACGATGTACTGTGCCAACTCACCAGCCACTGTGACACAGAGGTGCTGGGCCAGATGTGATCTAGCCACATGTACCTACCCTGCAGTGCCCAGCACCAGATGTGCGTGGAGGAGATATATGGTTTAAACATACCAACCGGAAACTAGTTTGTCCAAAACCTAATGTGAAACATCATAAACAGACCATTTTGTTTTCATCAACAGTAAGTGGAAACAAAAATCTTCTCCCATCCAACATGTATCCAATAATACAATGAATGCAGTTAGAAATGCATTCTACATTTATTTTATTTTTTAGAAGAAATTATTTTTTAGAAGGCCTGTGCTAGCAGGGCACAAACCCATCAGTATACAGAGTGAGTATGTTCACAGATGCTCAGATAAAATCAAAATAACAAACTAAGAAGCTGAAAGAAACTTTTCTAAACTTATAATAATAAGTAACAAATTTTATCAACTAGGATAGAATAAAGTATAATTCTAGTGTCTTAAATAGAATAAATTGTAAAATTATTGTAATAAAAGAGATGATCAAAGAGTATGTACTCAAAACTTGTATGAAGAATAAGTATAGAATCAATGATGGGTATTTAATTAATGAGAATAACATGCCATTTTTCTGGAATTTATGATGTTTATGCTATTTGTTAGCTTTGATAAATGTGAATTTCTAAATTCTAAACAAATATTCATTTAGAACTAATTTTATGTTGATAATTTTGTAATATTTTTCTTAAATGAAAGTTCCCAAAACTGTATAAACTTTAGGCCCCACAAAACTTAGATTATATCTATCTGCCTCCACTATAATAAAGAAAAAACATAAACAAAACAAAAGGAAAACATTACGTAGCATATTAGATGCTCATAAGTTCTACAAACTGGTCCCCACCACTGAATCAAGAGCTCCATGAAAACAAGGATAGCTTCTTACCCACATAGATCCCAGGGATGTAAGCACAGTTTCTGGAACAAAGTAGGTACTTGAGAAATATTGGATGGATGGATGGATGGATGGATGGATGGATGGATGGACCAGTGAGTGGTTAAGGACTTGAGAAAAATCATTTAACAGTTCCTATACCTGTAATATGGTTAATTTATATGATTATTTCCCCAAGTGTCTTATGTAATAATAAATTTTAACTATAGCTATATAATTTCTCATTGTCTTTAGCATATATTTTATATCATTATTCAATTTTTAGTTCTATGTCTTATTTGTCCAGCAAGATTTCAAGTTTCTTAAACTAGGACTCTATATGGTATGTCTTTTAACTACTGATATTTAGCACGGCCCTGCAGAGGCGTTTTTGCTGAAAAACTGCTGCTGAAACTTGCTGGTAAACAATGCTATATTCATCATTCTTCCTTATGTCAAGACAATCATCCAGAAAAGGAATATGAGAAGCAAGATCATGAGGAGGCTAAGCACACGGGCTCTGGAGTCACATTGCTGGGTCGGACCCCTTCTCTGACAAGTTTTCTTTTTAAAAACTGGTCAAGTTCTCTTTTTCTCTTTGACAGAGATAATAATAAGTTTTACAGACTTGCTGTGATAAACTTAAATAATCCCTGACATACAGTAACTACTCAAAGTGTGTAAGCTGTGTTCACTTCTATGGGCATGAGGATATATTCACAGGTGTGCCTCTCCCACTTTTTTTTTCTGCCATTGAGACCTGCTCCCTTAAGACCCCATTGGAACAGTGGAATAATATTGGGATCAGTCTTCTTAATGTACTAAGTTTTTAAGGGGACTGTGAGTGTGCAGCAATCTCTAGACAAAGCCTGATGAACCCAGTCTGTTGGACTGCCTCTCAGCGCACTTGGGGACTCCTTGCTTTTCCAGTGCTGGTTCATCTACTCTTGACAGAAGTTCAGGTTCTCCTGCCTTCTGTCAATCCCTCAAAAATCCAACATCACTATCCGTCCAACAGGCTCTAGGTACTGAAGAAAAGTACCTAGAAAAAGTGAATAAGACAAAGTCCCTCCTCTTAAGTAACTCAGACTTAGCTGGGAAGGCAGACATGTATATAACGCACTAGAGGAATGTGGTAAGACATGTAATAGGACATGAAAGGACTTTGGGAACAGGGACGAAGGAGCCAAAAGGTCATCAGTATAGCCTGCCTTACTCATTAAGACCTAATGATCACAACTTTATAGTCATCTTTAGGCACAGTGACAGAACGATGAAACATGCAAAAGCAAAATATGCTAAAAATTCCAAATCCTAATTATAGCAAGTCAGTGTTATAAGTCTGCATAAAGGTTCCTTGGCCAAGCACTAGACTGTGTACATGCAAGGCAAGACCCCACAAAGCCTGGCAGAGAATGGTGGTTAAAGATACTAGAGTTACACAGTTTTGAAAGACCACAGACACTCTGGCTTGGTCAGAATAGAAAGACTCATCAACACCAGACATTCACTGAAATTCCAGCAAGGTCAATGAGAAAGCACCATAACCTAGAGTAAGATTCCATTTAGAGTGGCACTGGCCAATGCAGTAGCCACTAACTATATATAGCAATTGAAATTAGATAAAATTTAAATTCATTTTTTGTCAATGTTATTGGCCATGTTGGAAATGCTCTATAGCTAGATGTTACTAGTGGTTGGCCAGCACAGATATAGAACATTTTTATTTTCACAGAAAGGTTCATTGGATAGCCCTACTCTCACAAAGCTGAAAACCAAACCTGAAGAGATCAAGAAGAGACATCAAAAATTATCTATTTCAATACTCTTTAAAGGAAGGCAACATAATCCAGACTCTTTACAGTGTATCAATATATTACATGCAGTAAATAACTTTAGACATAACAAAGAAAGAGGAAAATGTGGACCACAATCAAGGGGGAAAATATGAATGGAAACAGATCCTGTGATGATATAGATGTTGGAATTCTCAGACAATGAATTTAAAATCACTTTCTATATAATAAAAGCCTAATATGCTAAGTGTCCGGTCATCTGGTCATCCATTCAACCAATCACAGAGTAATATGCTAATGATATGCTAAGGCCGCTCAACTGCTTGCTATGATGTGCACTGACCACCAGGGGGCAGACGCTCTGATCAGTAGGTAAGCTTGCTGCTGGGGTCCAGCTGGTCCAGGCTGAGTGAGACAGGGAGGACATGCTCCAGAGCCCTCCCACAGTCCCTCACAGCTGGCCTACCTCTCATGTCCCACCCCAGGCCCGATCATGCACCGGTGGGGTCCCTTGCCCTGGCCTGCACCCTCTTGCAATCCGTGACCCCTCAGGAAATGTTGGAGAGACGGTTTTGGCCTGATCCCGCAGTCTAGGCCGGGGGACCCCACTGGTGCATGAATTTGTGCACCGGGCCTCTAGTTTATAATACATATCTTCAAGGACTTAAATATGATATTACTCAGAAAATAGAGTTTAGCAGAAAAAATGGAAACTATAAAAAAGAATAAATGGAAAAGTCTATAATTCTAAATTATAATATCTAAAATGACATATTCACTCAATGGGCTAAATCACAATGGAAATGACAAGACAATGAATGGATCAGTAAACTTGAAGCAGATCCCTAGAAAGTAAATCAGTGTAAAGAACACAGTGGGGGGAAAACTAATCATACCAAATGTGAATATTCACACTTCCTGACTTTTCCTAAGATTTATCGTTAATTAGTTTTTGCTAAACTTGTCAAATTTTCAATGTGTAAACCAAACATGATCTGCCAAGTCTCTTTTTATATATCCAAATACTCCATCATATTACTGCCAACTCATAATAATAATAACTAGAAAACTGATTTGCTGAACAAAATAAATCTCAGCCAATTTAACCACTCCTAATTTTACATTATCAATATATACCACAGTCAAAAAAGCCCACTGTAAGCAGAAGGAAGGAAATAACAAAGATCAGAGCGGAGATAAACGACATAGAGACCAAAAAAACAATACAAAAGATCAACAAAACCAAGAGCTGGTTCTTTGAAAGGATAAACAAGATTGATACACCTCTAGCCAGGCTCACCAAGAAACAAAGAGAGAGGACCCAAATAAACAAAATCAGAAATGAAAGAGGAGAAATAAC
>NW_006288719.1:1109274-1132131 GCF_000327345.1 Myotis davidii
AAAAAATATATACCACAGTCACACTAAAAAAATGATGTCAGATTTTCATCAAATTTGAAACCCTTCTAAAGGCTAGCAAGATACTATTGTCTTGATATTTGGGATCATCCTGCATTTTAAAACAGGATAGGAGCTGATAACGTTTTCAACAGGCTGAACTTCTTAATGTGTTTCAATAAAACATGTTGGTGGGTAGAAGTTCTAGAAAAAAAGTTCCTTTATTCAACAAGCATTCATTTCTATGGTATAAAGTATGCTGAGGATGTAGAGATGAAATAGACATATAGTTATTATAATGAATAAAGTCCTTTATTAATACAACCACTGGGAATTAAGTAATAATATTTGGCTCCTGTTCATCTTCCAAGGTTGAGGAAGAAGGTAAGTTGCACAAAGTTCCACCAAAGAAAACAGAACTACAGATTTCAATAACTATAGGGAAGGAGCCTATAGTTAATTATAGGTAAGACAGGGTTTGGCCTATGCCACAAGCACACCTAAGTTTTAAAGTGCTTTTAGATTACCTTTTGTACCTGAGTAGAGATAGGATGAAAGAGCAATAATTGGTTTTAATACAAGGACCAAGACATTATAAAGTGATTAACTCAGTTGGTTCCTAAGTGACTCAAATAAAATCCAGTATTTTTCCACTTATCTTTGCAGACATTAATTTCTGATTTTCTCTAGAGAAATTTGAACATAAAAGGAGGGTCTTATTATCAATAATACAGTTACATATTAATACAAAATTTCAATAAAAATAAGTTTACATAATACATTGATAAAATAATATCAATAGGCCATACACATAAATGGTTTTTATTTACTTCATGAAAGCCTATTGTAGTCTATTGTATCTCAGTGATGGAAAATATTTTACTTTATGTTACTTCAAGTCTGCACTCACTTGCTCTAGGAAACCTAGATATAATTTTGTAATACCTCCATTAATGAAGTGAAAAAAATCACATCATATAAACATCTTATCATCAGAAGCCACTCCACATTTATCCATCTGGTAGGCTCTCTGACCAAATTATTAGCATGCCTGTAGCACCCACATGTATCAGTCCACCCTGGGTCCTGTCTTATTCTATTTCTCTCTTAAGGTCAGACAAATTTGAGAGAAAAATACAAAAGTCAGATGCATGAAGATTAAAAATATCAACTATTTTTTTAACTGATAAAGCGATTGGAGAAGATAACTAACTTCTTGACCAGTGGCCTTCCTCACATCTAGGCCTTGAACTAATACTAAGCATCCAGTCACTGGCAGAGATAGACCAACACAGGCAGCACTAAAAACCAAAAGGCTTTTGACACCAAGTTTGCCTCTTAGCCAGAGGAGAGCAGGCAGCTCTTTCAGCAGAAGATCCAAAGGAGAGAAAGAGGAGGCAAATGTATGCCCAAACTCAGAATTTGATTCTATTACCTTGGGGGGTCGGGGGGGAAGGGGGGAAGACAATGAGTGAGATCAGAAAGTAGCCAAGATTATTAATCATCAAAATTATCCCACCTGGAAATAGGAAGAGGGGGAAATAGTATTTTCAACCTAACACTCATTGGGGTGTCTTCCTTTCTTCCTTTTTTATTCCTTCCTTCTTCCTGCCTCCCTTTCTTTTCTTGACATTTAAGCAAGTGATCTCAACTCCAGCCACCATTGCAAATACTGGGAGAACTTGAGAAATACTGATGTCGGGGTTCCACCCTCCAAAGATTCAGATTTAGTAGGTCTGGGAAGTGGTCTGGGTAGTAGAAGTTTTTTATAAGCTTCCCAGGTTATTCTAGAGAGTAGCCTTAGCTGAGAACCTGTGTATTCATCCCATATTCAAACAGATGATTGGGGAGCAGGTCAGAAGTCTGTCCCATCTCGATGAGGTCAGTGCAAACTTGTGCTCCTATGTAAGTTCTTCTGGGACCACTGCGGGGGGGAAGGGGGGGCAGTTTAGCATTTTGCTCTCCAAGAGTTCTGAAATGGATTGCTGCGGTTCATTAATTCAACTAACTTCAAAGCTGAAAAATTCACTCTCTATTTCATTTCTCATCCCAAATTTTCCCAGCCATCAAATCTAATATAGCTCACCAGATGTTCTGCAATGCTATTAAATAACGGCATATAAATACTATGCTCTATGGATGCCAGCCATAGTGCCTTTCTTTGCTTATCTGCATACCAAAAACCTCTACATTTTTCAGCTTTCCTTTGAGCACTATGTTTGAGGGCTTGCGGGCTGGTAAGTGTAACCTATGAGGGAAGCATCCAAATAAGCTATGACCAGCCCAGGCTGAAGGAGTAAGACAAAGGAGCTATAGGAGCCGGAAATGAGCCAGTGAGTAGACACCCCAGCCTCTCTCCAGTCCTGCTCTCTGCTCCATGCTGGACCTTCCAGTAGCCACACTCAACCAGATCGAGGGGGTAGAGCAGCCTCAGAAAAATTCGCCCCCAGAAGCACAGAGCAGGTCCTGGAAGGATGGACAATGGATCCGCAGGAGTCAGTGGAGAAGATCGAGCGCATTTTTATGTTCCATTTCCATCTATTGTTGCCCCATTCCCTTCAGGAAGGCTCATTTGAGTTTCCAACTGTTCACACTGCTTCCCAGGACATCTTTTTTGTTCTAACACAGGTAGTGCCAAACTGTTCCTAGAATCTGCCTATCCTCTATTCTTTTACTTTCCCTTCTGGCTCAGACGTGATTTAGTCTTGCACATTTTTCTTTAGCAAAAACTATGAAATCAAAATAATGTGGGTTTACCACCATCCTCACTGTTCAAACCTTCCCACCTTCAAAGCCACATCAAGTTGCATAGTCCCATTCACCAAGGACATTCTCCCATCAGATCAACCCAGGTCTGAATTTTATTTATTATTTTCTGCCTGCTCCCATTTAATATTCCCTTTTTTCTGTGCTTTCTCTTAGTGTACTAATTCCATACATTTCTTGGGTACATTCCCTCAAGGTACAAGTGCTACCTGTGTCATATTGGAGTTTTCCAAACGGTTCCTATTTTTAATAGTCTCCTGTCAAATTTTCCTTAGCCCTTTGGTATAGCTGTCCCAGCGTGCAAGGATGGGTGCTCCTGCTCTTACTATGGAGTCTTCATTTGTAGCTCTGAAGGAGCTCTTTTCAATCACGTCATAGATTCTAGCATCTTCTGAGGAGTCATTCCGGTTTTCTCCCTAAAATATTGCTTCTCTTGCCTTCCTTACAGCCCAGTCACTATCTGACTTAGTAACATACAAAATACGTTCCTCTTGTCCAAGCCCTATTTAAGAGCAATTTCACTTAAGCATATCTCGTTTTCCCATCCATATCCATAGTTTTCAACTATCTGAATTTCTATTTTATTGGCTTCTACATTGCAACACATCTGGAGAAATCTCTTTATCACAGCTTAACCATACTCTTCCATTATTTTATTTTATTTTCCTGTGCTCCTATTCTGATAGTAAAACTGAAATATTTTTCTCCAACTACTTTTATTCCTCGATTTCCTGAGTTAATTTGATTACTAGTGGAAGCTCTGAAGGCCCCATGCTACATTCCCTGCCCACCCACCCACCCAAGTCCATTTGATTTCAGCACAGCTGAGGTAGGAAGTTCTGGCTTGTTCCCTGTGTCCTCTCCCAAGCACGTCCCAATGTTTCTGTGCTTCAGGACTCTCTCTGAAACCTCGGAAAGTTGCTCAATGCTTGTGTCGTACATTCCAGAAGATGAGGAGACTGCTCTCCGTCCATGGGGAACGGGAGGGGGTGGATCAGCAGCCTAGTTTCCCATGCTGCAGAGAGACAACCTTAGCATTTTCTACTTAATCCCCACAGGGCACCATCACCCATAATGGAAACCATCCCATAAAAATCCTTTCTCTCCTTCCCTTCCTCACTTGCTCCAGTCCTGCCTGTATGGAACACCCACTTTCTTGTATTAAAAACCCCCTCTTGCCTACAGACAGAGCTGCCATAATCAGAAGTGACCCACTCATTTCCTTTTCCCACCTGGCTCACTTATTAAGCTCATGGCCTAAAGCCATTTATAAGGCTTCTTAGAAACCAACCACACATCTAAAGCCAGCTACACAGCAGAATGTAGGTCACTGTCGAAAAACCCACGGGGCTCCACCTATTAACCTTAATGACTAGAACAACCAGCCAGGGATGTAGCTGTTATTTTGATCCCCAAATTCTACACCTTATCTCCTTCACAAAGTCTCTGGATCATCTACCGTTGTTGGGGTGCAGAGCCATAAAGTGTCATCTATTTTTCTGTCAAATGCATAACTAATTGTGGGATACACACAGGGATCAAGCACATAGAAATTAAAATATTATCTTCATTACTGACAAATCTGTTGGCAGCATGTGGCTTAGGTTAAGGCCATGTGATTTCCATAATATTTTACCCTTGAATCAAAAATTAGCCACTGTTCATAGCAGAGTCACGTGCAAAGGCAAGGCCATTACACTTACCTGTGACTGTGTAGCAAAGGAAAGACCAGATTCCAGTCAATAAGCCACGGGTCAGATAATGGAGTACCACCTTTGGCTCAGAGTCCACCCCTGATCCAATCAGCTGTGGCCGAAAGAGAAGAGCAAAGGCTGAGGTTTGTGGTGCCCGGGATGGGTACCAGGGGCAAGGCCTGTGGAAGGAGAACCATGAGACCTTCCCTGATTTCCAAGTGGCCAGAGATCCAGTAAGTCAGGGAACCAAAAGGGCGCCCAATTTGCTTGAGGATAATAAGGCTAAAACCACACTTACACAGCCGTTCACCTCATCACAGACGGCTGCCCAGGTTGGGTTCTACCAACATTTTCCAGTTGTAGTCAGGTAAGAAGCCTGGTAGACTAGGCTGCACGGGGGAGAAAAGTAATAAAAACAGCTTGTCTCTCAATTCAATGTGCAGATGATTGTACAGCTGAAACCTATATAATTGTATTAACCAATGTCACTCCAATAAATTTAATTAAAAATAAACTCAATTAAAAAACAGCTTGTCTCTAACTGCTGAAAAACAGGGAAGTCAGTCAATATAGACCCTGAAAAAAGAGCAGCTTAATGATCACAACATCACTGGCCCCGCCTTTCATTTTCCCCCATTCTTGGGACATTTTGGAACTGTCATGTAGACAGGGCCCTTGTGTCCCTAGGACAAGAGGAAAGTCATTCTCTCATCACAGGAAACCAGGCCAGGGAGAGAGCACAGGGAAGTAAAGCTTTTCTCATTCCTGCCCCTCCCCACGGCTGCAGTGCTCCCAAGCGAAGGCCTCAGAAGCAGTAACTACAGAAGGGTTGGTGGCACAGTGATGCTCACAGGGACAGAGGGAGCTCTGGGCCTGAGACCAGCATATTAGAGTTTTTGTGAGGGCAGGGCAGTGAGGCAAGGGGCTGTTTGTTCCTCAGTGTTGACAACTTTGGGTCCCCCTGAGCTGGCAGCAGCTTGATAACAAGTCTCCTAGCCCTCAGAACCAGACACGTGGGTTAGTCTGCAGACAAGCCTGCAGCCTCCCCAGGGCTCTGCTAACCCCACACAGGCTCAGAGCCTGGGCCCTCAAAGCATGTTCCTCCCAGAAGCAGCGACAGCACCACTGAGATTCTCACTCAGGCCCAGAGACTCCAGATCCACATGTGAATATGGTCCCTTGGCTGAGGGTGAGAAATATGGGGGAAGAAGGGGAAAGGACAAAGGAAAAGGCAGCAAGAGAAACTGAGATAGGAAGGTCAGACATAAAATCCAACTGCTTCTCAGAAGGGCTGTGAGAACATAAGACTTGCTTTCAATCTGATGCTTTATGTCAGAAATCTCCATTTTTTATCAATGTGTGCCTGGGCCTTTGTGTACATTTCATAAGCTAGGATTTCTAGGCAGTGATCAAAATATTCTACTATGATCTAAGAAGCCAAACAGGAGCAAGTGAATAATGGCGACTGAAAAATCACTAAGCAGAACAACCCAGAAATCAGATTTCTATCCCAGGGAGCCTGCCCAGGCCACCTGCAGTTTGCAGCCTCAGGCTGCTCTCCCACCTCCTTCATGACCCTGAGTGGGTCCCAGCCCTGATCCTTTCACATCTGAGCTGAGGACACATAGATCACTGCCCTCCCATAAAGCAATCAGTTCATCATAATCAAGAACTTACTCTCCAGTTGGCCCCTCACAACCTAGATTAAATATAAAGATGTTTCTTAGTGAACATATTCTTGATCATTCAAGTTTTGAGGGAGGTGAACAGCTTCTTTCTTTGATCTCTTCTATCCAAGGAAACTCCTGATGTCTTTGAGCATAAACCATGGAAGTCCTGGCTAACCACCAAGCTGAAGCGTGTCCCAGCAGTCACTGATCCTGTGCAGGCCTAGGTGGAACCTGTCTTCAGAGGCAAGTGAGAAAGCTGATGAAGAGGTCAGGTGCAGGGTCAAACCTGTGAGGGGCAAGTGAGGTCACACAGAGGGCATTTCAGTAGGTGATTCCTACTCACCTGCCTCAGAGCTGCACCCGACGCAGTCATGTCATAGCTGGATGGTAATCAGGTCCCAGTGTAGGCAGGGGTCATCCCCACGTGCAAACAGCAAAAAGTGCCTGTCCTGCTGACATAGAAGACACCGGAGAGCATGGGATCTTTGGAAGTCAGATTTATGCATAATTCTTATTTGATCCCCTGTGGGGTTGTATTAATTTTTATAAGAAATATGTTATTTTTGTACCATATTTAAAATGGGTACTACTTTAAAATGCACAGGGATTTGATCCAGAGAACCTAGAGGTAAGCCTGGTCCCCATCACCTCTTAGCTTTGTAACTTTGGGAAATCACATACTCTTTCTAAGCTCCAGATTCCTCAATTTACAATTACCGTTTTCATAATTATTGCCTTACCAATTTTCTGGAGGTTTTGAGAGGCTCAAGTAAGATAATAAGAATTTATTGAAATTACCTAAAAACGACTAAGAACAAAATAAATGACATGACTCTGGATAACATGCTTGTGCTGTGGAAGCCAGTCCCGAGGCTTGGTCTCTGTTGACTTCAGGAGAAAAGAGGAGTGGGCAACCTCAGGAGCGGAAAGAGCATGGTTTAGAGGCCAGACCGATCTGAGTAGAAGGTCCAGCTCTGGCCCTTATTATTGGTATGACTTCAGGCAAATTACTTTCCCTCTCTGACCCTGAGTATCTTCATCTATAAACTAGGAACAATATCTGTGTAGCTTGGTGGTAAGAATTAGAATAAGGACATATATATTTGTCTACTCTAGTCCTTTGGAGGCAGCTATTATTATTGCCTCCTGCTGGTCGGACCAGGAAGTGGGACTCGAACCATATTATTCTTGTGTTGAAAGAGTAGGTATATAACTAAAGTTTGCCCTAAGTCTTCTTGGGTCAATACGTTTTCCCCATCAGGCACGGGTCAGTTGAGGGGAAGGTTTAGCGCTGCCTGTCACCTGCCAGAACAGTGGCTGTGAAAGCCAAGAGCCACATGCAGTAGCAGGTGGGACAGCGCTGTCCTGAGATCCTGCTTTCTTGGCCCTAAGGACCTAAGAATGGGATGAAACAAAAAAAAAATACAAGTTGTTCACAGGAATCAGTTGTTGCTTAGTTGCCTGGATACTAAAGGTGGTAAAAGAGACATAAAATGGTCGCCATTGGTGATTACTGTGGCATTAGCACCACAGGGAGATTGAAGTAGAATTACTGACATTGAAATTAGTGATGACCACATTGGCAGTGGCTACAAAAGCGGCAGAACACAGTCCAATGGAGTGGCCAGGGGAGAGCCTGGTCTCAGTGCCAGAGGCATCTAGGGCTGTGATTTGAGGAAGAAAGCAGGGGGCACCCAAGTGAGGTAGGAAATGTGGTGAAGTAGCTACAATCAATAAAAGCTACAGAAACTGTGACGAAGGAAGGCCACCCCCCACGGGATCTATGCCTTAAAACTGGCAGAGACCAGTTGAATCCAACATGGTGACTAAATTCACCTGAGGGTAACCCCTAGCCTCATTATAGGCTCATTGGAACACATCAGCGTGCTGAGCCACGCATCCTGTGCCACCACGATCAGAAACGGAAAGCCCATATAAGGACACAGTATGGCCAAGCGAGCTCCTCAGAAAAGTCTCCAGCCCTTTCCTGGGAAGATCCTGAATATTCCTCCCACTTAGTGAATACCTCCACCCACCCCCTGGATTAAATGAACCTCAATAAAGAAAGCAATTCCACTAAAGGGGGCTATTCCGTGTGTGGAGGAGCCCACTCTCTGTCTCACTGCTTCACTAATAAACTCACTGTCACTTTAAACTCCATGCTGCCTCTAGTTTGAATTCTTTCCTGCATGAAGCCAAGAACCCACAGTGGGTCTTGGACCCTCAGGTCCCTGGACCCCCCAGGACACCAGCAACATAAGCAACCAGTGATGTTATGAAGCTCTGCTTTTCAGCACAATTTCCAGAAACTGTGCCACTGGTGGGCAGGAGGCAAGACTGCAAGAAGCCACATGCCATTCTGAGGGGGTCGCCTGGAGAGTCTCAGGCTTTCCTGGGGAAGATGTGGGGATCAGGACTCTCCTGGGGGTGCAACTGGAGCACAAGGTGGTGGGGAGAGCCAGGAAGCCCTACCCTCTGGACTGTTGAAGCTGAGCTGAGTCCCACTCCAGAGACAACAAGTTGGCTGGTGGTTACATTTCATAAAGCACAGAAACAATCAATCTTCCCTGGAAAACCTCCTCTTCCCACCCTCCCCCCACAAGAAGCTCCGTGTATAATTTGAATTACATATATAAACGCACATTCCAACTGCAGAGTGCTATGCGTATGTAAGGTGGTTTTATTGCTGTTGTTGCAGCTCATGGCCTTCCGAGGGCCCCATCCCAGTGTAAAAGGACAAAGCATTCTTAGGGACACAGAATACTTGGATATCCACCCTCATGAAGAAAATGTCATCTACCTCCCTGCCTTTGTTCTGATCTTCAGAGACTTCATAGTCTTTCCTGGCATTTCCGTAAAGCCAAAAAATGACTCTCTTTTTAAGTTAATTGCCTGGAAAGAGTTAATTCCCTCCTCCCTCATACGCAGAATATAAGTGTCTTCCTGTCTAGCCAAGGCAGAGTCCTAAATACGAGCCACTGAAGGCAAGAGGGATGAACCCATCTCCATCATCATTTCCGGGCCAGAGCCTCTGTGCCCAGGCTCCCTGATTTACAGAAGTTGGGTTTCCCCTTTCTGTGTACAGCTTACCTGTGAGGCACAGTGGTCACCTGACTGCAGGTCCTCTCAAATCCTTCCTACAGCCTCCTTCTGACTCTTCAAATAAGTTGAATTTTCCTTTTTAAAAAAATGGCATTGGTAATATTTACCCCTGTTTGAAGAGCCAGAATAATAAAAGACACAAAACATGAAGAGCCTGTTAGTTGGGCAGCCTATTTGTTCATTCTCTCGTCAATATACACTGAGCCCTCTTATGCATAAGGCAGTTGGAAATAAAAAGATGGAGAAGACACAAACCCAACCTGAATTTCCCATTGACTTGGTCAGAGGGCATGACCATCTTGTTTCTATGTGTTTGTTCTTTTAACTGGTTGTATATTCCACAAGACAGTGTCAAGAAGAGAGGGGCGAACCTAAAATCAAGGGGGAGACTGAAGATGGTTAAGATCACTTAAGCCGGCTGCTAAACTCTAATCCATGCAGTAAAATCCGAATGGAGCCAAGGCAGGGAGGTTCAGATAATGAGGTAACAGTGTCCCTGAGCAAATTTGAGACTAAGGCAACAGGGAATGACAAGGAGGCCTTGCTCATAACTGCCCTCTGCCTAAGGCAGCCCACCTCCCCACCCCAAATCCACCGTACTCACTCCCATTTGTGCTTTGGAACAAGTCTCAGCATCACTTTCACCAGGAGACTCACCCTCATTGCCATCTCTCCCAGCTGGAGTTTGGTAACCATTCTTGTAATGCCGGGTGCTTTTTCATACCACTGCATTCCAATGTTGGTATATAATTATCTAGCTGCATATCTCTCTTCCCCACCACACTGTGAGCTCCTTGAGGGCATGGATTTTTATCTTATTTATTATTTAGCACAGTGCCTGTTATATGTAGCACTCACATTATTGGAAGGAAGGAAGGAAGGAAGGAAGGAAGGAGAGCCCAGAAGTTCCAATCAAGATGGCAGAGAAGATAGAGGCTGCACTCATTTCCTCCCATTACCAGACTTCACTCACACTTTGCGAATGAAAATATGCAGTACTATCCCTCTCTCCTTTGGGTCAAGGGCAGAAAGTGAGCAATGTCAGTTAAGGTTTTTCAGTGTCTCCCTCTCCGCTGGAAAGACAAGCCATCCACAGCTGGCAAGCTCGCCTTGTCTTTGTGCTTTGGAGAGATTTGGCTCTGGGGCTCTTAACGGGATCAAGCTGAACCACACAGTTTTAACCTGTCAAAACGCACTGAAAACCTTCTGGGGTGATTTATCATGGAATGCACATGGCAGGGAAGGGGATGGGCATTACAGGAAGCAGAGGAGCCACTCTCGGCCTGCAGTGCTCGGCTGCCAGGATGCCCGCAGCGGCCATGGCAGCTGGGGGACGAGGCTGCCCTGACACAGGGATGGGTAGGCTCCTGTGAGAAGACCACCTCCTGGAAATAAATAGTCATTGTCAGGACAGTCCCACTCCAAGACGCGGGTTAACGCAGAACAGCCAGCCTGGAAACCCCACCAAAGAGGACGTCAGGGTAAAGGGAGCCGGGTTAATTTGCAGCTGCGGGCAATTCCTGGGAGATCAGCTAAAATAGGACTAGCTCAGATGTGCTCCCAGAAATCAATAGCAGCACCATCACTAATTTAAAGCCAGGCCATCCACAGCTAACTCAAGTCACTGCAAGAGAGAGGCAGGGAGAAGAACATAAATAACCCGAAATTTGAGGCTCTCTCCTGTATCCTCAACATACCGTGACCAGTTTGCCTCCTCTCTCCCCCCTCCCTCCCTGGACACAGAGGCTCATCTCAGGACACCCCTTGTTCTGTAGAAGTGACTGTCTTTATGTTGGTGTGTGTGCCAATACGACAGCGATAACAAATGTGGGCTCAAATGGAAAGCCATTGCTGTTTGTCAACGTTGCTTTAAAATGAAGGTGCCAGATTGCTCTATGGGGCCTGTGAGGGCAGAGATGCCGTTGTTCCAAGGCCGAGAGCCTGCTCTCACGGGGCAGGATGCTGAATCCCAGGAACACACAGATGGAATACAAAAGGCACCTGCCTCCAGGCCTTTGCATCTAGTGGGGACATGAACCAGAGACAGAGATTGAAAATTAGCTAAAGGAAGACCATTGCACTAACGCACGGTGCTTTGAAAGAGGTGAGCCCAGTGTCCTGGGACAGAGAGAAGCCTCTGCAGGGCCTGGCCTGGGAACAGCCTAATAGGACGGAACGATGCCTTGGCTCACAGGCCAATGCGTGGGTTACCCAGCAGACCTCTTCTCAGAAGCTCAGCATGTAGCCATTATTTGTAGGGACTTAGCAACATTTGAAACCATGCAATTTTACTTTGTCTATTCTTGTTTGTTCACAAAATTACCCTTTTCAAGACAAATGTGAGAGTTTGAAAACCCACTAACAATGAGGGGAGGGGCACTAGAAGCAAGCAGGAGTGAAGAGGGGTGGTTTTCAAAGGTTCAAGTTGTGAATATGACGTTCTTTTCTTAAACACTTTTTATTGATTTCAGAGAGGAAGGAGGAGAGAGAGAGAGAGAGACATCAATGATGAGAAGGAGTCATTGATTGGCTGCCCTCTGCACACCCGCCACTGGGGATCAAGCCCGCAAGCCAGGCATGTGCCCTTGACCAGAGTCGAACCTGGGACCCTACAGTCCGCAGGCAGACACTCTATCCACTGAGCCAAACCAGCTAGGGCTATAGCGTTCTATTTCAAAAGGGGCTTGAAGATGGCCTTCTGGGTTTTAGACTAAACAAACAAACGAATAAATAATACAAAGAATTACCAAAACTTATAAAATTCTGCCTTTTGTGACCAAATGGATGAACCTTGAGGACATTATGCTAAGCAAAACAAGTCAAACAGAGAAGACAAATAGCATAGAATCTAATTTATATGTAGAATCTAAAAAGAGAGAGAGAGAAAAAAAACAACTGATATACAGAGAACAGACTGGCTGTTGCTAGAGGTGAGCAGTGGGGGGTTATGCAAATGGCAATGGTAATAAAAAGGTACAAACTTTCAGTTATAAAATAAATAAGTCATGGGACTGTCATGTAGTTAATAATACTGGACTAAATATTTGAAAATTTCTAAGAAAGTAGGACTTAAAAGTTCTCATCACCAGAGGAAAAAATTGTAAGTATGTGTGTTGATACGGTAAACTAAGTTTACTGTGGTGACCATTTATCTCCATATAAATTTATCACATCACTATGTTGTACACCTGAAACTAGTATAATGTTTTAAGTCAATTATATCTTTAAAAAAGTAGATGCTTTCCAGAATTTAGAGTGGGTCTAGATCACTTTAATTTTACGACTTAATATGTATGCTACCATCTGATACTAATAAATAACCAGGATTTTTAAAAAAAAAAAATTCATTGAAATCCAGAAAGCAGTTTTGGGGTGAATAAAAACTGGGTGACTTAAAACAACAGACATTATTCTCTCATGGTCCTGGAGACTAGAAGTCCAAAACCAGGCGTCAGCAGGTGGGGTCTTTTCTTGGAGGTTCTTAAGAAGCATCTGCTCCTGCCTCCTAGCTTCTGGCAGCTGCTGGCAACCCCTGATGATCCTTAGCTTATATAGAGATGAGTCACTCTGATCTCTGCCTCAATCTCCACATGGCTTCTCCCCTGTGTGTCTACATCTCTGTATCTAAATGTCCCTCTTCTTGTGAGGACACCGGTCACTAAGATAAGGACTTAGCTAAGCCAGTATGACCCCTCCTTACTTTATGATATTTTTAAAGACTCTACTATGAATAAGATCATATTCACAAGTTCTGGGGGTTAATACTTCAACATATTTTTTAGGGGGATGCACATCAACCCACAACAAATACGCACTAACCTTGCTCACTTTCCAACCATTAACTGTTTATCAAAGATCAGTTATTCACCTCCCAAAACTCAGTCCACACAGATGTTGTCAGCTCCCCCTTTTATCTTACTTTCTCATCTTGAATATTGCCTGCATACCTCCCAAAACCATGGGGGAATTATGCATTTGGCAAACCAAAGAGGAAAAGATTCTTTTCTGACTTTTTAGCTGAAGGGCTGTGTGATCTGCTCACTGTTCCCCACTCTAAAATCGATGTGTATGTGCATATCCAAGTGTGTTATGCTTGAACATAATATATCTGAAAGGGCTCTTTGTGGTTTCTCTATTTTCACTCTCATTTTTCTTCTTTCTGTAGAGACTTGACATTCTAGAACACTGCACATTCTGAACAAAATGCTTCTCTCTTATTCAGCACCACATTTTGGTAGATAAAAGGTGAATGAACTGCTAAAAGTAATCTATAATTTTCTCTTAACAAGTGGCAGAAGAGTAATGGAGTAATGATGTTTTTATAAAAGAAAGGCTAATTACAGTGGGAATCAAACATAGCAAAGACCCGATTTTAATCTTTCATAACATAAAATGTCACTAACACATCTGTGTATTTTAGCTTTTTCATAATAGTAACTTGAAATAATCACAGTTGGGGAACACGTTTGTACTAAAGTTGTCCCCAAGTTTGATTTTGTCCCCAAGTTTGATTTATAGTTGGTCATCTTCCATTTGGTAGCAGATTAGAAAAAAAGGCAGCAGCAGTGAGAAGTCTGACAGAATTTGCCCTTGAGGTTAGGATATTAAACAAAAATGAAAACGAATCTATCTTCAGACAGAAGTGTGGTACTTAAAAGTTGAATGTTTGGGAGACAATCTTGTAAAATGTTTTTTCTTAAAAATGATTTTATTAGCCCTAGCTGGTTTGGCTCAGTGATAGAGCATCAGATTGCAGACTGAAGGGTCCTGTGTTTGATTCTGATCAAGGGCACATGCCTGAGTTGTGGGCTCTACCCACAGTGTGGGGTGTGCATGAAGCAGCCAATTAATAATTCTCTCCCATCATTGATGTTTCTATCTCTCTCTCCCTCTCCCTTCTTCTCTAAATCAATAAATATATATTTTTAAATGATTTTATTAGAATTAAAACTGTAGAAAATAGTACCATGTTTCAAAAGTTGTGTAAGAGATCTATTCTAATTTCCCTTGCTTTCTGGAGCTAGATAAATCTATATATAACCATCCCTGGTGCATGCTTCACTCATTATCTCTATATATAGATCTGTAGACAGAATATTCACTGTGAACATAGGTCACACTGTATTCACGGGAGGATTGCATCTTAAAACCTTGAATCTACAAAATTCCTTAAATAGAGTTGGCCCTGAGAAGTGAGAAGTTAGAGATATTTATATATCTACATAGCTATTGTAGATTGTCTAACTACTATACTATACACCTGAAACTAATACAAAATAATATTAAACGTCAACTGTAATTGAAAAATAAAATTAAAAAATAAATTTAACTGATTTCTATATCATCTTTAGGACAAAACACATTATAAATATACTAGAGGCCCAGTGCACAAAATTCATGCAAGGAGGGGAGGGGGTGTTCCGGTGGGATCAGGCCTAAATGGGCAGTCGGACATCCCTCGAGGGTCCCAGATTGGAGGGTGCAGGCTGGGCTGAGGGACACCCCCCCCTACATGCACGAATTTCGTGCCCCCCTGCTGGCCTGGTCACCCCTAACTGCTCTTCCCTGCTGGCCTGGCCACCCACAACTGTCCTCCCCTGCAGGCCATATTGTTGGCCACATGGAGTGGCCATCTTGTGTGTTGGAGTGATGGTCAATTTGCATATTACTCTTTTATTATATAGGATTAGTAATAAACAGATTATACCCTTAAAACATTTCAAGAAATATTTTAAAAGAAACTATGTTTCAGATAAATATCCATGTCTTTAAAAAAAACAAAAACAGACAATGGAAAAAGGCCTGAAGAAACTAAAAAGAAAGAAAGAATAATTATAAGAGCAGAAACAAACAACAGAGAAAACATAGCTTTAAAATAGAGTACCAGCAAATCCAACAAATATTTCTCTGAGGAGACTAATAAAAATGCTAATTCCCTGGTTAGACTAATCAGGTATAAAAGAGTGAAGTATATAATCAAGTATAAAAGCGCAAAGACAAATAAACAACAGCAAAAAATAAACAGGGATCACACTACAAATAGAGCAGAAAATTAAAAAGATAATAACTTCAGCTAAGAAACTTTAAAACACATAAAATTGACACTCTCCTTGAGGAAAAAAAAAAAGTAATTACCATAACGTGACTCATGAAGAAATAGAGAACTTGAGTTCCATAATCATTAACGAAATTAAATTAGTAGTTAATGATCATCCCACAAGGAAAGAAAAATAAATGGAATTTCAATCTTTTAAAAACTCTTCTAGGGAATAAATACAAAGAATATGCTTCAATTCACATGCAGTTGAACCTTGAAAAACATGGTTTTGAACTGAATGAGTCTACTTATCATTTATACACAGGGTCTTTTTATGTGTGTGTGTTTTTCAATAAATACCTGTACTGTTTCCAATCCAAAATTGGGAGTCCACAGATGTGGAGGGATGACTGTATGCATTGATCTGTGCCACTTTATACAGGGAACTTGAGCATCCACAGATTTTAGTATCTGGGGGGAGTCGTGAATCAACTTCCAGTGGATTCCCGGTCAGGGCACATACCCAGGGTCTGGGCTCAATCCCCAGTGTTGGGCTTGCAGAAGGCAGCCAATCAATGATTCTCTCTCACCATTGATGTTTCTATCACTATTTCCCTCTCCCTCCCTCTCTGAAATCAATAAAAATATTTTGTAAAAAGAGTCAACTATGTATCCTGGACATACTTGCACATATGTACTAGGAGACAGAGCAGTTTATGGGAATAAAGAGCAATCAAATGAAAACAATTCAAATGTGTATCACTGAGAAATGGAGAAAAAAAATATGGCAATTTAATACTACAGAATTTTCTAAGTGAAGAAGTGAAGTGAATGAGCTACAGCTGCACACATCAAGGTGGATGAATACCAAAAAAGTGAGGGAACGCGGTCACAGAAAACCTCATACAGTATGATATCACCTATCTACATGGAAAGATGTAAAAAATAATAAATACAAGTAATACCACGTGTCATGGAAGTTCTGAGGAAGAGCTTCTGCCTGTGGGAATCAGGGAAGTAACATTTGAACTGGACTTTGAGCAACAGAGACAATTTCTGGAAAGAGACAGAGAGGATCGAACACATGTAAACGCAGTCCAAGCAGAGAAACAGTCTGAGCAACGGTACTAAGGTTCCCTTATTCTTCAGATAACAATGTAACTGAAAAGTTAGGCATGTCATGGAAAATCTTAAGAGCAGAGGTAAGGTGAGAACAGAGACAGGTTGGGGCTAGGGAGCCAAGAGGCCCTGGCCTGCTATATTCAAGGGATCTCTGTTCTTGTCTTCCCCCTTTGAACAGTGCCCTGTCCTGTGAGCCACATCCTCTCACCTTCTCCCAAGTCCTCCCTCTGCTCCTCTTCCCCAACACCGCTCCTATTCCCAGCACCTGAAAATAACAGTAGATGCTGCTGCATTATAATCAACAGCATCACCTCCAAATGAGTGTGAAATAACATCAATAATCTGGATAGAAAAGGTCTGCATTGGCCCAAAGCATTCAGCAAGCCCCTGAAACCTTGAATCCACTAAGAGAAGGCCCCTGTGTATAGCTGGGGGATCTGTCCCTTGAGCAAGAATTCTCACACACATACCTAATTTGGGAGGCAGCTCCATAAACAAACACTGTGCTTTCCACCTATATTCATTCCATACATATTTATTGATCACTTAAAGCCAACAGGAGTTGGAGCCCTGCAGCCAGTCTCATTATAGCTGCTCCTCCATCCCAATGGTAGTTTTCAGTGGTAATAGCCAAGTGTTATTAGACATGATCCAGAAGTGATTAGCCACCTATTTTCATTTTGCAGAACAGCCATTCAGTGTTCATTCAAGCACTAATGCTTTCCAAAACCAAATGGGAACTGTATTGAGTAAAATACTCTTCATTGCATTGAAAATAGTTTGTTGTTCAAGGTGATGTTTGAGATGTAAACAAAAAAATCATTGGCAGAATATCAATTTGTACTTTTTTTAAAACTACTTTCTCTTATCATTTCCCTTCTAACTGATGTTAATACATTTAAAACTAAGAACAGAGAAAATATATTTTGTGTAATATCACTCAAAAGAAGAGCTCTACTTATTTCCAGGAAAACGGTGAGGGGCGGGCTTATTTTTCCTTGCTCTCTCTTATTTTGTGCTTAGAAGATTTTACAGCAAGTTGAACTCAGTTGAACGAGAATATGGAGGCTGCTCTTTGTAAGGAAAACAATGTTATTGACCTCTGATCAAAAGGAGTGATGATGAATTTTAACTGATCTAACTCTATGCTTTAAAATATTTCCTCAGTTCTACCTCAAACAAGGCTCCCGAAATGGAGTAGAGAACTGAGTGGGACTTGGGGTGCCAGATGTTACCGATGTATTACAATCACATGTAAGTGGAGCTGGCTGAGAACCTTAGCCAGAGACCAAACTCAGAGCTCAGAACACAGATCCAGCCTGTCAGGGTACCAGACTGAAGCTGGGAGAGCAAAAGCAAAGCTGGTACAAAAAGCACAGGACATTTTTGTTATCAGTCCGGAGATCTACCAAGCACACGTTTGTGTTATGGCTCAAGGGTTTGGAATTCTGGTCTCCCTTTTTAAAGAGATAGGCCCACAGCTGAAATTTCTCAGAAAAACAAAACTAATGATTCACAAAACAATAAGCTGAAAAACAGATGAAATCAGTGAGTGTGGAACAGAGCCCCTCAATACAATGTAGGTCCTTGGCTTCGTTAGCATTGAGCTCTAAACACTTAAACTAGCCAGCCTGCTGAGGAACCCAATTCATCAACAATTATTAGGGCTGCTCAAAATATTAAGTGATAAAGTGAGAGCATGAGGGCTATTTTGTTTATAAGTGTGAGAAACTCACCCAGAAATAATTAAGGCAAAGAAAGTATATTGAGGTGCATCCTGGAACCTAAGCCAGGCATAATTGGACCTGAATAAGATCTCAAAGCGGGAACACACGCGAGGATTCCTCTCCCTCCCCAGCCTCTGCTTCTCTGGGTGCCCCTTCTACTTTCTCCTCTCCATCGTGACCAGCAAGCCTAGTGTTGTAGATCTCAAAGCCCCAGCCTCAGAGACTGACTTACTACTTTCTCTGATCCCAGTGCAAGAGGAAGTTGGTGGCCCAGATCCAGTCAGATGCCCAAACATAAACCAGTCAACTCTGGCAAGACAGCAGGCTACTTTGGCCCCAGCTGGATCAGATGTCCAACCTTGTATTAGTCAGGGGTGGTCAAAGGGATGAAGTCCTGACAAAACATGGCCATTCGGGCAGAAACAAGAAAGATGAAGTTGGGAGCTGTCATTTCCAGAAGCAGCAGATGCTGAGCCTATAAATAGTACATATTCACAAAGCAAAGTAAATTAGCCATGAACTACACATCCTACAATTATTGGGTTAATAGCACAATATTTTATTAGGTCAAGAAGAAAGACTCAGCTGCCCCTAGCTATCAGCATGTCCTTTATATAATCTTCTTTACGAATTGTTGCAACTCTTTCTCCCAGATGGAGATGAAACTTCTACACTCCTCAGTTTCTAAGTCTCTCCCCAGAACCCACAGGCAGGTGAGGGTATGGTATGCAGTTCATGCCACACCACCAAAGCCAGTCCCCCCAACCCCCCACCACTCCCTCACCACCCTCGTCCCGCTGAGAGGCAGGGTAACCGAGAAGGAAGAACCAGCTTTCCTGACAGAGTTGGTTCATATTCTAAATCCGGGTGCACTAGCTTTGTGACTGTGGGAACGTTGCTGAACCTCTCTGAGCCATAGTTTCCTCACCTGCAAGATGTTGGAAAGAATACATACCTTGCAAGGTTGTAGAATGGCTGTATATAGAGCACTATGCCTGACACATGGTAATTATTGAATTATGAATACGAATGACTCCCTCACATCCTCTAAGAGTGAACGCACATGCACACTTGGCCCCGGGAATGTCTGCAGGCCATGTTCCATTTCATACTAACTTATTTCCTTGAGAAAAGCTCCCTTTCCTACCCTGTATACCCAGAGGACACCGTTAATATAGATTCTAATTAGGCTGCACTAAAAAGAACGAGGATGAGATGGGGGAGGGCCATTTTTACTTTGGCTTGTCCCATAGGTTTTCTTACTTTACCTGAAATGATGCTACGAAATACTTCAAATCCAAAGATAACTTTCAAATCTGACCTAAGAAACACAATCTAGCAGCACTAATACCCTGAAATATGTATGTATGTGTGTATGTATATATTATTTTATATAGAGAAATAGGTGATATATTATATATATCATATTTTTGTTTACTATTTAAAATATTATATTATACATTTATAATACTATATTTTGTAATTTGATTTCTATTTCATTTTTTAAAATGTACCCAGGTATTTTTTAAATGAAATATTCAGAAAAACAATAGCTAACATTCACTCCAGAGCATAGTTGCCCACCAAGATTTCAGAGTATTAATCCTTTTATTTCACAAATGAGGAAACTGAAATTGAGGTGAACTGACTTGTCTCAGGTCAGCCAGTTTAAATATCAGGGGCAACTTGAAGCCTTATTTCCAGCCCAGTGTCTCCCTCACACATTCCCTGGCATATGTGTGAAGGCAGGACCCTCAGCGGGCCCCAGAGGAGAACAGAGAGAGAGCTGCACAGAGATTGGAGCAGATCCCAGGTCCCTCAAATATACTCTCTGATGAAGGGGAGGAAAGCAGGCCTTACACCCCACACCTTCTCCTGGCCGCTTTCCCTGGCCAGATGTAAGTGACTTGAGAATTATCTATTATTTTGTAATGTCTGATGCTCTATCAACATAAATAATCAAAAACAGCTTGCAGGCCTGGCTGGTGTGGCTCAGTGGTTGAGCATTGACCAGGAGGTCACAGTTTGATTCCCAGTCAGGGCACATGCCTGGGTTGTGGGCTCAGCCCCCAGTAGGAGGCATGCAGGAGGCAGCTTATCGATGATTATCCTTCATCATTGATGTTTTTTTCTCTCTCTCCCTCTCCCTTCCTCTTTAAAATCAATTTTAAAAAAAATTAAAATAGCTCTCATTACGGCCCCTCAAATAGCAATAGTGATAGAAAAAATAATATAACCAGCAAGTGATAATAAATGGTTCCAATATTCCCATCTCAATTTCTGGCTTTGAGTCATGTCAACTAGAAAAATAGAAATGCTTGTGACATCCCTGTACACCCCATTCCTTGCTTCCATGCTTTTGCTCCTGCTCACCTGCTAGATAGAATTTCCTTCTGCTTTTTCCTTGGCTCACTCATCCTTTGAGATGGGTAGCTTAGGCACCACCTCCTCCAGGAAGCTTTTCCTCACTCATCTTTGTGCCCCGGTCCATCGTAGGCCTCAGTGAAGGTGTACTGGGTGCTTTATGTTGAATGGAAGAGGTGTTTTGCTATAACTCAATACCAGAATTCCCCCTTTTCCAATCCCAACCTACAGCAGCTATCCCAACATCTCCTCTAACAACACTTAAAGGCATGTAAATTAGGCCGTGTCTGTCACAAGCCACTGAAGCTGTGGGAATGTCTGCTAGAAAATGTAGGCTTCCTTTCCTAACAGAAAGAAAGGAAGTAGAAAGCAGGAAAACACAGCGGTGGGGAGACAGGATGATGTGGGCAGAGAAATCACACAGCAGGACTTAGGGCAGGAAGCAGCCTAGGTAACATGAACACCGACCTGACCTTGTCCAAAACCACTGTTTCTTCTCTTGTGGTTTTTAGCAAGCTGCCCTTTGGCCGAGAAAGTCTACCCAGGACCAAGCTGGGCACAGACAGCTAGCTCCAGGACAAAATGCAGGCCAGATTTCAAATCGGAATTTCTCTGATTCTGATTCTCATCCGTACAGCTAATAAATCAAGCTTAATCAAGCTCACTTACTTACAAACGTCGGCTGGCATCCAAGTTACCAGTCTGCGACCCTGGAGCTCATTGCACCTTATGGTCTGTGGTCTTCTATAGCCAACAATTAGCTCCAGAATGCAATACAAGCTGCCATTTCCATTCTGGTCATGGTTACCATGGGGATAACCTTATGCTTCTTTGTAGGAACCAACTATAATGCTTTTGGTAATGGCCCATAGCCTTGACTCTTGGGAGACTAGACACATTATTAGACAATCAGAGCACTTGTATTTGAAATTCCTCTCCTTCCCTAGTAGTTTAAGTATCGGGGAGAAGGTCAAAGGACACGGGAGAGGAGTGTGTACCTCTTCCATTAGAAAAGCTGTTTCTGCTGCTCCTTTCCTTTGCTGGTGGAGTCTAGATATTTTTTATATTAAAAAGAAGAGAGAGAAAGAGAGAGAGAGAGAGAGAGAGAGAGAGAGAGAGAGAGAGAAGAGAAAAAATGGCAGCCTGTTGTGCACCCTCCCAGGGCCAGACTGGGACTACAACTGAATTGGAGAACATTCACCTGGAATTACTAACTGAGTTCCAGCTGAGGGCACTTTATCAGGAAGGACAGAAAACACCTGTGAAACGTGGGGTTCAGGGTGCAGACTTTTCTCCCCGTGGGTTCTTGTCCTCACGAGGTTTGAAGAATAAACTCGCGGATAAAAAGGCTTCTTTGAAAAATAAAATGTAGAAGTTTATTGGAAACAGATACAAACTCCATCTGGGCTGGGGTGTCCCCAAAGGGAAACCCTGGGGAGTGGTCCCCAAGTGGGAAAAGCCTGCTCTCTCTCAAAATCAATCTAAAAAAAAAGTGTCTCCTGTCTCTTGGTCTCTGATTTATATAAGCTGAAGTTGTTTGTCTGAACCTAACCCTTTTTAGTTGGTTCCTTTCCTTAATTTTGGACCCCCTCTGCTTTCCTCATTGGTCATTCTGCTACATAGAATTAGTTTCAAAGCTCAAAGCCCTTGTGGTGCCCCTCTTATTCTCTCCTTATCTTGCTAGTTAGAGCTGCCTTTGCTCTCCCATCTGCTCAGGCCAGAGATCTCTCTCTCCTTGGTTTATGGCTGTTTTAATGGCTCGGGCCAGAAATGTTCCCATCTGCCTGGAGCATTTCTCTATCCTCTGTACAAGTAAGATAAGCACCTGGCATCTTCAAGCCTCCATCTATGCATTCCTCTCCCATGGACCCTCCTTACTCCCTAAACCTTCCTAATTAAGCTAGCTAGCCAACCCTTTCACCTGGAGACCAGTAGGAAGGGCAAGGTCATGAGAGGAGCTGGCCCAGCTTCCAGGGGCAGCAGGCTAGCAGGCCAAGAGTGAGGAGGGAGCTTCTGGCCATGGGAGAGTCTGTTTCCTCAGAAGATAGAGGCTCCAGAGCCAGAAGTGCCAGAGCCCAGGTAAAATGCAACATGAAAGGTGGCATTGCTACTGGCCATGGCAGAATCTGGGGTCGGTAGACCAGAGCCGGTCAGACAGAGCACAGTTTAATTTTTTTATTTTGTTACTAGTAGTCCAGTGCACAAAATTCGTGCACACTAAAGGGGAATTAATTGCCCTAACCAGTTTGGCTCAGTGGATAGAGCATCAGCCTGCGGACTCAAGGGTCCCAGGTCAATCCTGGTCAAGGGCATGTACCTTGGTTGCGGGCACATCCCCAGTGGGGAGTGTGCAGGAGGCAGCTGATTGATGTTTCTCT
>NW_006288719.1:1133044-1139920 GCF_000327345.1 Myotis davidii
AGGAAGAGGCCCAGAAATCAGGGTTTTAAAAAGATTCCCAGGTGATTTTAATGTGCAGCCAAGGTTGAGAACCACTGATCTATAGATATAGTATTTCCAAAGGTAATTTCAATAATAGATCCATTACAAATCATTTCACTTCCATGCTCCACTCTGAGGGCGGGATCCTGCCTGAAACCTTGCCCTCCAGGAAACAGCTGAGGGAGGGTACAGCCATTTCCAAGAGGACCCCTGCAGGACTGACTTCCTTCCTGTTGGTCGGTTCTGGCCGTGATATTACACCCAGGGATTTTATATAAGTAGATTTTTAAAACCCAGAGCACAGGAGTTTTCAATTGCAGCTACTCACCCAAGGCTTTGGTACAGGGAGGGAGGCACAGACTTGTGGTGCCTAAGGAGAGGCTGGGGTAGGAAACATTGTGGGAAGACATGGAAAACACCAGCCAGGAGTATTTGGTTGTAGGTCCCAAAACAAAACAGCCACCCCCCCCACCCCCCACCCCCGTCCTCAGAAGCTCCCAGTAGCCACTCCCAGTAGCCACAGGGCAGGAAAAGAAAAAAACAACAACAATGCCTTAGGTGATACAGCCTGTCCCACCCTCAGGAGCCCTGCATGCAACATCCTGCATTTTGTCCTTTTCGGAGGAAACAAAAGCAGAGGCCAAGCAGATGGGTTTGGACAGTGTCAGAAGCATCAGTAACTGGATTGGAGGAGGGACCATCCTCCCACTATCCTGGGAACCAGGCTGATACTTTCCCCACGTGAGAGAGCTGATAAAAACTCCAGGTTTCCAGCTGATGCCTCAGGTCTCTATGCAAGGATCTCTGTCCAGCAGGGTAATATTTGGGGCCACTCGTGGAAGAGTAGCTCTGGGACAGGTAAACACACCCACCACCTTTCCTGAATGCTAAATGGCATCTCCCCCACCTAACGCCCTTTCAGAAAAAACTTTTGAGTGATTAAGATTGACAGCTGGGTAGCAGGCAAAGTCAGGCAGAGGCAGAGCCCAGGGAAGAGGGAAAGTTTGCTGAAAGCCAAAGACAGTCCCTAACAGTGGTTAGCACCTAAGTACTTCACAGAAAGCCCAGAATTAGCAGACAGAAGACAGGACCAGAATCCAAAGGGCACTAAACTCTGCTGAGGTGAACACCACTTCACTTTTATTGTTTCTTTTCTTCTTCTTCTTTTCTCTTCTTCTTCCCTTTTCTCTTCTTGTTTTTATTTTTCTCTTTCCTTTCTTTTTTCCTCATTTTAATTTATCTTCTTTATCCATCTGCTCTTTGATTTATTATTATTCTAGTTCTATAGTTTCATTAATTTATCTCATTTTCCACTTCCCTTTTCCTAGTCAATTTTTTTCTTTTTTTTCTCTCTGTTTTCTTTTTCTCCTGCTCTCTCATCTTTTTCCCTTTTCTTATTTTAGGTCTATCTGCTTTCTCCTCTATTTTCCTTTTCAACATTTTTTTTCTTTTTTTTTTCTTCCTCCTTTATTTTAAACCGTTTTCCTCCCCTTGTCCCCCTAATTCTTTATTTTCTTTATTTCAGGTCTGCATCTACATATTTCTTTCCCCTGCCCCCATTTTTGTTGTGTGTTTTTTGTGTGCTTTGTCTGTTTATTTATTTGTTTCATTTTGTTTTCTCCTCATATTTTTTCTTTCTATCATTTTTTGCTCTCTTTTCTTTTTCCTAATTCTCCCTTCTCTGGTGTTTGCTTCTGTTGGTGCTGTAGGGATCTTGTTTTTGTTTTGTGTTTTGTTATGTTATATTTTGTTCTGTTCAGTCAGCACCTCCACAACAGCTCGTACGATGTGGTTAGGGGTAAGTCACATAATCAGCCAGCCTGAGAGGAGGCTCCATCCATTAAAAGGACAATAACGTTCAAGACCCAACTACAACAGGAGAACCTGGGAGGCCTGGGAAGCGCAGATGTGGGGTGGAGGGGATCAATGGGAACAAACAAAGGGGACATCTGTAATACTTTCAACAATAAAGATAAATTAAATTTTTTAAAAAAAACAACACCATTCAATACCTGCCTATTTAGGCAGGGCATTAACCTTTTTTTCTTAGATTGTCAAATAAAAACATGACCACAGCCAACAACAACAAAAATAGATACCACAGTTCAAAGTGGGGAACAAAACACTTGGGTTCTACACTCGACACAGCCACCAACCCTCTCTGTGAGATAAATTACTAAAACTCTTAGAGCCTGATTCCTTATCAATAAAGTGAAGAGTTTGCCAAAAAAAATTTTTTTTTCAAAGTTCCATCAGCTAATATTTTGATAATTTGTTCTGCTCTCAACTTACAAAATAACTTCTACATGGACAATGGTACAAGTGGTCAAGTGAAAAGATAGGAAAAAATCACAAGACTGAAATTAATTCAGGTCACAGGGCCAGAGGGTAGAGGATTCAACGGGCCAAAAGTTAAGATGAAGCTTGGGATCTGAAGTCACACAAGTGGCCAGTCATCAAGGATCCCAAAGAGCAGATCCAGATATTCAGAGAGAGGACACCATGGCCAAAGTATGAGGACATCAAGAAAACCCAAAGGAAGAAATCATAACCGAGTGACATGATGGAGTAGACTATGTCTATTCCAAGTCAGAAAATCATGAGTCAAAAGCCAATAAGAGGTCAGTATCTTGAGAAACAGCAAAAGAAAATCAAATCCCAACAACTTGTCCTCTAAAACACTGTCATATGTATCAGGCCATGCATGTCATGGGCCACTATGGGAGCTCTGGGAAATATCTGATGGAAAATGTTGGTTCCCTTTCCAGGTCTGGGTTCCCAGAATGTAAGTGGACAATGGAAGAAAAAAATCCCAGAACAGTCCTACGGGAGAAAATGAATTGAGGTCTGAGATGCAGGCATCCAGAGGCTCATTTTGGACCACATGTTTTGCTGCCTTGAAGTCCTTTCAAAGCCCCTCAGCTAGACCTCTGTAGATGTGTCCTCTCATCTCTCTATATCCTCTACCTAATAAGAGCTCTATTTCCTCAAAGTTTGGGACTTGAAGATGAGAGCTTATTTATTATTTCAACAAATATTTATTAAGTACCTACTATAAGCCAAATACTGTGGTCAAAACTTAACATAAAGTCATATTGATTGCTACTTAAAAACCCAGATCTTTTGAGGTTAATTTTCTGATCCCATCTGAGTTCCTTGCTACTATACAACCTAAGGAGCTTTATATAGACTCCTAAAGAACATTTCTCCAGGTTTTGGTTCTTCCAAATACAGTGAGAAAATAACTGGGTTCTTATCCAAGCTCTACCACCAACCTGCTTTTGGCTAAGCTTACGTCACAGAAACATTCATGCTCTCAGCTTCTGCCACAAGGACTTCATCTTCCCTCCTCTTTCTCTTTCACAAGCAACTGGAGGAGTCAGTGAACTAACACCTGTGAACTAAAAATCACTTTGAAATTTGGTTTCATTGGTGACAAGCCAGCACTCAGCACAGAGGGGGTTTCATGGGAATCAGGGCTTCTGCTTCAGCCTGGCTTCCTTAGCCATCCCCGTGTCAATCAGCTGTCACTGCTCCTTCTCCTCTAACCATGCAAATTTGAAAGGCCTGCAAAGCTCATCTGGAGTTCACATGCCCAAGCTCCAAACAGACAAGGACAACCCGAAACTGGAAATCAAGATGATGGCAGGTACTGCCGCTGTCTGTGAAAAATGCGCATGAAAGAGACAGCCCCGCTTCTCCCAAAGATGCCTGACGTTTATGAGTGATTCCAAACCCACTAAGAAGCCCTCGTCCCCATGAACACATTTTGAAGATAGAAATCAATCTTGCAATATAGCAGGAGAGAAAATCTGTTAGGAAAAACGAAGGGGAGAAAAAGCACCTAATTCTAGAATCCTTTCTACTAAATAAATGAATCCCAGAAAAGTAAGACCGCATCCATATTTTCCCCTCAGTCTTGCTATTTACTAAGCAGCTGCTAGAGGTGAGATTGAAGAGAGAGACTGTCTAGCCGTCTTTACCAGCCATTCCGTCTCAATAAGCTAGGCTGGATGCCATCAGCGACAGCTTACCTCCTCTGTCATTTCACCTCAGGGACCTCTCACCTCATTCTTGGCATTTTGTACTAGCCCAGGGTTTGTCTATATCAAACAAATAACAAAGATCCTAACAGAACCAGTCACACTATACACCACAGTATAATGGGAATCACTACACAAAGATAGGCTACCACAATCCCCCTGGGGCATTTGTGATCTTTAAAATAAGGCAGCAACACACAGAACTTTAATTTAACCCCCAGACTGAAACGACTTATACTTCTCAGATCCTCAGACACTCAAGAACAAGGTCCTGACAGGCATACTGAAGCCCAGAGTTGAAAATCATCATAGAACACATTGCACTGAGAATCCAACCAGTTTCAGGTAGAGGTAAGTTATCAAATAAGGCGGAAATGAGCTAGCAAAGTGAGGGAAAGGAAACAAAAGGTATTGGGGTAGAGAGGGATAGAAAGACATTTCCTGAATAAAAGTGCAAAACTGATGTCCACCAGGGCATGCTTACACACTAAGAAGTCCCTTAAATTCTTTCATTACTCATGTGCCTAGAGTCTCTTACAGTGTTCCATAATCTGGAGAGTTCCAGGTACATTGCAAAAGATTTATAGAAAACAGGTCTCACGCTGAAAAGAGAAAAGGGTTGGTGTCCAAAATCAGTATTGCCTTCCTCTCTATGTTCTCCCCACACTTTGTCTCCCAGCCATTGCAGAGGAATCATGTGGACAATAAGCTGTACGCTTTCCCAGGGCCTTTCCAACCTGTTGTATGTCTTAGGAGCTTCTTTCCTGAGAAAAATTAGTCTATAGCAGGTCTGAGAGAAAAAGGTGATGTGAGAGTTCACAGAGCATCGGTAATTCAGTAAAAAGCCAGAGAGCTGTTGGCTGAGGGATGAAGAGACGTATGTGCACAAGCAAGGGAGAAAATACACTTGGCACCTGCAGAATTAAGTCTTCAGGGTAGGGCCTCATCACATGCTCTATGTACCAAGAAGGAAAGGTGCTGAGATTTTGGAATTTCCTCAAAATGTTGTCATGAAAGAGGGAGGCAGCTGAGACTGGATGTGAAGAAGGAGTATACTGACTTCAGGAAAATATTGTAGGGCCATGTGAGAACATCCTGGCACATCAAACTCAAAATTCATGAAGAAGCCCAAAGCCTGACATTAATAACTTGAATCTAAAACAAGAAATATTCTATGAAACTCCATTCTGGCCCTTTTAAATTCTACATTCCAATTCTCTAGCTTCTAAGAATCAGAGACAAGTTGAGATAACCCAGCCTGTCTTCACTAGAGTGACCTGCACCCTGTGGGTGCTCAATGCATATTAAAGGAGTTGAATGCATGGCTACAAAATTCTAAATCAGCTGTGACTGACTCAGAGACCGGAGAAAGAACTTCTTATATGTAAATATAGAGGAACCACAATTTTAGTCAATCTCACCTTTCCAAGTGCCTCTGCTAGTAATATAAATAAGAACTCCAGGTGTCAATTAAATGTGTTATCTACAAGCCTGCAGCTAAGATGTCTTTTCAGTAAGGTGTTATAAAAGACTACTTGAAAGAATTTGAGAGCCATATTTGATGTTAGTGAGCTTTGCATTTTAAAGTTATTCTTCCCACAGTCAGCAAAGACTCTATAACCAATCCAAAAGTAAAGAATAAATCTGGGAAGAATCAAAATGGCTGAATGAGAAAATAACATGTTCCTCAAGAGCAAGATAGGGCAGACACCGAACTCAACCAGGATTGTGACAAAGGTGTCCCATTGGAGAGACTAATCCCTAAAGGCCTTAATGTGGAGGGCAACAATGAAAATGCAGAGGCAAGAATTAGAAGGAGAACAACAAGAAAAGCCCAAAGTAAGTAGAAGGAAGAAAATAATAAAGGTTAGAGTGAAAATAAATTACATAAAGATTAAAAAAATACAAAACATCAATGCAACAAAGAGTTGTTTCTTTAAAAAAATAAATAAGATTGATGAATCTTTAGCCAGACTTACCAAGAAACAAAAAGAGAGGACCCAACTAAATAAAATTAGAATGAAAGTGGCAAAGTAACAACTGACATCACAGAAATACAAGGGATTATAAGAAAATACTTTGAACATCTATATGCCAACAAACTGGACAACCTGGAAAAAATGAACAAATTCCTAGAAACATACAATCTTCCAAAACTCAATCAGGAAGAAGCAGAAAACTTGGATAGATTGATAACAACTGAGGAAAGTAAAGCAGTCATTGAAAAACTCCCAGCAAACCAAAGTCTTGGACCAGATGGCTTCACAGGTGAGTTTTACCAAACATTCAAAAGATAACTAACACTAATCTTCCTCAAATTATTCCAGAACATTCAAGAGGAGAGAAGACTACCGAGCTCTTTTTATGAGGCCAGCATTATCCTAATGCCAGAACCAGATAAAGACACTACAAAGAAAGAAAATTATAGGCCAATATTACTGATAACATAGATACTAAAATCCTCAACAAAATATTAGCAAATCAAATCCAACAATACATCTTAAAAAATCATGCACCATGACCAAGTGGGATTTATTCCAGGGATGCAAGGGGTTCATTATTCGAAAATCTAAAAACATGATACAACACATAAACAAAATGAAGGATAAAAATCACATGCTCACATCAAGCTGCAGAAAAAGCATTCGACAAAATCCAACTCATTATGATAAAAACTCTCAGCAAAGTGGGAATAGAGGGAACATACCTGAACATAATAAAGTCCATATATTACAAGCTATATTCAACATCATCCTCAATGGGCAAACACTAAAAATGTTTCCCTTAAGATCAGGCACAAGATAGAGAGAGG
>NW_006288719.1:1139957-1140962 GCF_000327345.1 Myotis davidii
TCCCCTTTACCACTGCAAAACAACAACAAAAGACACCTAGGAATAAACACAGCCAGGTAAAAGACCTGTACTCAGAAAACTATAAGACGTTGAAAAAGGAAATAGAGGAAGACACAAAGAAGTGGAAGCATATACCATTTTCATAGATTGGAAGAATTAACATCATTAAAATGTCCATACTACCCAAATCAATCTACAGATTCAATGCAATACCTATAAAAATACCAATGGCATATTTCAAAAATCTATGCCAAATATTCCAAAAACTTATATGAAACAAAAAAGACCCTGAATAGCCATAGCAATCTTTATAAAGAAGAACAAAGTTGGAAGGATCACAATACCAGATATCAAACGATACTACAAAGCTATTGTAATCAAAACAGCTTGGTATTGACACAAGAATGGGCATATCGACCTATGAAACAGAACAGAGACCCCAGATATCGACCCATGCCAATATGGTAAATTAATATTTGACAAAGGTGGTAAGAACATACAATGGAGTAAAGATAGTTTGTTCAATAAATGGTGTTGGGATAATTCGACAGGTACATTCAAATAAAACTAGACCATCAATTTATATCATACATAAGAATAAACTCAAAATGGATAAAAAATGTAAGTTGTGAAACCATAAAAATCCTAGAAGAAACCATAGGCAGCAAAATCTCAGACATCTTTCACAGCAATATGTTTGCTAGGGCAAGGGAAACAAAGGAGAAAATTAACAAATGGGACTACATCAAACAAAAAAGTTTATACACAGCAAAATAAACCATCCACAAAATAAAAAGGAACCCACTATATGGGTTTGTTTACCAATGATACATCTCATAAGGGGTTAATTTCCAGAATATACAAAGAACTCATACACATCAACACCAGGAAGATAAGCAATCTAATTTAAAAATTGTTAAAGGACCTGAATAGACACTTCTCCAAAGAGGACATATAGATGACCTAGACACATATAAAAAAAATGCTCAAAGTCACTAATCCCCT
>NW_006288719.1:1142054-1160336 GCF_000327345.1 Myotis davidii
ACAGAACAGAGACCTCAAAATAGACCCAAGCCATTATACTCAATTAATATTTGACAAAGGAGGCAAGAGCATACAATGGAGTCAAGACAGTCTATTCAATAAATGGTGTTGGGGAAATTAGACAGGTACATGCAAAAAAATGAAAATAGACCACCAACTTACACCATACACAAGAATAAACTCAAAATGGATAAAAGACTTAAGTGTAAGTTGTGAAACCATAAAAATCCTAGAAGAAACCATAGGCAGCAAAATCTCAGACATCTTTCACAGCAATATGTTTGCTAGGGCAAGGGAAACAAAGGAGAAAATTAACAAATGGGACTACATCAAACGAAAAAGTTTATACACAGCAAAATAAACCATCAACAAAATAAAAAGGAACACACTATATGGGTTTGTTTACCAATGATACATCTCATAAGGGGTTAATTTCCAGAATATACAAAGAACTCATACACATCAACACCAGGAAGATAAGCAATCTAATTTAAAAATTGTTAAAGGACCTGAATAGACACTTCTCCAAAGAGGACATATAGATGACCTAGACACATATAAAAAAAATGCTCAAAGTCACTAATCACCTGAGAGGTGCAAATTAAACTGACAATGAGGTATTACCTCACACCTGCCAGAATGGCTACTATCAATAAGTCAACAAACAAGTGCTGACAAAGATGTAGAGAAAATAACCCTAGTACTTTGCTGGTGAGAATGCAGACTAAGGCAGCCACAGTAGAAAACAGTGCGAAGGTTCCTCAAAAAAATTAAAAATGGTTTTGCCATTTGATCCAATGATCCCACTTCTGGGAATATATCCTAAGAATCCCAAAACACCAATCAGAAAGAATATATACACCCCTATGTTCATAGCAGCATTATTTACAAAGCTAAGATCTGGAAACAGGCCAAATGCCCATTAGTAGATGAGTGGATAAAAAAGTTGTGGTATATTTATACAATGGAATACTTTGTATCTATAAAAAAAGAAGGATCTTTTACATTTTGAGGCAGTATGGATGGACATGGAGAGTATTATGCTAAGAAAAGTAAGCCAGTTAGAGAAAGACAAATATCACATGACCACACTTTTAAGTGGAATCTAAAGATTAAAATAAGCTGACAGTCAAATAGAGCCAGAGGTATGGATGCATGGAACAGAATAACAGTCTTCAGTGGGGAGTGATAAGGATGGGCGGGGGAAAGAGGACAGGAAGAGAGTAACCAAAGAACATATATTCATATATGCCTAACCCATGGACACAGACAATAGCATGGGGAATACCTAGGGTGGGGCAGGGTTGGGTGGAGGGGACCAAAAAAGAAGAAAATGGGAGACATCTGTAATACTGTCAACAATAAAATAAAAAGAAAGAGAAAACGCAGAGGCAGACAGACCCACGTTAGAATTTCTGCGTAGTTTTAATAGCAAAAGACAGTAACACCTGACCCCAGTCCAAAGCCCATCGATTCTTAGGCTCATGTACTGCAATTTGAAATAAAGTCGTTTAAAAAAAGGAACATGGCTTTGGGCCCCAAATCCATCTGGCTAAGCTGCTTTATTCACTAAGTCTGTTCCCTTCTTTGGCTATCAGCGCCAGTAGCCGCTAAGATGATGGGCCAATGAGGAAAATATGTATAAGTCCCTTAGCACAGTGTGTACCACATGTTAGTTCTCTTTCTCACTTCTGAAACCAATGTTTAAGACTGTATATAGGATGGCCAATAAGCCTGTGATATTTAGGGTAAAGAGTACTGGCTAAGAATTCGTTACCACATCATCCAGCTCTGTGACTTTGGACAAGTCACCTCCCTTCCTGATGAATCAGCTTTACCACAAAATGGACAAGATAACCTCTGAGATGTCCTCTGGCAATACAGGGATTCTGATTTAAAGATGGGAATAGATGAAAGTGCTAAAAAAAAATGTCATATCTAGGGTTAGAGAGCCATCAGCTCGGGGTCCCCCAGAATTACTGAATGAGTTTAGAATTCCTATCTCAGGATCTAAAGATTCTGGATCAAACAGAACTACCTTGTATTATACTTATGGTAGTTGGGGTGTGATAGGGAGGTGGGTGGAAGAGCAGGAGCAAAGAAACAATCCTCCTCCTCATTGAAATCATGGCTGCAAGTTCAAATGAAAGAACCTCCTACTCTACCAGGACAGACTTGAAACGTTGAGCACCATAGACCCTAGCTGGCTAATGCAGGTTCAACTCTATAATGGAGCTCCTAGCTGTTCCCCACATACATCAGCTAGGCAGGGTAGAAGCACTGGAGAAAGAAAGTAAAAGTGGAAGCCAGCTTCGGAGGTGTGTTGGCCTCCTACCCACCTTACACACACACACACAAACACACACACACACACACCCCCACACACACGTGCCCCTTATGAGTCCATGGCCCTGTTTCTTGTATTATGTGTCCCTCCTATCCATCAGCCAGCCTAAACCCTGTCTAAAGCTGCATCTCTCATTGAAGGTCTCTGAGAGATTCATGAGAAACTGGTGGTGATGAGAAGCTGGGGCTAGCTGGGCTGAAGGAGTCACAGAATGTTCTTCAAACTGCGTGGGCTGAAAGAATAAACAACCTTCAAGAAAACACAGTTAACAGCATGCCATAAAACTTCATAGAGAAGTGACTCTCCCCTACACCTTGCACCATTCCACACATAAATGCACACAAACAATACCCATTAACCAACAAAAATATCGCACTGGGACTGTTTCAGAACAGAATCTGAGAGTAATAAAGTATCTTCTAAAATACTCTACAAAAATATAATTCTCACTAGTCATCCTTGATGACCCTCTGCCTCTCTGAAATACCACCAAGCCCCATAGTCTCTCAAGAGTTTCTTAGCAGACAGTACTAAGTTCAGCTCAATGCCTCCCAAGACCCTGGCCATTCTATGCTGCACAAATATAACTGTCTTCACTTTCACCACCCTTTGTACCCACTCTATCCTGACCACTCTTCTGCCTGGCCAATTCTCATTCATCCTTAGATCTCAGTATAAATGTCCTCTTTTTCAAGAAGTCCTTAATGACTCACCAAGGTTGGCTTAGGTGCCCTTTCTATGTGCATCTTCATGTATCTTAACATTAGCTGGCTCTACTGCAATTGTATGTCAACTTGTCTATCTTCTCCACTAAACTATGGGTTCCTTGAGGATATAAACTATATCTCTAGCACTTAACACAGTGTTAGCATTTAAAAGTGCTCAATAATTATTTGTTGAATAAGTGAATGAACTGTATTAATAGTTGTAATAAAAAAATTACTCGGGTCTACTGAGGAAAAATCAATATACTTGGTAAAAAGAAAGTAGAAGTCCCCAGGCATGAAAACTGGGTATCTCCCTAGAGTTCACAGTGAGTTAGTTATATGAGTGAGCCAGGAATTGATGCTGTTGAATGGGCAATGCCAGAAGGCAGAGGAGAGATTAAAAGGGTAAACCAGCTGTTCCTTGTAAAAAAGGAAGGCAAGGAGCAATCACTTATAGAGCACCTGCATACATCCCATTTAAGTCAAATAAAAGCTTGCAAGCAAAGTATTATCACCACCTTCCTACAGATAAGAAAATCAGTGCTCAGGGAAGCAAATAATGGGTCCAGTAAATAACAACATTGATACTAGAAGTTGGACCTGCTGATGCCAAAGTCCACATTTTCTCACTCTCATTGCATCACAAGTTTGATAGGTTTGGATGTTTATTTTCACATTCAGGTTAGTAAAATGATGGCTAGGGAGCTGAACATCCCTGAGTGGTAGCATTGAATCAATAAGCAGATGAACAGGCATTCAGACCTGTTATCTATGACCAGCAAAGGGCTCATGTTGCCAAAGACCTTCTTGTCTATGAAAATAGTTTCAAGTCAGAGAAGAGAATGTAGATTGATGAATAATAAAACAAAGTTATATAAAAACATCACAATGCAAACCCAACCACTCACAGAAAATGTATCTCAAAAAACTGTCATTATCAACAAGGGCATTAGTCATAGCCACGGGGCTCCACCCAACTATCAGCACATAGTCTCCGGCTTCAAACTCAAAGGCACTATACTGAGGGTCAAGAGAAAAGCTTAGAGAAAATGAAGTGCATCTAATTCCCAATCAAATGAAAATGCGATGGGCCTAAGGCCAAATAATACTCTTGACCTGATGGGGTTCTCCACCCTAAATTTAGTCATCTGGTGAGCTTTTTTAAGGAGCACCTTATTCAACCTTTTGCAAGCCAGAGATTTACTTCCTAATACACAGCTTGCTTCCCCCTGAAGCTGGAACACACTGTCCTTGGCTTTGTCATTCGTGGAGGAGGAAATGCCAACTAAAGCTCTGCTGTGCTCACCCAGCTCTGCTTGTTCATGCAGTGCCTGAATGAGGTTCTTTAAGCAATGCCAAGAGGCCTCCCTTCTGTCAATAACCCAGCCCACCTTCCCCATCTTCCCAGAAATCATCATATAAAGTGAAAAAACTTTGGGGAGACTTTGCATGTCCATTAACATAACCAAGGTCTGTGCAGAGTCTAACATTGCTTGCCTCATTTGATCCTTATGGCAACACTATGGATTGAGAGGCAGCATGGAAGGTTAAAAAAAACATGAAGCCTTGAAGACCAACCTGGATTGAAAACCTCGCTCTTTTACCCAGACAAGCTTCAGTTGCCTCATATGAAAAATAGGGATCATGGTAACTATCTTTGCTCAATAAATAGAAACTAATGTTATTTTAAATAGAAATGAATGCTATTTTAGGTGGTTATTAATTTTAGGAATTTTTAAAGGTAGAAAAACTGAACGGTTAAGTGCATGACCCTGGAGCCAGATGGAGATATCATGGGCCGTGCTGGACAGAATTTGGGAGAACTGGTGTATAAAAGCAGTATCAAGACACAAGTGAAAAGGATTCCAGATCTATGGGAATCAGTCAGGAAACTCCAGAGGCTAACAAAAGAAATGGGGACAGGATGAGGGGATGCAGGGCCATCCAACTGACCTATAACCCATCATATTTTAGTTCATCTTGTAGTCACTCCTAACAGCTGGTTTTCTTTGGGTAATCAATTGTTATTCAAATGCTGATCAAGAGAATAGGTTTGGTGCACTTGTGGTTGCAGTAAGTTCCGTCCAGACTTTGGCAGAGGACATGAAAATATCCTAAGAACAGAAGTAATAAAACTCAACATATGAAGGGTGGTAACAGTCATGTACAGCAGTAACTGGCTGTGGAAAGCTATTGGTAAATATGTTATCCTAGAAGGAAAGGAAAAAACAAGAGAAGGAAGAGAAACTATACACACACACACACACACACACACACACGAATTTACAAATCAAAAGGACCCTCTGAGTGTCCAAAGCAATGAAAGAAAAGTGACCCATACTTAGGCACATTTTCAGAACACTTCAAAGGACTACATGAGAAATCTCCTAAACATCCATAAGGTTTCCAAAGAGAAAATGAAGCAGTGCTTTCAAAATTTTGAGGAAAATTGTTTCCAACCAAGAATTTTATACCTATCCAAACTAAGTTCAAATGTAGTAAAGGCATTTTCAGGAAAAGATGACATGAGATTGGGAGGTGAAGGGTAGTTGATGGTTTAAATATTTATATTCTATTCCCATAAATAAGAAGCTACTAGAGAATTCTTACCAGAAGAGTGGCATAATCTGACATATTTTATCTGATAGTCTATTTAATCTGATATTAGCTCTTATAGTCTATTTATCTGATATATTTTCAGTGTGTGTCTTTTATGGCTGCCGTTTATAAGCATATCTTTTTCCATTCTTTTACTTTCCACCTATTTGTATCTTTGAATCTAAAGTGTATCCTGTAGACAACACTTAGTGAGAGCATGTTTGTTGTTTTTTTAATCTAGTCTGACAATCCTTTTCTTTTTATTAGATTGTTTAATACAGTCACATTTAATATTATTATTGATGGGTTGGAAAGTCAATCATCATTCTGCTTTCCAGTTTTATATGTCACATAGCTGTGTTGTTTATATATTTATCCTTTACTCCCCCCTTTGACTTAAGTGGATAGTTCCTAGTGTGCCATTTAAATTTCCTTAGTGATTTTTTAACTATATTTTAGTCATTTTCTCACCTGTTGCTCTGGGGCATACAATGCACATTTTAACCTATTACAATCTACTTCAGATTTATACACTTTTAATTCTACTAAGACATTAAACTTATCTTTATATTGATCCATTTCCTCTCCCTTTTATGTGCTATCATTGTTATAAATATTAATGCCTATATATGTTACAAACCCAACAATACATGTAATTACTGCTTTTTATAATATTGCCTTTTTTGTAAGTTAAGAGAAGAAATGAGGGCACAAATATATCTATAATATTTTAAAAATATATTAATCTTATTTACCAATTGTGGTTATCTTTATTTCTTCCTGTAGGTTCAAGTATCATCTGGTATCGTTTACTCAGGTCAATATAGTTTCATTCCCCCTCCCTCCTTTATGGTGTTATTATCAAATATGTTATATTTCTAAATGCTGTATGTCCAGTAATACAATTGAATAACTATTATTTTAAATTAGAAAAAATATGTAATTATACCATCTTTCCCATTACCTATAATTATTTTTACAGATTTCTTTATTTTTTATGTAGATTCAACTTACTGTCTGTTGACATTTCCTTTCAACCTGAAAAACTTATTTAGGTATTCTTTATAATCTGCCAACAATACAATAAATTCTCTCAGACTGTCTTTAATTCACTTTCATTTTGAAACTAGATTTACTGGATATAGGATTCTTGGTTGATTTTTTTCTTTCTTTCAGAACTTTGAATATATTGTCACACTGCTGTCTGGCCTCTATTGTTTTTTATGTGAAGTAAGCGGTAAATCTTACTGTGGTGAGTTATTTTTCTCTTACTATTTTAAAGATTTTTCTTTTTATCTTTGGTTTTCAACATTTTGAGTATGATGTTTCTGAGTGTGGATTGCCATTTTTCTGATTGCTGATGTTTCTTAAGGGATTTCTTTGTGTTTATCCTGCTAAGAGTTTGTTCAGCTGCTTAAATGTGTATATTATAGTTTTCCACTGAATTTTGGAAGTTCTTAATCATGATTTCTTTAAATACTTTTTCTGCACCTTTCTCTTCTCTCCTTCTGATTCTACAATTTCATATATGTGGGTGCATGAAATGGTATTTCACATTTCTCTAAGCCTCTATTCATTTTTCTTTATTCTTTTTACTTTCTATTCTTCAGATTGTGTAATCTTTATTGATTTATTTTTAAGTTCTCTGATTTCCTTTTTGCCCACTCAAATGTATTGTTGAGTCCCTCTAGTGAATATTTCCTTTCAGTTATTATACCTTTCAATTCCAGAATTTATGTTTAGTCATTTTAATTTCTCTCTTTTTTATAGTCTCTATTTGATGAGTCATTGTTATACTTTCCTCTAAATCTTTGGTTTCCTTTACTTCTTTGAATATATTTATAATAGCTGCCTTAAAGATCTGTTAGCTAAATCTAACATCTGGGTACCCTCAAAATTATTTTCTATTACCTGCTCTTTTATATATATATGACACTTTCTTATTTCTTCACACGGCTCATAATTTTTTGTTGAAAACTGCATTTTAAATAATATATTATAGCAACTCAATATTCATCTCTCCCTCTTTGGCAAGTGTTTGGGAATTTGTTTTCTTTATCATGTGTTTATTTTTTAGTGACTTAGCTTGACCTACTCTTTTTTTCATGAAAGCCTTTTTTATTATTTTTTGTTGATATATTTTTAGAGAGAGAGAGGAAGGGAGAGGCATAGAGAGATAGAAACATCAGTGAGAGAAAAAATCACCAATTGGGTGTCTCCTGCATGACCCCTATTAGGGATTGAGCCCACAATCCGGGCATGTATCCTGACCAGGAGTAGAACCAGTGACCTCTTGGTTCATGGGTCGATGCTCAACCACTGAGACACACTGGCTAGGCAGCTGGACTGATTATTGAAGGTCATTTCCCCACAGTGCACAGCTTTCTTAGTTTTTTCCCCTTGCTTTTTTCTTTTTTCCTGGCTTCTAGGGGTTACTCTTAGATCTGTATGAGCCACTTTTTGGTCAACATTTGTGCATAAGCCCCCTGAGCAAGTTAGATATATACTCTTACTATTAGATATGGGTGACTAGAGACTGCTTTTATAGTTCAGGGAGTTTATAATTTTGTCCCATATTCAGCCTTAGGCTAGTAGCTCAGTTTTCCTCACCATTCACTCCAGGACACAGTCTTGTGTACACATATAATCTTACAGACTGCCAGGGGAGAGTGCAATTTTATTTTGGAGCTTGGCTTCCTAGGAATCACTCCTGGGTCAGAGTAGCTTGTTGCTCAGACAGTGTTTAGGCAGAGGTTGTGCTTACTTCCCTTGAGCCAGTAAGGCTTCCGTATTTTGCTGATGGGTCTGTATGTGGCTTAGGTCATGCTTTCAAGTCAGCCCCACATTCTGCTCTGATTGTTCCTACATGGGTACAAGCACACATGTACAGCCTTCTGGAACCCCAGGGATGAGAATGACTCAGGAGGTCTCTCCTTGGGTCTCCTTTTCTATGCTTTCCTTCTAATATCATGAAATTACCAGGTCCTCTTAATTGCTCAGCATTAAGGTATGTATTGTTTTCAACAAAAATCCTAAGCATAAGCTTCTCCATATTCTGTTCCAAATAAAGTCAACCCCTCAGGCAAAGTTATGGGGCTCTCTGTCTCTAAGGCAGTGGTTCTCAACCTTCCTAATGCCGCGACCTTTTAATACAGTTCCTTGTGGTGACCCCCAACCATAAAATTATTTTCGTTGCTACTTCATAACTGTAATTTTGCTACTGTTATGAATTGTAATGTAAATATCTGATATGCAGGATGTAGTTTCATTGTTACAAATTGAACATAATTAAAGCATAGTGATGAATCACAAAAACAATATGTAATCATATATGTGTTTTCCGATGGTCTTAGGCGACCCCTCTGAAAGGGTCGTTTGACCCCCAAAGGGGTTGCGACCCACAGGTTGAGAACCACTGCTCTAAGGCCTAAATTCTTAGCCTGGAAAAAAAACCTCTGTACCCCTTTCATCGAAGCTGGGGGTAGTAACAACCACTACCATACAAATGGGAGAGAAGGAAGCACCAATCCTCTCAACTGTCCCTGCCTGAAATAGTGCTTTTGTGACATAGACTGCAGGGAAGATGGTAGGTAAGAGACACTAGCCTGCCCCTACTGGATGACCCAGTAGTCCTAGATGCTGGCAGGAGAGAAAGCCCCCTTCTTCTTGGCTACACTGTTCCCAGTAGATGCCCAAATTAGAGCTCCTGCCACATGGACTTGGAGGAGGGAGAGATGGGTGTTCAAATGCCACAGACTCGTTGTTCTTACTGAGATTTGGGAGATTTTCTTGAATAAATATTTCTCCACTCGTTGTATGCTCTGAGGACAATTTCCAGTGGCTTTAAATAGTTTTTTTATATATATATGTAATTTTCATTGGTTAAATGATTATTTTGCTGGGGAAAGGGTCCACCAAACTCCTCCCACCGCCATTACAGAAATCCCAACTCTGACTCATATTTTAAAATAACCCCTTTTCCTACTGTGTAGAGAATGGGAACAGAGTAGAAGCAGTAAACTCTATATTAAAAATATCCATCATTACCATTTATATGTGCAATGTCTTTAATACAGCCTGATGCACAGCAGGGATCAGAAATGTTAGCTTCCTTCATCAGAAACTGGGTCCTTTGCAAGGACTGTCCCCCAGTGAAGAGGCCCCATATGCTCGAAGATGCCCCCGAAACCTGTTCTCACTTGTCAACTTCCAATTCTCAACCAAGACTTTCCAACCCCATGTCCACTAGACTTCCTCAAAATAGCCTACTCCTCCTGTAAAAACGACCTCTGAACTTCCTGTCCACATCTAGACCCATGGTCTCACCTTCCTTCCAACCCCACAATCTTCTGTCTTTGATTCAGACTTCCCAGTCTCAATACTCAATCTGTTTGCATAAGTGCTTTCCAGTTCCAACTTGGGTTTTCCTGCCTGCCCTTGTGCAACCTCCTTCTGTATTTATTGCTTGTCCCTATAAGTGTCATCTCACTTGCCCAGACAACCTGGTCCTCAATCCCAGATAATGCCTATTCCAGCTACCTCTGGCCTCTTCTCTTTCAGTTTCTACTACTCTCTGGCTATTTCCCCAGTACACTTGACCTTGTGTTATACCCTATTGTTTATTTATCCTTGTTGCTGACACACACGCCTGAGTATCATTGGTTATTTATGCCTCTTCTGTTTCCCTACCCGATTCTGGTTTAGGGACTTCTTCATGGGCCTTCAGTATCAAGCTTCTCCCCACCAACTCTATACGTCTCACTTAGTTCCTGCTGCCAGTTTCTGGCACTCCCCTCAAATCACTAGTATCCTGTTATCTGTGCTTTTTACCTGGTCTTTTTGTCCTACTTATCCTACACCCAGCCTCTGTCCTAGTTGCTTGCCCTGCTGCCAACATTCCAAAGACAAAAATTTACCTCCATAGCTCTCTTTGTACTAGGATTGACTGACTTGCACTTAACGCATTGTATCTAGCATTAAGTATAGCACAGAATAACCCAAAACAAAGAGATTTTTAGTAGATTGAGTGGCTTTAAAATAAACCAAAGTATCTGAAAAAGTGTGGAATCAGATTAATGAAGGGAACTATTATCTAATGAGTACAAGACCCATGAGGGCAAGGATTTTATTTTATATATCACTGTATCCCCAGCACCTAAAATAGTGCTTAACATATAATAAGCTCTCAATAAATATTTGTAGAATGAATGAAAAGTAAGTTTAATAGAGTTTAACTAACTGCAACATTAGAAACAAAACATGTTTGCATTTTCACCCCAACTGGCCAAGCTCCTCAATGTACAATCACATCCTTATGGTGTCATAGATCATTTCTAAGACATTATCTCTGTGATCTTAGCACCTTGTGATATGCATTCATTTATTCTTTCTCCAATGTCTACTCCCAACTTAAAGTTTTGTTTGTTTGTTTGTTTGTTTGTTTTGTTTCAAACTCTACCCAAATCTCTGATCACTTAAAATTTTGTTCAGCATGCTAGATAAAACTACTTCAACCCTGGTCATAAGTTCTCCACTTAAAGTATCATGGCTGTCTGCCTATTGAACTTAAAAGCAAAATGGGAGGGGTTGGACGGGGACCATGTTCCTTTGTAAATGGTGGTGAAGGTAAGAGGAGCACCTGTGTCAGTCTCTATCTGATCCTCCTGTGTGAGCAGGAATCTATTTGGCATCTCTCTGAATTTATAATGTTTTTATCATTTTTCACCTAAGTGTAAAGCTTAGGCAAAATGTAGGAAGCTAGAGAAAAATGGCAGAAATGATCACTCTCGGTATAAATAGCATTAAGAGAAAGGTAGCTAGTTTCACTTATTTTAAATTTCTGATCACTAGTGTAAGTAATTTCCATTTTCTTACTGAATGATTTACAAAAATTGATTGATGTTAGCTGGTGGGAAACCAGAGTACATTTCTTTAATAGGTCATATTATCATAATTTAAATTAATACTCTTCCATGGGTTTTAATTTAGCCATTTTTACCCCTTATGATCTTTGCAGTAACTTTCAAAAGGCTGAAATTTAGGATTTAGGAATCCCTGAAGAAAAGAGGTTCTAAGTTTGATTAATTTTGTGTCATGCTTTTGGGTATATAACATTCTTCAATTTTATTTTATTCAAGAAAGGCACCAAGATTACAGATGCTACCACCACTTATCAGACATGCTTGGTCCTCAGATCTCTGCAGGCCTTTTGAGAAACTTTTCTTTAGAAAAGTATCTAAATGAAGAGAACAACAACAATAATAAGCAATTGCCATCAACAACACTTTTTATCACTTTTTACTCAAATAGCTAATTCCTCATGGTAATATAAGTCACTCCACACACAAGCATATGGGAGGGGGGTTAACCTGGCAACATTTCCCTCACCCACCACCTCCCCACATTCTCCCTTAATCTGTCTCTAAGTGGCATCCATATTTGTAGCCATGACTAGATGTAATTCTGTATTTAAGTCTCCCTTAATTGCGACCTATGAACTGAAGGGTACTGGTACCATTGGTGGCCCTCCTCCATGGCTCAAAATGAAGAGTGGTAGAGTTCAAAAGAGTTGAAAAAGAAATGAGTAGATCAAAAGACCTAGGAGGTCACCTAATACAATCATTTCCTGATATTTGAATCTACCATATAATTTCCCCACATTAATAGGACTTGCGCACAAAACATCTCCAATCAAACACACCTAATTCATTAGAAGCATTAATTAGTTTAACATTCAGTTACAAATAACAACTCAGAGTGGCTTCCCAAAGGCCACAATGTAAAAGCATATTCCAGGTGAACAGATTCCTTGGAACTTATGCAGTTAGTAGTCCTTCCTTATCCTCAGGGGACACCATCCAAGACCCCCAGTGGTTACCTGAAACCCTGGGTAGTACCAAACCTTATATGTACTATGCTTTTTCCTATACACACATAGCATTTATAAAGTTTAGTTTACAAATTAGGCACTCTAAGTGATTAATAACAAAATCGACTAATAAAATAGAACAATTATTACAATACTTATAATAAAAGTTATGTTAATGTGATCTCTCTGTCTCTCTCTCTCTCTCTCATAACCAATCTTATAACAGAGAAGGCTAGTAAGTGACTAATGGGCAGGTAGCATGTAAGTGTGGTTACACTGGACAAAGGATGATTCATGTCTAGGGCAGGACCATGCAGAATAGCATGAGATCTCATCATGCTACTCAGAACAATATGCAACTTAAAACTTATAAAATGTTCATTTCATGAATTTTCTATTTAATATTTTCAGATTATGGGTAATTAAAACCACAGAAAGCGGGACCATAGCTAAGGGGAGACTACTGTACCAGGATGGCCCAGGCTAGGAACATCTGAGTCTTCACTGAAGTCCAATGGCATTGACCAATATGATTAGGGAAAAGAGTCTGGAAATAGAAATGAAACAAAATCCCCAGAAGTACAGGAGGTTTACATCAGCGAACAGCACTGAAGCCAGTGGATAAACACATGTGTAAGCTGATCGCTCCTGAGTGGCAGGAAATTAGATGGTGTCTAAGTGAAAAAAGACAACAGGCTAGGAAGAGAAGAAATCAGGCAAATGACAGAGATCTACTAGTGTGCCAATCATGCTACAGCTTGAGAACAAATACCTGAGATGAAAGGAGGTTCATGCTGAATCAAATTCCCAACTAATTTTATTGAGAGAGGAACCTGCCCTTTGAAAACTCTTCTCCTCAGTTTACATTTCTTTTCTTTGTTTCACTTTTTCTTTTATCTTCTCAAGTTCTTCAGACCCATCTCCTGAATCTCCCGCAGTATCTAATGCCAGCTTTCCACCAGAATAAATTGCAACTCCCTAAGTCTAATATCTGAGATAAGAAGCAGGCAGGCTTTGGTGGAGTATACTATTATACCCACCCCACTCTGTTTCATGTACGTCAGAGGACAGCTAAGGAAACTTTGTAAAGTCTTTATTTCATAAGCAGAAACTACCAACAATACAAGCTGAAGGAGCTAACTCTAGATGTCAGTCAAATGCTCCCTCAGTATCTTCAGGGAAATGCTGCCTTAAGCCCAGCCAGTGTGGCTCAGCAGTTGGGCATTGACCCAGGGACTAAGAGTTCACCCGTTCAATTCCAGTCAGGGCATATGCCCAGGTTGCAGGCTTGATCCCCAGTAGGGGCTGTGCAGGAGGCAGCCGATTGATGATGTTCCTCTCTCATCCATGTTTCTATCTATCTTTCCCTCTCCCTTTCTCTCTCTCTGAAAATCAATAAAAATGTATTTTTTAAAAGAAAAATTGCAGCCTCAAGAATCAGAATAAATGGGAAAGAAAGGATTTGTGACAGAGAAGTTTCACTTGAATATCAGTATGGAGTAATGCCGTATTTTCCAACATGTTCCAACCACTTGCACCAGAAAAGTCTTCTGCAGAACCTCCATTTATAAAAGAGATAATGGCATAGATGTTCTGGTTGAAATGGCCCTCAGGGACCCACAATTTCATAGAGTTTGTCTCCCCCTCATCACCACCTCCTCCTGCTCCTTCCTTTACAGCGGCTTGTAAGGCATAACTGTAGAACCCCAGGGCTATGTAACACAATTCAAAAAGTACTGGCTAATGGTTAAACATACAATCTTCAAAATCAGAAGATCCTAGTTCCAAATCCCAATTCTCCCATTTATCACCCATGCGAATTTGAGATACTAACTGAAACTTCTACACATGAATTCCTCATCTATAAAATGCAGATAATAGCAACCTCAAAGACTGTTTTGGAGGTTACATAAGATTATGAATGTAAAATACTTAGCATTGCCTATCTACAATAAGAATTCAATAAATGTCAGATATTACTATTATTAAAATGTAATAATAGTAATATCTGACATTTATAAAATTATGTTTTATAATCAATATAGAATCTTTTAAAAGTGGAGGCAAGAATTTGTAACTCTTGCCCCTAAATTCTTCTCAATTATTGTTTCCCAATTTGTGTTCAGCAGAACATTATCCCCATGAAATATTTCATTAATAAAGGCTTATGGTCAAGTCTATTAAGAAAATGTTGTATCTCAAAAAGCCTCCTAGAGGTTCGCAATGCATAACAAAGGCAAGGTGTCTGGAACAGAAGCCAGTGAGTCACATAATGAAATTTCACCTTAGAAAGATCACTGTTGCTTGACTATGGAGAACTGAAGAGGCAAGAATGATGGCAGGCACACTAATTAGGAAGCTAATGCAATAATCCAGGGAGGTTATGGCAGCCTGAACTAGGGTGGGATAAAGAAAAGTGGTCAGATCCAAGAGGAAACGGGGGAGAGGGGAAAGGAAATAAAAGAGTTAATAATGAAACCCAGGTATTTGGCCTAGATAATGGGATGGAAGGGGGTATCATTAATGAAATGGAATACAGAGCAGGGCCAGACTGGGAAAGATGAGCTTCATTTTGCATTAGTGAGTTTAAGATGCATATTTTCCCCGGATATTCCATTGCAGGTGACAGAAAACTATTAAATTGACTAGAGTAAAAAGGGAATGTATTAACTCATGTAATGGGGAAAGGGAGGGGTGACTTAGTCTTGGACTTTGAGCAATGTCCCTTATCCACCCTGTGGCCAGTGTCATTTTCTTTCAGCTTGGCAAGAGAGAGCGTGGTTAGGTGGGAATCTCTCTGATTCTAGAGACTCCTCTCAGATATGACTATGTCTTCCATTGCTTTGACCTGGAAAACCTACTTTGCAACCCTTGCTCAAAGCCACTTCGCCCCCTAACAGACCCGCACCTATGGACAACCTCCTAGCTGGATTCTCAGCTAAGACTGGAACCTATCTGTGCCCCAGGGGACTTATGCGATGCTTGGAAAACTAATGTTTAAAGCTTCTCATCCTAACCATGTAGCAATGCCAAATTCTCTTCCATAGAGTTTCCAGTTCCGTCGCATCTTCAGTTGGTGTAGTAGGTGTAGGCCAACCTAAGAGATGGTCACCACACAGAGTTTCAAATAGGAGCGTGGATGAGAGAACCCTGTGTCATTCTCACTCTCTCAAACTCCTTCCATTTCTGAGCCGAAGCTTTGAGAAGAGAAAAATAGAAACATACATCTCTCATGCCTCTTTCCTCCATCCTCCCAAATGCCCTGGATTGAAAAGGGTGCTGTCCTCTATCAATGGTTCTCAAATCTTGGTGTGTATCAAAAATGCCCAGAGAGCTTGTTCAGAAATGCATTGCTGAGCCCCACCCCTAGAGTTTCTGTTTAGTAAATCTGATGTGGGACTAGGGAATTTGCATTACTAACAAGTTCCCAAAAGATGCTGGTCCCACTGATCTGGGACCACCCTTTGAGTACTGTAAGTCATTCATCCTCTCTAATGGTGTGGCTAAAGTTCATTACAAACAAAGGGTTTTTTTCTCTCTACACATTGAAAGATTTCTATGAGCTGAATCATCTCTTGAATAAGGGTGCTTTCTCCACATAACAGATGAATTCTACCAACTTAGCCCTTGATTTGTTAGGTAGCACCTAGATTAATTTAATAAATACTTTATCACTCTAAAAAGCCTATTGTCTTACTGACTCCTGTTTTGCATGCCAGAAACTGAATATTAATCTGTACTGTCTCTTTTCATTCCTTCTGTAACATTTCTAACATACCTACAGGCAGATGGATATCCTTAGCTGAGGAGGAAGTCATGAACTCAGAGAGGCAAAAATACATATATTTTTTTAAAAAAATATATCCCATTTTATGTATTATTTTTGCCACTGGAATTGTAGGAAGAAAATTTCTCTTCACACAAATGCATTTTCTCCCTTCAATTGTAGCTACTCATGTGCCTCCTCTTTTGCCCTGACATAGAAAACTCAGTACTTAATTTTAAGTTCCTTTTAAGTTGCTTCTTTTAGCTAGTATTTTCTAAGCAACTTTTCTCCTTAACCTACCTTATTAGTGCTCTTTATGCCTGGATTTTAAAAGTTTTCCCATTTAGAAAAATTTTAGGGGAAAAAATGTAGGTGTTCTTTATTACAGGCTCATTAGCAAAAACACCACAAAAGTTCTTTTTGAAAAACACCACCCTTTCTCAGCTGTCCCGAGGGGTGAAAAGGAAAGGGGTCTGTGTCCAAGCTCAGCTTCCAGAGCAGGGCTCTAACCCAGAGTGAGGTGATCTCAGGGATAACAAAAGGAGAGGCCCTGACCTCGAGTGAGAGAATGAAAAAACAGAAAAGGATGTCTGGGGACTAACTGGGCAACTAATTCTCCCAGCGGTAAAGCAAGCCAAGGGGAGGGAGGGGGCTAAGAGGGACAGTTTGAAAGCTTCCTCCAAAGGACCCTGTGCTACCCAAATGCTCCTACTCCCAACACCATGGAAAATGTTTCCTTCAGGCTATTCATCTCCAGCTATATCCTTGTAAATAGCCACAGTCCTGGTAGGGAAGCACATCAAAGACAAGAACATTTCAGAGGATGAAGGGGTAGAGGAGGGTCAGCTCATGATTGCTACCCAGAAGGGGAGAACCTGGCTCCCTGGATGCCAGAAGACAACACAAGCCCACATGGGAGAGGGCAAAGCTGGAGCTAAAATCCCAACAGAAGCAGAGAGAGGTGGTGCACCTTAGTCTTTGGGGAACATCAGAGACTCCCAAAACTGCAGTGCCTCAGCGACTCAGGACCAGGGTCCCAACAGTGGGGTTCCATTCACATCCTAGGATGGCGCCCCTGGAGGCCATGTGTGCAGCCTAAGTCCTGTGGAAGCCAAAACAAATTACCACCAGGAGAAGACAGTGCTCCCAGCCCTCGCTCTCTGTCGTTCTCTACTGAGCGAAGCTCCCTGGGAAAATGCTAAATCTCAGGATTTGCCAAGTTTGACAAAAACAGGCGTGCTCTTTTTCAAAGGACTTTATTTATGAGGTTAACTATCAAAACTGCACATGGCCTTCAGGCTAAACAAGGAGAAAAACATCCAGCCTTCCACTGCTGCTCTTACTTCAAAAATGAATCAAAAGAAGAGCCAAGACCAGTAGGAAAAATAAAAAGGTTTTTCCATTGAAACCTACAAAGGTCCACAGGAGGTAAGGACCCCAATCAGAGGTAGCTGTGCCCCATCTCAATCTGTACCTGAGAGAGCCTCCTTCCAAAGGGAGTCCACAGCTCCTCCCTCCTCTCCAGGGGCCCCTGAACTCTCACCCAGCACCCGGGCACCCTGATGTAACTTGCCAATGGGCTAGTCCAGCTGTGGGCAAACTATGGCCCGTGGGCCGGATCCGGCCCGTTTGAAATGAATAAAACTATGGAAAAAAAAGACCGTACCCTTTTATGTAATGGTGTTTACTTTGAATTTATATTAGTTCACACAAACACTCCATCCATGCTTTTGCTCCGGCCCTCCGGTCCAGTTTAAGAACCCATTGTGGCCCTCGAGTCAAAAAGTTTGCCCACCCCTGGGCTAGTCCCTGTCCACAGAAGACCACCTGTGATTTATTTTGTTCAAAAACAATGTCAGCAAAATTGTCATTAAGAGTCTCTATAGAGGAAAGAAGATGGCGGTGATATAGGCAGACGCGTCCCACGTCGTGTCCCGGAGCAAATGGAGTGAGCAGCTGAAACTAGTAACACCCACCCCGAATTGGCAAAAGTGCT
>NW_006288719.1:1167650-1185005 GCF_000327345.1 Myotis davidii
ATAAGCATAACCAATGGACATAAGACACTGGGGGATAGGGGAGGCTAGGGGACTGTCTTGGGCGGGGGGGAAAAATGGACACATATGTAATACCCTTTGTAATAAAAAATAAAATTTAAAAAAAAAAAGTCTCTATAAGCCAGTTTGGTTCAGTGGATAGATTGTAGGCCTGCAGACGGAAGAGTCCCAGGCATGTACCTCTGTTGCAGGCTCATCCCCAGCCCTGGTCAGGGGCTCCTGTAAAAGGCAATCAATCAAAGTGTCTCTCTCACATCGATGTTTTTCTCTCTGTGTCTCTCCGCCTCCGTTCCACTCTCTCTTTAAAAAATCAAAGGAAAAATATCCTCAGGTGAGGATTAAATCACAAAAAATAATGAATGAATGAATGAATGAATGAATGAATAAATAAATAAATAAATAGATAAATAGATAAGAGCCTATAGAAGACGAGTGGACGTCAGCAGATGACTTTCCCCGCCTATGTTGTAAACTAGCGTTAATTAGCCAGGTGAACTTGGACTTAATGCTCCCTAAGATTCCTCCCAGCTGTAACACTGCAGCCTATGCCTGGCTCTCTATGGTTCTTTCAGCGTCTTTCCCAGGGTGAGCTATACAATGCCTGTCATTGCTCTTTGAGGAAGGCAAGGCCCTGTAGTGTTTCTCAAGAAGCTCTCCAAAGGAGAAAATATAGGAAGAAAGTCAGACACCTGCTTTTCACAGTCTCCCTTAGCATCTCTTCATACAGACCATCTCCAACGACCTCTGCTAAGCATCAGGCATCAAACTACATGTAAAGAGGTAAATTGGTTGTCTATCAATCACTGAGGCTCTTTTGAGCTGAAGCGATTGGCTCATCCCCAGCCCTTGCACGGGAGACCTCTGTGTGGGGCTCTCCCACAGACAGGCACGCAAAGAGGATGCTTGTTCTCCTTCACCTCACCTCACCCAGGCATGTGGCAATAACCCCTCATACCCTTTGTGTTCAAACAGGAGTTAGCAAGCACTTCACCCTGTGGTAGGCCCACCGCAGCTTGCCAAGAGGAAAAAGGACAAAAGTTCTGAGAAGAAGGAGAAACAATGGGAAGCTCTTTCAGTGTCTCAGGCCCGACCTGGTACATTTTCCAGTCAGTCTGGGATGAGCTGGGGCTGCTCCACCACGGTGCCTGCTCTTTTCATCTTCCTTCCTGGGCTCTTCTTTTCCTGGAAGCTTCTAAGGGCACTCAGGGAACTCCCACCCCACCCTGCTTTTTCTGTGACAGCGCTACCCCCAAACTATTGAGCTAGCTCTCTCGTACAAAATAATAATAACAGCGGCAGTAATATATAATAACACTTATCAATCAATTCTTAAGTTTCCGTCATGTGCCTGGTATATGCTCAAGTTATTGTTGGAGGACAATTGGTAGTTCCTCCCCCTCCCTTGTTTCCATGGATGTAAATGCGCCCTTGTTCTGTAGCCTGAGCCAATCAAAAATATGCCCTTGAGACAGGGGTTGCTGAGCCCACCTGGACGGTCTGCAGGACTGCACCCAGTTAAGACCTCTGTGTAAACATCCAAGATCCTGTAGGCATGTACAGAGATCTAGTCGTCTTGCGGCTGCTGAAGGCCACTCCCTTCCATAAGCTCCCATGTCTATTAGACCTGCCGCCTACCAACCTGGAGCGCCTTCTTCTTCAGTCTCTCCTGCCTCACATTTCACCTGGGGAGCTCCCGAGTTGTGAACCAACAGTTATCCTCTTGACAGCCTGTGAGGTCAAACTGCTCTTAACCCCCTTTATCCAAGATGACACTGAAAGTCAGGGAAGTCAGTTTGCCTGTTGTCTCACAGCGAGTGAGCAGAATGGGAACTGGAACCCAGGCAGTTTGCAGGCATAGCCTGCACTCACTGCTCCTCTACTACATCACATAAGCCAGACCTGTCCCCTTAACGGGGGTCTCCTAACTTTTACCTGCTGGCTTCAAAGAATCCAGACAAATCCTCATCTCAGACAGAAGGTGGTAAAGGGATCTGTGTGGCTTTGTACAGATACGTAGTACCAAGGAACCCTCTTCGGTGGCACCAACCTTGGTTATGTATCGTACGTGCATAGCTAGCTCTCTCATACAAAATCATTTGTACCCTGGGTCGGAGACCCTGTGTGGATTGTTTACTATTTGCATAGTATTTCACTCATTCATTGCACAAATATTTTTTTTATTATCTACTACATACCAATTATAAAAAAGAGAGAATGCAACCAGTTACCAAATATGTTAGCAGGCCCATTTTACTGATGGGAAAACAGAAATTCCTTGTTTGCTGCCCCACACCTAGTAAATAGCAGACCTCGTATTTGATTCTGGGCCTTTCTTTTTCTGAGATTCGGGTTCCTACATTGCTCCTGCTAATACCTCCTCCCTTTGACCCCTTCATTGCTTTCCAAACAGCAACCAATTCTCTAATTTTCTGACTGTGTCCTACAATTCAATACAATTCTTACACTAAGTATTGGAGTTAACACAGAGCCCACAGGTTAATGACTCAGTCCCACAAGACACCAACTGCTAGTATAAATGGAGTCCCAAGGATAGCTACACATTTTCCCAAACAATTATAAATTTGGGAGTTCCCATGGCTCATCCTCAGGTTTGATAATTCACTAAAACTACTCATGGAACTCAGGAAAGCTCTCTACTTAGGATTGCAGTTTCATCATAAAGGCTACAGCTCAGGAACAGCCAATGGAAGAGATGCATAGGAGGGCAGGGGAGCGGGGAGTGCAGAGCAAGAGGATCCCAAACTTGGAAGCTCCCCAAAGCCTGTTGTTCAAAACTTTTTAATAGACTTTCTGACATAGACACGATGGATTATGTCATTGGCCATTGGTGATTGAACTCAATCTCCATCCCTCCTCCACTCCCCAGACACTAAGAGTGGACTGGAAGTTCCAACTCTAACAGCAGTGTGGAGTCAGCCCCTCCCTTACAACTATCTGAGGGGCCAGCTTATGTGATCTCATTAGCATACACTCAGGAATGGTAGAAAGGGTCTCTTTATGAATAACAAATGACACTCCCATCACTCAGGAAATTCTCAGGGTTCCTGAAACCCTGTGCCAGGAACTGGGGGCAAGACATTATACCTTCAAGCCCCAGGAACCAGAGCCAAGGACTGAAACTGTTACCTGCCATCAGACTTCCCTTAAGAGAGCCACCTGCCTGGATTTCTTCCTGGCTCCCCATCACTGTATTCAGCACACCTGTCAGAGCAGCCTGTCTGCTTACCTGGAAACTCTCCCTCCTTCCAGGTTCTGCGCTCTGAACCAGCCACAGCCAGCTGTGCCCATCCCTTCCATCCCAAACCTGCCTCACACCAGGGATCTGGTCTCCTTCCAAAACTCCCTCCACCCCACCCCCCGCCCCCAAGTCTGTGCCGATAAGAATTAACTGTCAGGCTCTGCCAGACACCACAGGCTTTGCCAGTCATGGCAGACCACAGGCTTTGACATTGAAGAAGTTAAAGAAAGAATTGGGTCAGTACGAATCACAGCAAGGGAAAAATCTATAGAGTATTAGATTTAGAGAATATTACTCTCCAGTATTATTAGAACACCTCTCTGGCCACACTAGCTAGGCCTGCATCAGCGGTTCCATTATAAATCCTATTTCCAAGGGTTTATGACTAGCCGTAAAAAATTCAATCGAGGCTGAAAAGCAGCATAGTGAGTTTGCAGTCCAGGAAGCACTTTGATTCAAAGAAAGGATAAGAAGTTAAGACAAAACAAACAAAGAGAAAAAGGAAACAGGTTGTTTAAAAGGGAGAAAGCTAGAGTGTGGCCCTGCTTCTTTGCCCTCATGTGATGTAAAGATGAGTTTGTTTTTAAATTTGAGTTTTCACAGGTTATTAACTCCCGTGTGCAAACAGGCCTCTGAGGACACTGACGCCAAATGCATTTAGCTCCATGATGTGTTTTCCGTTTGGAAAAGCTGTGGTAGCAGCATGCGTTAACCCTTGCTCTACAGGGGGTGCTCTGGGGAGCAATGCCCCCCAGCAAAGACCTTGTTCAGAAAAGCTCTTGGGGGCACATATCAGATCTTTGGTGGGTCAGTAAAAGGCAGGGAGGGTACAGGAGGTGCTCGGTAAGCTTATGTTCTCTGATGCCGTAAAGGCAAGTTATGATCCAATTACTCAGTTCCTAAAACTGAAACCACTATCTATGTCTCTCTCTCTCTGCTACCCTAGAGCATACTTTGAGGCAGGCACCCAAGACTTCTACACATCTGTAACTGTTTACCTGGCTATAATTTCATTATAAAGTGGTCCAAGGAATACCTGGCACTCCTGCCAGCATTACCCCCGGCCTACTTCCCAAGGAGAGGATGTTTCTGTTAATTCAGAACCACCATCTCCCAAACCTTGGAAGTGCACACTTGGAATGCACAAGTGACCCTATTCCACCCTGTGTAGTTTGAAGATGTGTCTTTGCCCCAGATTTCAATAAAGAAATGACTAGCCGTAAAAATTCAATTGAGGCTGAAAAGCAGCATAGTGAGTTTGCTGCAAGATTTCAATAAAGAAATCTTGGGGCAGTTGAGGGGAACAAGGAGAAGACAACAACCAGTTTTGGGGTCCAAACTTTCTACGTAGGGGAAACGCAAGGTTGGTTATCTAATTGGAGGGAGGAAATAGGGAACTTGTCTTGACGGTGATTTCACAGGTGATCTTACCGTTACTCACATCATTGGACTATTTGTGGGTGCTTTAAGAGAGAACTAATGGAAATTATGTGGGGGACACTACTGCCTGTCCAATTTTCATTTGCTGCTGAAAAAGTAAGAGTCTGCATTCAGGGAGGTGATGTGTCTGAAGTTTATAATTTGAGCATAAGTAGAGGGTTGAGTAAAAGGAACAGGAATGGAATTTGTTTTTATTAAGCTTCATTGATAAGCTGTGCCAGACAGCATGCCAGTTGTTTTTTATACATGCTACCATATTATGCCATGTAAACCTTATAAAACCCTATGATATTGATGTATATTGTCCATGCCCCTTTAATAAAGATGAGAAAGTTAAAACTAACTCATCCAAGGTTAAACCACAAGCAAAGTGGCAGAGGCAAGATTAAATCTACACCTTTCTGATTTCAAAGCCCTTGTCTTTCCACACCAGCTCCTAACAATACTCGAAGGATAAATTGCAGAATGGAAATGAATTTGAGATGGTCTGAAAGTTTCAGAAATGATGTTCTCTAGGGTAGAACTGGGGAGAGGCCTGGCAATCATCTGCACAAAAGGAAGACAGATGTTAATTATGCTAATTCCTTAAATCTAGAAAAGTAAGTTTAAGTTCAGAAACTAAAAGCCTTCTGGGATTGTAAAAGAAAAATGTAGCCATCTTTCTAATTTATAGTCACTCTACTGTAGACTCTGAAAGATAAGAGCTTCCCACTTTTAAAGGCAGTACTGTTTCAAGCCTTACATTTTCGTCTTTAATCCACTCTGAGTTTATTCTTGTGTATGGTGTAAAAAAGGTGGTCTAGTTTAATTTTTTTTGGCACCTATCTGCCCAATTTTTCCAGCACCATTTATCGAAGAGACTGTCTTTGCCCCATTGTATGTTCTTGCCTCCTTTGTCAAATATTAATTGACCATTAAAGTGTGGGTTTATTTCTGGGCTCTCTATTCTGTTCCATTGATCTATAGGTGTGTTTTTATGCCAGTGCCATGCTGTTTTGATTACTATGGCCTTGTAGTGTAGTTTGATATCAGGTAATGCGATTCTTTCAACTTTGTTCTTCCTTCTCAAGATTGCTGTGGCTATTTGAGGCCTTTTGTGGTTCCATATACATTTTGGGAATATTTGTTCTAGTACTGTGAAATGTACCATTGGTATGCTAGGTGAAATAAGCCAGGCAGAGAAAGACACAAATACCATGTGATTTCACTGATAGATGGAGTCTAATGAATGAAATAAACTAACAAACAAAACAGAAACAGACTCATAGATACAGAGAATAAACTGACAGCTGTCAAAGGGGAGGAGGGTTGGGGGCTGGGTGAAAAAGGTGAAGGGATTAAGGAGAAGAAAAAAAGCACCTTATAAATACATACAACAGTAACAACAGTATGGTGATTACAAGAGAGAAAGAGGGTTGGGGGGAGGTAGAAGAGGATAAAGGGGGATAAAAAGTGACAGAAAGAGACTTGACTTCGGGTGGTGAACACAATACAGAAGTTTTATTATGGAAATGTACATTTGAAACCTATATAATTTTATTAACCAGTATCACACTAGTAAATGCAATAAAATTTTTAAAAAATAAAGAAGATATTATTTCAATTCAAAAATAAATAAATAAAGGCAGTAGCGTTGGTGATTAAACTACTGTTTCTCAGCTCCTGACCCACCCTGCTATCACCTGCTTCGTGATGCTAAAGCAGGGACCCTGCAAAACCTTATTTCTGCTTTGCCAGCTGGTGCCCTATTAGGCTCTTCCAACAGGGGGTACCAGAGGGAGGTCGGCAGGCTGCAGGGGGCACTCTGTCTCCTTTTATGCTTTCAGGACCTACAGCGGTACTGCAGTAGGTTCCAGTTTCAAATGCTACCACACTCCCAGGACCAGCATTGTTGCATCTCTTTAGAGATGCCAGCACAGCCAGCTGTCTGGACTCTTCTTCTAGATTCTAGATTCTTTAACCCCAACCTCTTGCCTCTGTTCCCAGCTGTAGAGGTAGCAGCTCCTTCCTGATATATTACCTCCGTGTCCCCTTTTGCCTTTAACTATTGAAATATTTATTTAACAACTTTTGTTTATTAAATTCTCTATTCAAGTAACTGGTGAGGCTCATTTTCCTGAATAGGCCCTGGCTGATGCAAAGTCACAAGGGAAGCTTCTTTAACCTCTTTCTGGAGTTCAAGTCTCTTTGCTGCCTGAAAACTCCTTTCTACACTAAGTCATATTAAAAATCCACCTAAATAATTTATTTACGTAGATAAATATATACACACATACATATGTGTATATACATTTGATACAAATCATTATGTTGTGCACTAAGACTAATACAATGTTATATGCCGATTATATTTTAATTTTTTTAAATGACCTATTCTGCCTCCAGAATAGGACTTTGAGCATAGTAACTTCACTTTTCTAAGCCTCAGTTTTGTCATACATGGGCAAGTAGTTGGGTATCAATATCTGTGCAGTAGGGTTATTTTGAGGACTAAATGAGAGAATCTCTATGCGGGCACATAGCTAGTCCATATAAATGCTTGTGATAAAAATAAAACATCCCTCTATTTGAGAATTGCCTCCCCATTTCCATGGTAATCCTAGTCCAGTGGTCAGCAAACTGCAGCTCGCGAGCCACGTGCAGCTCTTTGGCCCCTTGAGTGTGGCCACGAAGTTTCAATCGCACTGTACGTGCGCACCCGCGTGGTATTTTGTGGAAGAGCCACACTCAAGGCGCCGCAGTTTGCAGACCACTGTCCTAGTCCAGCCCTATTTTTTTTTAAGAAGAAGCTAACCCTTTAACTCAGGGTGAACACATGCTTAACCACTTCAAAGTAATTCACCCCTCTGGCCACAGATGGACTCAAGGATGGACATGTGTTTCAAGTCAGGCCAATCAGAATGGCTGAACAGTCACCATGACTGGTCTAGGATTATGGGGAAATGATGCTACTTCTTGCTCTGGTACCTAAACTGTAAAATCATATAATCCCAAGATTCCAGCACCCATCTTTCCCTTCACTTGGGCGACTAACTCAGCTGGTTTGCCTGGAACTTTCTTGGTTTTAAATCTGAAAGTTCTGCATTCCAGGATACCCCCAAGGCCCAGGAAATTTGAGTGGATTGTCACCTTCCCATAGTGAAAGGCTGAAGGAGAATGTAGCCCTTATGAGAGAAAGTAGGCATTTCTCCAAAGATACACAGGTGGCTAATAAGCACATGAAAAGGCACTCGACATCATTAGTCATCAGGGAAATGCAAATCAAAACCACAGTGAGGTGCCACTTCACACCCACTAGGACGGCTATAATTTATTTAAAGGGTTGGGGAAATTATAAGTGTTGGTGAGGATATGGAGGAAATTAGATGGTTGTATATTGCTTGTGGAAATGTAAAATGGTTTAGCCCCTGTGGCAATCCCTTTGGTGGTTTCTCAAAGAGCTAAAATGCAATTGCCATATGATCCTGCAATTTTATTTCAAGTATGCACCCTAACGAAATAAAAACAAGTCATGTACATATGTTGCAGAAGACCAAAGAAAAACCAAGCAACGCTTTAAAGAAAAGGAGTGACACTGTTTAATACGCCGGCAGACTCAGGGAATAACTTCCCAAATCTGAGTACCGAAACATGCGGGGGCTTCTTTTTTTATCTCCCTGTGGTCTTGGTCCCGCAGATATGGATTATGCATCAGGTCCTTTTCACGGGCCTTGTAAGAAGGCCCCCAGGTTTTGGGGGTCTCCAGGCCATATCTGATGGTTTGGCCTGGCGCCAGCATTAATAACCCCCCCTCTGGGGCAGTGAGCTGTTCACAGTTTTATGGCCTTTGTAACAGGTTCTGCAAGACCAGTTTCTGGGAAAGAGGTAGTGACTTAACTATAGGTTATCAAGAATGTACACTGAGCTCGTTGGCATGGATTCCAATTGCTCGCCACCAAAATATCAGGGTTACACTGGAATTAACCCTCTTTAGCCTTCTCACATACATACTCACAGCAGCACTATTCGCAATAGCCAGAAGGTGGAAACAAGTCAAATGTCAATCAAGGGATAAATAGAGAAGCGAATTGTGGTCTATATATACAATAGAATATTATTCAGCCATAAAAAAAGTACTGACATATACTGCAGTATGAATGGAACTCCAAAACATGATGCTCAGTGAAAGAAGCCAGACATAAAATGTCACATAATATATGATTCCATTTGTATGAAACACCCAGAATAGATACATCAATAGAGACAGAACACAGATTGGTGGTTGCCAGGGACTGTTGGGAGGGAGAAACTGCTTAATGGCTCTGGGCTTTTACTTTGGAGTGATGGAAATGGTGTGGAACTACATAGAGGTGGGGGTTGCACAACATTGTGAATGTACTGAAACTGTTCACTTAAAATTGTTAATTTTATGTTATGTTAATTTCAATTCAATAAATTATTTTGGAAGGGAGGGAAGGAGAAAGAGAGGAAAAAAGGGAAGGGAAGGCAGACCAGGAGATGGAGAGGGAAGAATCCTCGTCCTAATGACGTGACTGAGACCTTGGATCAACATGTTCCTGAACTGGACAACTCATGATATTGTCAGTTAAAAACAAACAAATAAACAAAAAAAAACCAGACAACAAAATTACTTTTTTGTTTGAGTAAATCTGGATTGGGTTTCTCTCCTTTTCTACCATGAATTCTGTATAATATTGCCCTCAATTAGTGGTAATTAATTTTTAACCTAAAATCCACTAAAATCTAATCTCATTTCCACCTGGCTTCAGTAGAGGTAAAGAAGCGCTTGTTTCTGGCTTATCCGGAAAGGCCGCATGCAACAGACAGCTCACACCCTCCTCAGCTGTCGCTTCTCCAGGCGGCATGGTCCCAGGTGTCCTTTTGAACTGGTATCTAAACCAGAATAGCACATTATATTTTAGAAAATTCCTTGGTAGAAGTCAAAGATAAGAGATACAGAACTCCCCATTCTCAGCCACAAAAGAAACAGCCCATGGGTCTTACTTACCAAAGAAATTCTGCCATGTTATCCATTGGAGTGAACACTAAACAAATATTCTGAAAATGCATCCTCTTACACTTCAGACTTGCTCACTCCTCTTTCATCATCACCTTGTTGTTTCTTCGGTGTTATCAGGGAAGGACTAATCACATTTTAATGCTGTAGGCTGAGGTTTGATTGTTAGTTTATAATTGAATAGCCCGGAGTTGAGAGAACTAATTGCCTCCATAAAAATTTGATGTAATTCTGTCAGGTGTCCATCTGGATCTGAGAATACCCCTACAGACAATGAGCTCATCAGTTTGCTGATTTTCTACAAGAGATTGGATTTTATTAACTGTTCTTGCCCTCGGCCAGCTTACTCACCCAGATACTGGCACAGAGCTTGAGGTAACAAATTCCACCACCTGCAGAGAATTCTTAGATGTGGTGTTATTTGTAGGAAACCTGAGAAAATGTTGATAATGGTGGAGAGTAACAGGAGCTGGTGCAGGCTGTGAGGAAAGGGCCTCTTTCTCTATGACACTTAACCTAGGCAAGTCTTTTAACTTCTGGCCTCAGGTGCTCCTTCTGTAAAAGGAAGCACTTGGCATAAGGATCTATGGTCCTTTTCAGCAACAAACTTTTGTGTTTTCCAAATAAGAATGAGATTGGTTATCGACTGAATTCACCCATTATTAAGAAACATGGTAGCAATCATTACCCCCATTATACAGTTGTGTAAATCTGAGCAGCAGCTCAAGGTACGTACAAAAGCCCAACTAGTGTTCAGTCACTCAGACCATACTTATTGTTAGGTCGGAGAGAGCCCAAGATCAGATACATGCAGACATGTGATGAGATAATGGACTCCCCCTGGCATTTCTAACAGATCAGCGTGCCAGACACAGATACAGGGTTCTCCCTGAATCAACAGGACCCCCACACAGATACTGACTCATTCCTGAATACCTGGCTGACCCCCTGCAGCTGAAACTTCCTCAACTGAATACCTCAGCTCATGTCCCCGCCCCTCACCCAACTGCAGTATAAAAAAAGCGCCCCCCTCCCTGTTGGTGTGAATCCACGTGCCCTGTCCTTGGGGTACGTGGGTCTCCCGGGGATGCAGAAATAAACCTTTTCCTTTCCTTTCTTTTCTGATATACTGGACTCTCTATTTCTTGCGCCACCTCCTGAGCCACCTAACCTAACACTTATCAGGACTGCTGTGGTGGGAATGCTCTACACTGCTATTCCAGAACCTCCCAGTAGAGACAAAACCTGGAAGAGCATTTCAGAACATCATAGTTAACCGTCACCAATTGCTAGAATAATAAAACCAATACCATATTCCTCAAACCTGTGGAGGCCAAAATTATTAAGTCTTTTCAAGATATAATTCTACTCAGATTATATCTTCCTATGCCATAAATAAAGCCATGCATTTGTAAAATACTTTTCTTGGCCCGAGTTCAACTACTTCCCAAGCCAGAAGATTTGATTATTTTATTTCACAATCAACTATGGAAATACCAGGAAAATACAAAGAGAGAAGCAGTGAATTTTGTATTTATTTGATTGTGACATGGTGAAGATAAATGTGAACCAATATTAAGGTGACATCAGCTGAGGTGTCAACCAACAATGGATGCTAAGACATCGTTGGAGATTTAATGAGAAGGAACAACGTATTTACAAGAGCTCTTTTCGGGGCATTTGACCATGTGGTTGGGAGACATTTTTAAAAACCACTTGGGGTTGGAGGAGCCCTTCACCCACCCCAGGAGCATGTTCAAGTGACATGAGATGGCACGTTCATGCGCTGCTTTGATGGGGTTAATGTCGAGATTTCTCTTTTCTAAGTTGGGCACACAAGTTTGGGGCTAATATAAACTGCTTAGAGTTATAATCTGCATCTTTCCCCCATGAAATAGGTCCCGGTATCAGCCCCTGATGAATACCAGGTTGATAGGACATCAAGTTATTGGCATATTCCTGGGACATGCCCTGCCCTTGCACCACACACTCTTCTTGGGCCTGGAAGAAGCCGAGCATGCAGGGAAGGAATCGCACAAAACTAGACCCCAGGCAGCCAAGGAGATTTCTTTCTCAGTCCCTCCGATTAGCCATGTGCCTGTTCAAGCACTGGAAAGAGAACCAGCCTGCAAAGCACAGTGAGAACTTGGTGAGAGCGTGGAGGTTCTTAGAGTTAAATCTTTTCTATTTTGCTTTGAGTGATTTATGATAAATCGTTCATATAGTTACAACCTCATTCATTGACATTAAAGGTTACTTATTAAAACATAAATAATTTACTAAGTTTAAAATATTCAACGTCAAGCTGCTAAAAAAGTAAAATGAATGTGAGAAGTCTGTTACCAGGGCAAGCCCGGCATCTCCTCCGTGTGCACTGTGATGCTGGGCTCTGGGGCTCCACAACTGAGCAAGCACAGCTGCCCCTTGCCCCTCCCTGCAAAGTGATGTCAGTGCTTGATTTTAGCAATGGCCCCACCATGGCTTAATATATCCCTGGATCTGTCTTTTTTCTCTACACATAGTAGAGAATATACCAGAAGCTCCCCAGGCCAAAGAGATTCAACTGTTCAACAAACATTTATTGTGCATCACTCTGAGATGGGCACTGCAGTAGCTGCTGGAGATACAGGGATGGATAAGATGAAGTGCTTGCCCTTGGGGAGCTCAAAGCTAGGAGCAGCCTCAGACAGCTCAGCTGTCAGTGCTGGAATGGAGGTAGCCACACAAACCCAGAGAGAGGAGATAAAAATTGCATAATCTGATTCCATTCAATGATGATGATGACAACCGACTCAGTGCTCAATCCTTTATGTTCACTATTTCCTTTAATCTTCTCTGCAACCTTGTGAAGTATTAATAACCCCATTTTATGAGTAAAGAGATGCAGAAATGTTTATCTTTTAGTTAATAGCAGCTGGTCAGAGAATCCTTCTCTAAGGAGAAAGCTGGCTTTGTTGACAAGCTGTTTAAAAATCTTAAAATTCAAAGCTGTTGACACTTACCCATGTCTAGAATAATGAGCTTCCCAGGCAAGGGCACTGGATTGAACAATAGAGTCCCTTCAGGGAGCAAAGGGATATTTTACATAATAAAGAGAGGAAACAATGAATGCCCAGAAAATCAGGAAGAACTGTTTGGGGGAAGTATCAGCAGAAAAGCAGAAACCTGGCTGAGGCATAAGAAGGAGGGAAAAGGGAAGAGGAGACAAGACCGAGATTTTCTGAGAGAAATGCTGTGTGCCACGTGAGGGGACATTTCCTGTGACCTCAGAGACATTCAGTAAACCTACTTGAATTTCCTGTGGAAACCAATCAAAGCGCTGGATCTTACCTCAAAGCTGAGAAAGTGCTGGGTACCGTGCACACAACGGATGAAAGGGAGGACGAGCATCTGTTTATATAATAAAAATGGGGAAACTGGGATGTAAAGATTTAAGCTCAAAGTCCAGGCTCTGCCCCCTTTTGAGATACAGAAATGTTGAGAGGCCAGAGAACTGTCTTTGTGTCTTAGGGAGATCAGGGCCTGGTCTCCGGTCACGTGCCCACAAGTCCACACTTGCCAGAGGCTAGGTCCCAACTCCAAAAATGACAGTTTGGGAGTCAGAAGGCTAAGACCATAGAAGCCGATCATATGAGCAAAGGGCTGTTAGGAAGGAAGTATTTCTGGGTCCTTGTAACAAGAAAACATAAAGAAAGAAAGAAGATTTATGATCCTGCCACAATGAGTCTGTGAAGCAGAAATGCTGATGTAAATCACCATGCAAAAGTGGAAAAGCCAAGAAAAGGAAAAAGAATGGAGACTTAAAGGCATATGGGCAAGGGATTAGAGCTGAAACTTGGGGTAGGAAACCAGAGGTCTTAGCTGTGGGAAATAATTGTAGGAAACTCTTCTACATAAATACCTTGAATAATATATTTTGTAAAATCGGTAGAAATGAGCTTTACATTCAGGAAGGGATATGAATTTGTGGCTGGAACTGAGAGGTTGAACAGGAAACCCAATTCGATCTCCATGGCCTCTATGGCTTTTCTATGGGAATTGATTAAGGTTGGAGAAATTGGCAGCTATCATTGAAAGAAGCTCTCCTGTCTCTGTCACCCTGAGGCTTGGAGGAAAGAAATGGGGCAAATGGGACATGTGCCCCACTCCCACCCCCATCCACATTTCTGCTGGACACCCCACCTCCTGCCTGTCCAGTGGTTAACCTTGTCTCAGGTGTGCAGAACGCTCTTGTTCTTCTTACTCCTCACTGTGGTCCAGGCTGCGTCAGGGTAAATGTTTCCCTGTGCCAGGGTAGATGCCTTCCCAGGTTTTTGTAGCTTAACTCCTACAATGTCTTTGAATATGACCTTTCCACTTCACAAGGATTTTATTAATTTGCAACTCGGCAATGGTCTCCAGGCCCTGCGTTGCAATTAAGAGCATCCGCTGTGTAATTTTAGGACTGCTCATTGGCGTTCCCGAAACTTCAATATTGAAATGGGAGTTCATTTGACTGGGAGGAAACAAAGCTCCCACAGCCACAATGTCGACAAATACTGAGTAATAAGCCCTCACTCACCAGAGAACTGAGACCAACAGTGTGATTTTTTTAAAAGCAGCGACTGACAGTCATGAAATAGTCTAATTACTTTATACTATAAAATAAAGAGAGTCTACTAGTGGGCCTGTAAAGGGGGGGCGGGGATGTGGGCCACAGGGATTATAAATAATGCATTATGTGTATTCATTTTAGAATATGAAGAACTGAAATTGCTAATATGGCATATTCTCCAAACCAAAGTTTTTGCCATTGAATAAAGTAATTATCATTCATTAATCTTTGCAAGGATTAAGCAAATGTGCTGATGATCAGGCTCCCGAGAATCTGCATCCATGATCAGAAGAGATTTGTCATCTCAAATAAGCAAATAATCTTCCTGTTTAATGATCCTCTCTTCTTAGAGATCAAAATAATGCATCATTGCAAGAACTTCAAGAAAATGATGCTCCAGACACTATTTGTTACTTCTAAGTTTGTTCAACGTGATTAAACCTTTAAAAAAAGCACTTCTTTCACTTCATCGTCCTCTCTCCCCTTGACTTTCTTACTCATGAATTTATTTCAAGCCATGCCTATACTGTCAAACAGAGCTCTCAGTTTATTCTTTCTCATCATTTTCCTTGCTATGATTAACAATGTGCTTCAGCCTGCCACCGCACACCAAGGAAGCCGATACTAAGGCTGGGCAACAGAAAAAAGCAAGGACTTTGGATCAAACATTCATGCGTTTAATCCCTGCCTCTATCAATTATTACTGGACAGTTATTTCATCTTGCTCAGCCATAGTTTCCTCACCTATAAAATGGCACGTGATGGTGTAGGGCTCCGGCCGTGACAAATGCACTGTCAGTGCCCCAGCAAAGGATGCAAGACATCTTTAGTTGGCACCTGATTACTCAGAATTCTTACCACACTCAGCGTCTGTACACCCTGTTTTGTATCAGAGGCAAATTGCTTCGTATGAGTCTGTACTTATATGTAAAGTTTCTTGCCAACATGGATTGAGTCTAAACACTGCTCTGTTTCTTTAGAAAACTGACATCTCAACAGCCCATAAATATATTTGTATATGTCTGGTGCCTCCTTTGTTTACTTTAATTGTAAGTTGGTTGCATTATTTAGATTGGCCCTGCTGCTTTATTAGAGACCAAATAACAGTGGGTTAAGTGAGATACACATTCAATTCTTTCTCAGTAAAGATGTAAACTGGTAAGCAGTCCACCGGTGTAGAAAATTCTACTTCTCCCTGGTTGCTCCCAGCTGTCCCTGAAAACACCAAATCCATCCATGTGGTTGAAACAGGCTCACCAACAGTAAGAAGAGGGGGAAAAGAAGTGGAATTCCAGGAGCTTTGTATCAGAAGCAAATTGCTTCGTATGAGTCTGTACTTATATGAAGTTTCTTGCCAGCATGGATTGAGTCTTAACACTGCTCCGTTCCTTTAGAAAACTGATGTCTCAACAGCCCATAAATATATTTGTATATGTGTGGTGCCTCCTTTGTTTATTTTAATTGTAAGTTGGTTGCATTATTTAGATTGGCCCTGCTGCTTTATTAGAGACCAAATAACAGTGGGTTAAGTGAGATACACATTCAATTCTTTCTCAGTAAAGATGTAAACTGGTAAGCAGTCCACCGGTGTAGAAAATTCTACTTCTCCCTGGTTGCTCCCAGCTGTCCCTGAAAACACCAAATCCATCCATGTGGTTGAAACAGGCTCACCAACAGTAAGAAGAGGGGGAAAAGAAGTGGAATTCCAGGAGCTTCTTTTTAAGGACATGACCATGAACTTGCATGTGTCACTCACTTTAATGCTCTATTGAACAAAACTTGGTCAATGACCACACTTAGCTGCAAGGGAAGCTAGAAAATATGCTGTTTAGCTGTTGGAGAGAGAGAAGAAGGGGGAGATCATGTGCCTAACTAAAACCTGAGGTTCTAATCCAAAGAGAAATAAGGAATAGTAAATCCTGGGGGCAGTTAGCCATCTCTGCCACTGTTGCTACATTTGAAATCAAAGGATTGCCTATAAAATTCTAGCTTACTGGTTTCCTTTTTATAAATTAATAAGGATCTGACAGCAGAAGGATAAAATTGCAGTGTAACAATAATTTAATAGCTCTGAGGAGCAGCTGTTCCTTTTAGGGAGCGCATGCAACATCTATTTTGCCATAGTCCTCATCAGGCCCTTATACACAGCTGATACTTGGTCTCCATTACTCACTCACATCCTTCACCTGGTCCCTGTGAGCATTTGAGTTGGAACTTAAGGCATCTAATGAGCCACCTGTTGTGTACCCACTGCATACCAAGCACTTTCCCTATATTCTCTCATTTTATTCTCACAGTAATTTTGCAAGATAGCTTTATTTTACTCTGTGGTATAACTGAGTACATTAAGGTTCAGGGAGGTGAAGAACTTGCTAAATTTATTTAGAAAATGGCAGACTAAAAAAAAAAAAAATCTAGCCCTTTTGTGTCTAACTCAAATATCCATGCTGGGAAGTGCATGGGGTATCCAGAGAGAGACTTTAGCATATTTCAATTTACCATTTTTTTTTTTGATGAAACAACTTACTTCTTTCCTGCCCATGGCACATTTAATATTGGCTCTTTTTTTAAAGTGAAACAACACTTCTTTCCTGCCCATGGCACCTTTAATATTGGCTCTTTTTTTAAATATATATTTTATTGATTTCTTACAGAGAGGAAGGGAGAGAGATAGAAACATTGATCAGCTGCCTCCTGCACATCTACTGGAGATGTGCCCACAACCCTGGTACAGGCCCTTGACCGGAATTGAACCTGGGACCCTTCAGTCCGCAGGCCGATGCTCTATCCACTGAGCCAAACCGGTTTCGGCAATATTGGCTCTTTTGACAAAAGAATATCTCTGCTAAGTAATTCACGTCTTAGAGGAGAACAACTTATGACCATTATACAGAGCAACTGTGAACTAGCTTCAAGTGGAAGACGTAGGGGAATTTCTCATCACCTGACTCAAATATCCATGCTGGGAAGTGCATGGGGTATCCAGAGAGAGACTTTAGCATATTTCAATTTACCATTTTTTTTTTT
>NW_006288719.1:1185191-1193201 GCF_000327345.1 Myotis davidii
CTTGGTTTATTTACTTCTGAACAGTACATTTCACCAAAAATTAAATGACTTATAGTTGTTCAAATCAAAGTTGATTTTAGGGTTGGTTGAAAGCTGTTCAAATAAAGAAAATTGCAGATAAAAGCAAAGGCATAAAGGCATGCATTCCCCTCCTGGGAACACGCCTGTGCCATTCCTTCCCCCTCTCCTGCTCCTACAGCAGCGATTCTCAACCTGTGGATCTCGACCCTTTGGCGGTCGAACGACCCTGTCACAGGGGTTGCCTAAGACCATCCTGCATATCAGATATTTACATTATGATTCAGAACAGTAGCAACATTACAGTTATGAAGTAGCAACGAAAATAATTTTATGGTTGGGTCACAACATGAGGAACTATATTTAAAGGGCCAGAAGGTTGAGAACCACTGCCCTGAAAGGTCTTATAAATCACCCATCCCCATCTTTAGCTGGTTTGGCTCAGTGGATAGAGTGTTGGCCCAAGGGCTGGAGGGTCCCGGGTTTGATTCTGGTCAAGGGCACTAGGTTGCAGGCTTGATCCCTGTCCATGGTGGGGCCTCATGTCGGGAGCAACCAATCAATGTGTCTCTCACATCGATGTTTCTCTCTCTATCTGCCTTTCTACTCTCTAAAATTGGAAAAATATCCTTGGTGAGGATTAAAAAGTAAATACATACATACATAAATAAATAAAATAAACCACCCACTCCCAGAAGTCCACAAGCACACGGCACTTTCCACTCCAGTACCTTCCCTCTCTCAGGCTATTTTCATCCTCTAATTACTTCCCTCTGATCCTTTGGGTCCCAGGTCAAGTCCAACCTCTTCTATGAGGTCACCCCGACTCCCTCCCCTATCTCCTAGGACCTTCAATTCTCACTGTCGACTCTGGGAAAGCTGTTCTCCTCTGTTCCTTCTATCTCCTATCTCATTCATTCCTCCAAACAAGATAGCAAGACGGCACCGCTAAGCTTAGTGCCGACAGAGCAAATCCTCAATAAATCTATCACAACTGATTAACGTTGTCAGATCATATGCTTCTTTGAGTGTCCCATTTTTAAAAAAATCTATATTCTTAGTTTAGTGCCTCTTGTTTTCATCTTCATAAATAACCATTTCTCTTTTTTTAGTAACTTAATGGTCACTGTGGGCTGGGAAGCAGTGTAAAAGGAGTAAAACAAGCATTTGCCTACAAATCATAGGTATAAGTCTTTGGTCCTGACTCTTCTTTCATTCATTCATTCATTCATTCATTCTCCATTATCAGGCACATACTATGTGGCAGGCTTTGAAATGAACACTAGAGACCCAAAGATGAACAAGATGGATTTCATTCTGGTGGGAGGACACAAGAAAAAACAAATTACATTACAGGGTAGAAAAGGCTTGAGTACATCGAGGAAATATCAAAACCACGCCATGGGAAAGAGACTCTATTCCCCTGTGCCTCCATTTTCTTACAAATCAAAGCACAGATAACTGTTCTACCTTTGCCAGGCTTCATGCAATCAAATGAAGCCCAGTACTGGATTTGTGAGATGTCATGATGGATTTTCAGTTTTGTTCTTCCCCAGCCTTGATGACCTTTATTAATCTTTTTAGTTCTTTGCCTTGCTTACAAAAAAAAAAGTGACTCAGAGCTACATTACAATTAGAGATAACGTTAATTAAAATCCAGATTTCTTAACTGTTCTTTAGCAATTGCTCACTGTTTGATGTGAAAGATCACTTTGAGTGAGAGAAAAATGAAAGCAGAAATCCTCTGGCAGAGGACTGAAGCCATGTATGTACAAAGGATCCCCATTTATTTTTACACTAGAGGCCCAGTGCACAAAAATTTGTGCACTGGCAGGGGGGGGGGGGCTGTCCCTCAGCCCCACTTGTGCCCTCTCACAGTCTGGGACCCCTCAGGAGATAACGGCCTGCTGGCTTAGGCCCGCTCCCGGGTGGCAGAGGGCAGGCCCAATCCCTAGGTGCAGCCCCTGGTCGGGCTCAGAGCAGGGCCGATTGGGGAGTTGGGGCGCTGCCCCCTGTCATGCACAGAGCAGGGCAGATTGGGAGGTTGTGATGCCACCCCTAGTCACACTCAGGGTAGGACTGATTGGGGGACTGGGATGCGCCCCCTGTCACACTCAAGGCAGGGTCAATGGGGAGGTTGCAGCGCCACCCCCGTCATGCACAGAGCAGGGCCAATCAGGGGGTTGGGGCCCTGCCCCCTGTCACACACAGAGTAGGGCCGATCAGGGATCAGGCGGTTGGGACGCCTTCCCCTATCACAAACAGAGCAGGGCGGATAGGGAGGTTGTGGCCCCGCCCTGTCACGCTCAGAGCCGCAGGGTGATCAGGGGGTTTGGGCTCTGCCCCCTATCAAGCTGCTCCAGGGGCCAGGAGGCCTCGCAGCTCCACTGATCCCAGTGCTAGGAGGCCTCACTGCTCTGCTGATCCTGGTGCCAGGAGGCCTTGCGGCTCCACTGATCCTGGTGCTGGGAGGCATATTACCCTTTTACTATGTAGGATAGAGGCCTGGTACACGGGAGGGGGCAGGCTGGTTTGCCCTGATGGGTGTCCCAGATCAGGGTGGGGGTCCTGCTTGTGTCCCTGGCCAGCCTGGATGAGGGGATGATGGCTGTTTGCAGCTGGTCACACCCCTTTCAGGGTGGGGGTCCCCACTGGGGTGCCTGGCCAGTCTGGGTGAGGGGCTGAGGGCCATTTCAGGCTGGCAGGTGACTGAAACGCCCAACCTCTTCTTTTTTTCTTTTTTCTTTTTTTCATTCTGGGATTTATTTACCTTCTATGGCTGTCACTGGAGCTGAGAGCCGGCTTTAGCTCTGAGGCTCGGCTCCAGCTCTGAGACCACGGCTGCTGAAAGCAGGTATCTGAGTTTGTTTGGGTTCTATAATTGAAACTGTTGCAACTCCAGCTCACCTGAAAGCATGGGGTTTGTTTAGCTTCTATAATTGCAACATTGTTTCTTAGAGTTGCAGTTCAGAGCCCAGCAGCAGCAGGCGAGGAACCTTGGCTTCCTCCTTCACTGGAGCAAGCAAGCCTCTTATTTGCTTCAGCTGCCTGGCTGCCGACCACCATCTTGGTTGGCAGTTAATTTGCATATCACCCTGATTAGCCAATGGGAAGCATGTTGGAGGTACAGTTAGTTACCATGTTTGTCTATTATTAGATAGGATATTAAGTTTGGGATAAGAGCACTTTTAGTCAGGAGGATGGGGGACCAGACAGCAGCAGTGTCCCGGCCATTGCCAGGGACTTCTCCCAGGTTCCAGTGCCATGGGGGACAGTGGCATGAGAGCCAGCAGGAGTAGAAGGATGAATCCTACGCATGTGTTCACATGCCTTTCTCTACATAGAGATAGTGATATCTGTAGAGTCTTCAAAAAATTAATAATAGTTAACTTTTCCTGAGCACTTACTAAGTCACTCAGTATTCTAAGTGCTTCACATACATGTTCTTATTTAGTTTATTTGTTCCTCACAACAACCTCATGAAGTGTGTTCTACTACTAACCTCATTTTACAGAGGAGGAAACAAAGGCATCTTGATTAGAGGAAACTCAGCTGGCTAACATGGTCACTGTTTGAAGCATCCTCCCCCCCCCCAAAAAAAAATGGGGGATGGGGAGAAGGAGAATTATTTAGGAGGCAATTATTTCCATGGATTTTTCTCCTCAAAATGTGGAACATGGAGAAAACGTAAAGGAGAAGAACTTCTGAGCAAATACAACAGAAACGTCCCTTACCCATCATCCTAAGCACCCCACACCTCAGTGTACACCCCAGTGAGGATGGTGAGGAATGAGCAGCCAGCATATTATCAGGCTCGCGGGAGAATGGAAGCACAGACCCGAGAGAAATGTTCCTGCCAATCACAACCAACTCACGGAAAGAAGGGAAAATGTGGAGCGCTTAGGTGCCAATTATGTATTGTTGAAAACTAGAAGCTAACAATGGCATTCACTCAAAAATCCAAAAGGACCATGAGTCAGTTCTACAAGCATAACAAGCCCTGGCTAAATGCTTTGTAAAACTTTCTAATTTGAAGAAATTATCATTTAAATCAAACCTAGATACTGTTTACTGTTCTGTGACTCACTCAAACTGTACTTTGGGCAAATTTTATTTTACTTATTTTCCTCTCAATAAAGTATGAATCTTGAGTTCATCGTGTGGTGCTTCGCACAGATCGGGGCTTGATGAGGAAGAGAAATAACAAATAATGGAGTAATCAGAAGAGAACTACCTCTGTCTTGAGCCTCCCTTTTAGGAAGGAAAACCCAAAGATTCAACAAAGCAACAAAGCCATCAAACTAATGGTCTGATCTGCCTTTTGTTTAATAAAAACAGCTGTGAAGAATTTCCCACTGGGACTGTTGAGGGCTCTCAATTACTGCTTTCATGGGCAGCTGTCTAATTCCTCCAAATCCTGTTCAAAATTAATAGCTTGTGTGTCCATGGTAGCCCTACCCTCCCAAGAGATGCCAAGCCTTTTACACTAGTACATGTAGCTACAGTACTAGTAGCCCCTCATCAACATTACACCTTGGAGGAAATAGAAGCCGGTGAGCCTTACTCTTTCCTAAAGGAGAGCAGTTCTTTCAATTAAGCACAGAACCTTGGGCCAATTTCTCTGAATCCAAAGGCCATCTTTCTCCAAGAATGTTCAAACTACTGAGACAGAGCATGGAAATGAAATGTGATTTCAACAATAGAAGTAGGTTCATGGCACCACAAGGAATAGAGAGAGGGTGATACCAGCCAAGTTGTATGATTGGAGACAGGAATAGGAAGAAGGAATATGGCTCTCCATTAGCTTAGACCACTCATGTGAGTGATACTTGAACTGCATTATAAGGGATAAGCAGGAGTTTTCCTATACTGTATTCTCTGCTCATCTATAAAATCTCTGAGATAGGTATCAGGTTTTGTTCAGAGCTGTATTTCTAGCAACTAGCATTTTGCCTGAGACATTTACTAAATGTGTGAACAAAGGAAGGAAGGTAGGAAATCTATTTCACAGGCATGGAGAAGGAGTATAGCAGACATCCTTTGATTTGCCCACTCATTTTCTCTGGAATCTGTCCATCTTGGCCATAGGCATAGTTTTAATAGTACATTACATTTCTACTGCTTGATCCTGGACCCTGCAGGTAAATAATTGGTCCAGGAATGGACCATTGATACAAATTGGACCAATCAGAATCCCTTCCTTAAAATTGGGATCGGGACACAGAATGAAAGAGAGCTTTAGGCTCTCTGAGTCACTGAGTCTGTAGCTTAGAAAACTTGGAGGCTGGGAAGGCCACCGTCTTCCACCATGTGAACAGAGGGCAAAGAAGCCCATCAACAAAGAGCAAAGAATGAAGTGGGTGTGCAAAGAAAAGCAGAGATAAAAACCCAGGAGAAATGCAGGAAGGGAAATACCATCTGAATTTCTACTGCCCCCCATTTCCTGGTTCCTGAGGCCCAATTATGTCACTGCCTTTGGGTTCTTTGAATGTCTCATCTGTCTTCCCAGTAAACTTTTTTATTTAAGCCAGGTTTACTTGGTTTCTGATATTTAAAACCTAAAGCATTTTATCCAATGACAGTGAGAGCTGATATGAGAGAAGTCCAGACCGAGTTTTGCATGAGCAAAAGCACTGAGGTCCTAAAGGCTTAGTTGCTTGAAGAATAGGGAGAAGAATATGGCTCTCCATTAGCTTAGACAAGAGCACAGGGGCTTGGGATGCAGAAAATCTCAAGAAAAAGGGAACCAGCTATGATGGAAACAGATCTATCTTTCTCTGGAAATTCCTACATTTGGAATATGGTTAGGAATCATGATCAAAGGTCTGAGAGAAGGGTTCAAGGGATCTAAATAAAAACCTTCCAGCGTCCTGTTCTACATGGGCTTTGGGGACTAATAAAGTATAAAAATTTGGAAAGGGACAGTAGGAACATAGAATGGATATTAGACTGAAGAGAGACTGATACACCAACCTGGAATGACTTGTTCATTTGCAATGAGATGCAATGATCACAGGCCCAGGAACACATACAGTTTGTCTGTGCAGGACATTCCATTCTGACCATAGGATCACAATGTCCTTATGCATACTGATGAGAATTTACCCATATGCACCCCTCCATTCTCTGCACAGAGATTTCTCAGCATTTTCTTCTGAGTCTCCTTAATCATGTTGCAAGTCATTAAAGCAGCTCCTGATACATTTTCCACCTTTTGTCTGCTAGTGGGGCTGCCATGCGCCAAGATACAGGGGGGGAAAATGTTGCAATGTCCTCCTACCCATTCATACTGCAGAAGTACAGAAACTCCAACTCACTAAACAGATATGTAGGCTAGAGTTTATTAGCATTACAAATAGCATTACAAACTGAGCCTTCTCTTTGCAAAGGATTAGGCTTCAAGGTTGCTTTAACTTGCCTGCTTCTCTAGTGCAATTAAAACATGATGTGATTTTGCCAAACAGCACTTACACACACCCTCCTCAGAATACAATTACTGTATTAGATGCATTTGGCCTACTAGTAAGTTTAACTTAAGATCTTTAACAAAAGTAATTCCAAATAACAGCACTGGGAAGTTTTTCAAGAAAGTCAAGAGAATAGAAGTTGTTTTTGTTTTTTGCAGCATCAATACAGGAAAAGATGTGAATCAAGCAAGCCTCTCTTGGTTTTAATAATTCATTGCTTGGTGTTATCTATGCTCATGTGACAAAGATTGGGGTGCTGCACGCACTCAACAGCATCCCAGGCACATAAATAAACCATCTCCTGCTCTCAGTCCAGGAAGCAGTTATTGATCTGGGCCGTGATCTTTTCCTACCTGGCTTTCTGCAGATTTCTAAAATAGCTCACCTTAGGGAAATTAGAGACTCAAGCACTTTTATTTTGTCCTTTGAGCAATAAAATAAATCACTAACACCTTGCAAAAGATGAATTCTGACAGAAAAAAATACCAGCATTTGCTGTGATGGCCATAGAACTGCTCTGGTATCTTAGCCTGTAAGCTAAGAGACAAAGGGGAAAGTTGGTAATCCCTTGGCCTCTCCTTGGCCCATAAAGAATCAGGCTCCAAATTACAGCGTTGAGATCTTGATCAGCTAAATATCAGGCCATGTGTTCTCTGTAGGTCAGATGGGAAGAAGAGATGTACTGGCACAAAAATTCCCCTCTCTTCCTACTCAACTTGCCCATTTTGGACACCCAACTGAAAATGTAGATTTGAGTCCTACATCCTATTTGCTATGTGACCTCAGAAAAAAAAATGTAATTGTTTCTCAGGACTTTACTACCTCCATTGGTCCGGTACCAATGACTGGTCACCCCGCAGGCTTTGTCAACCCTCTTCTGGCTGATTGTCTCCAACTACCAGGTGCACTGGTTAATAATGCAGATTTTGCAATCAAAGAAAACACGATCATTTCAAGAGAAACATCAAAAGTGCTTTATTCAAAGTAATGTCCATCACCAGCTACACATTTCCCCCATCTTTCAGGTAATTTGTGGATACTGTCCCAATAGAACTTTTCCTGTTTTGAGGCAAACCAGTCAGAAACCCAATTTTCAACTTTTTCATACGTTTTGAAGTGCTACTCAGAAAGTGCATGCGCCGTCGATAGGAACAAGTGGTAACCTGAAGGAGCAAGGTCTGGTGAATATGGCAGGTGGGTTAATACTTCCCAGGCAAGATCTTTTAATGTATCTTTAACTCGTTTTGAAGTGTATGATGATGCATTATCATGAAGCAAAATTACTTGGCCGTGTCTTCTGGCCCATTCTGGTTGTTTCGCGATCAAAGCGTGGTTCAAATTTGCCAGAGACCAATTCCAGCATGTTTAGCAGGGCTGCATCTGGGAATGGCTAAAGGCATTTCCCCAAACCTGAATAGGATACATTAAATTGATTGTGCCTGCCAGACAGTTAAAAGGCATCTTAATCTACATATTATTGCCTCCTACTGGCCAAACACCTGAACAGCCGTAGGCTAATTCCCAC
>NW_006288719.1:1193492-1195082 GCF_000327345.1 Myotis davidii
CAAAGCTCCTCTGACCCCCAAATGCCTATCAAAATTATATTTAATCTCCGGACTCTTTATCAGTGGATAGACTCTTATTTAACATCTACGCACAGCCTTCTCCAGATTCCTGAACCCTTCTTGATGCTGGGACAAGAACCCTTCTTGATGTTGAGACAAGAACCTCTGCACAAATTGATTATTTGTTGTCATAGCAATCAGTATTAATGGTTTCACCTGGTTTTAGAAGCTCAGCATACACCACACCTTCCTGATCCCACCAAACACAGAGCATTGTCTTCTTTCTGAAGAGATTTGGCCTTGCAGTCAATGTTGATGGTTGACCTGAATCAACCCATGACTTTGTGCATTTGGGATTCTCAACATAAATCCACTTTTCATCACCAGTCACAATTCGATGCAAAAAAGACTCTTTCGTGCTGTTGAAACAACATTTTATTGATGACTTTTCGGTTTTCTATTTGTCTTTCGTTCTGTTGATGTGGCACCCATTTTCCTTCCTTTAAAAATCTTTCCCATTGCTTGTAAATGATCAGAAATTGTTTGTTGAGCAACATTTAATCTTTCTGCAAGTTGTTTTTGAGTTTGACACACATCTTCATCCAATAATACTTGTAATTGTTGGTTTTCAAACTTTTTCAGTGGACTTGGATATTCTTTGTCTTTCACATCGAAATCATCACTTTTAAAGCATTTAATCCAGCGTTCACAAGTATCTTGAGATGGAGCACGTTCACCATAAGCTTCCTGAAGTATATGATAACTTTTTCTTCAAAATAAGTAATGAATTAAAACTTCCCGCAAAGCTCATTTTTTGGCATGAAATTCGACATTTTTAAGTGTAAAAATATCTATGATGTTAACACCTTCAGCAAATTTGACATATGAAGTCTTGAAGCTTGCTGTCAATACAACAAAATAGCACACATATTAAATCACATATATATCAACATATATGTAATTCCATCTATTGAAAAAAAATTTGCATTATTAACTGGTACACCAGGTCAAGAGGCTACAAATGCTGCTTTCTGACCTTCCTACACTTCCTGGTAGTCATCATCCTATGAGATATGTGAAGAAATCAGCTGGGGCATTCTGGGTAAGAATTTCATCCCTGAAAAACGGAGACAATCTGATAAAGAACTGTTATTAAGATATAAAAAGAGCTCTTAAAATCCAATAAGAAAAAAACATAATTTAAAAATAGGCTCGAGACCTTAACAGACACCTCACCAAAGAAGATACACAGATGGAAAATACACATATGAAAGGACACTTCACATCACATGTCATCAGGGAAATGCACATTGAAACAGCAGTGAGACACCATTACAAAGCTATTAGAATGGCCCAAATCCAAAACACGGACAACATCAAATGCTGATGAGGATGTGGAGCAACAGGAACTTCCGTTCACTGCTGGTGGGAATGCAAAATGGTGCAGCCACTTTGGAAGACAGTTGGGCACTTCCTTACAAAACTGAACACACTCTTTTCTTTTCTTTTCTTTTTTAATATATTTTATTGATTTTTTACAGAGAGGAATGGAGAGCGATAGAGAGTTAGGAACATCGATGAGAGAGAAAC
>NW_006288719.1:1196303-1197563 GCF_000327345.1 Myotis davidii
AGCTGCTCCCCAGATTCCACACAGGAAGCCAGCGCTGCAGCCCACCCAGACCTGGGCCTCCAGGCATCCCTCCTACCAGAGCAGTGGAGCAGAGGTCCTTGCTCTTCCTGCTGTGGGAAACGACTGAGTCAGCATAGCCTCCCCTGCGAGGCCACAACCCCAGGTAAACATCTTTGTCTTTGGACTTAACATGTAATGACTTATCTGTTTCTTCCATTAGACTGTAAACTCCTGGAACACAGGAGCTACTTCATGTTCATTTATCTATTTCCAGGCACTGGCATTGTTAGTGTTTATTAACTTAAACCATTGAATTGACAAACCCTAAACTGCATTACCCACATTTTCAGGGTGCTTCACTATAAGGAAAGTTCAACAAAATGCCCCTCAGACACTTTCACACATGTGTTAGCTGACCACTAGCCTCTCTTCATTCACCCACCAGTGGCCCGTTAGGTCGGAGAGAGCCCAGGATCGGATACATACAGACATGTGATGAGATAATGGACTCTCCCTGGCATTTCTAACAGATCAGCGTGCCAGACACAGATACTGACTCATTCCTGAATACCTTGCTGACCCCCTGCAGCTGAAACTTCATCAGCTGAATACCTCAGCTCATGTCCCCGCCCCTCACCCAACTGCAGTATAAAAAAAGCGCCCCCTTCCCAGTTGGCGTGAATCCACGTGCCCTTTCTTTGGGGTACGTGGGTCTCCCGGGGACGCAATAAACCTTTTCTTTTCTTTTATTTTCTCCTCTTTTCTTTTCTGATTCACTCGACTCTTTATTTCTTACGCCGCCTCCTGAGCCACCTAACCTAACAGCCCCATCGCAGGGAAAGTCAAAAAGCAAAACAGTGGGCAAAGGAGGCCTCAGAAAAGCCATCCTTCAACCACATTCTTGTCAGTGTTACTAGTATAAGGTCCATGCACCCACCTGGCAAAGCTACCGTAGAACAATCCAGCTTCTACCTTCTCGTGCCTACACGTCTGAGCGCTGGGGGCTATTGGAGACCAAGGCCACAACCAGTCATGGCTTCCAGGCCCAACTGGGCCCAAAATGCCAGCCAACCTGAATATTTCCCTGGTGAGAAGGCCCTTCTGCAAAATTGCTCTTCCAAGCCTCCCCTGCTCTTCTAAAGCCCTCGGGGCATTATCTCTCATTCCACCAAGAAATATAAGCTACTAAGAACTCTCACAACTCCCTGCCCACTTACTAACCTTCCTTCCTATATCCCACCATTCCTTTCCTCTTTCTCT
>NW_006288719.1:1197632-1201607 GCF_000327345.1 Myotis davidii
ATCTGAAAATAATCACTGTACTAAGTCCTGGCCCCTTCCTCAGGAACTTGGGATCTCTAGTATCTGCAACATCCTTGAAACTTCAGCTTCTCATATTCTAATGCAGGGCTCCTCAAACTACGGCCCACGGGCCACATGCAAATACAAATATTGCATTTGTTCCTGTTTTGTTTTTTTTACTTCCAAATAAGATATGTGCAGTGTGCATAGGAATTTGTTCATAGTTTTTTTAAAAAACTATAGTCCGACCCTCCAAAAGTCTGAGGGACAGTGAACTGGCCCCCTGTTTAAAAAGTTTGAGGACCCCTGTTCTAATGGGTCCTTCTCAGTGGCTGGGGAAAAGAATAATAACATAGACCAACCAACAAGAATCCTCATTCACCTTGTTATTTACCCAAATACACTGAGAACTTATGGCCACACATAAACCTATTTGTGGATGTGTATGGCTGTTTTATTCATAATTGCCAAAACTTAGAAGAAACCAAAATGTCCTTCAGTAGGTGAATGGATTAATACGCTGTGGAACATTCAGACAATGAGATATTATTCAGTGTTAAAATGAAATGAGCTATCAATTCATGAAAAGACATGAGGGAAACTTAAATGCATGTTACTAAGGGGAAGAAACCAAAGGGTAAGAATATCAGTGGTTACCAGGAGCTACGGGAGAGGGAGAGATGAGTAGGCAGAGCATAGAGGATTTTTAGGATGGTTCAATCACTCTGCATGATACTATAATGGTGAATACATGTCATTACACATTTGCCCAAGCTCATAGGATGTACAATATTAGAGTGAATCCTAGTGTAAGCTATGGACTCTGGATGATGATAATGTGTCAGTGTAGGTTCATCATCTGTAACAAACATATCACTCTGATGTTGATAATGGAGGGTGGTTTGCATAGGAGGTATCAGGGGATATATGGGAAATCTCTGTACCTGCCCCTCAGTATTACTGTGAATCTAAAATTCCTTTAAAAAATAAAGCCTATTAAAACTATTGTAATGCCCTCATAGGACCCTCAATTGCAATTACCAGATAAGCAGGCATTAAAATAATTACAAATTTTGTCTGTTTATGTTATCAAAGAATAAAAAATAAGAGGGGCTGAGATAACAGAGAAAGAATACGCTCATCATTTAGATTCCCAATAGCCTGGGTCCTTTGGCAGGTATCCTTTGTTGTAAATGAAGTGCTACTAAACTGCTGTAGACCTAAGACTTCAGTGAATTCATTAGTCTGAGCCAGTATCTTAAGTCTGATTCCCTTTTGTCCCTACCAAGAGTGATTTTCTGGCCTTCCAAAGTGGGAAGTCAAATTCTGGAACTGGTAATATAATATGGATTTAGTAGATATTCTCTTAACCTACTTCTACTCGTTGAGTTGACAGAACCAATGTGCTCCGGTGCTTCTGTGAAACATACAGACTGAGGTACTCATACTCAAAGGCCTTGGTTTTGTGTCAAAATATCAGCAAATAAATTCGCATTGATACATTTCTAGGGAAACTATGAATCACATTGTATGCTTCTTCAATGTAGTCACTTTTTCAATCAACCAATCAATGGCTGGTCCTGTATATGTAGGACCTGTACCTGTACTGTGGTGCTAGATCCAGCTCTGCAGAAGACCTCCCTCCGATAGAACCACCAGCTTCACCGAACTCCTACAGCTAGGTCAAGAAGCTTCTATAATTACATACAGGCCTCCAATTATGCTACAGCAGTGAGTCAGTTGTGACATGAAATAGAGATTCAATCAATGACTGCGGAGAAATCAATGATTGCTGGATTAATGAATAAAATAAGAACCTGGAGGTTCTTCCAGCGTCTTGCTCATCTAGTTCCCTAAACTAGCTCATGTAAATGATAGTGTTTTCTTTGTAAAAATCCATTAGAGAAGAAAAGAGTTGAAAGTTATCCTTGCTTTGGAAGTACAAGGACCTGTCTCTCACCTAACATAAATGATCAGTTCTAAGATGCCAGTTTCTTTCTGCTTGCCGGCTCTAGAAGACATGGTGAATACTCCTTATTGCTCAATCTGCTTTGGTTCCTCCAGATCCTGCTAATTCACTCAACAAGCACTCATTAGGGCTGACAGTGTGCCAGACACTGTGCTGGGTGTTGGGAATATGGTAGGAAACACAACAGGCACAATCCTACCTCTCAAAAGCTCCCAGTCACAGAGACATACTAAATATAAGAAGATTATCTTAGGTTTTGAAACAACAAATCCATAGTCAAGACCAAGACTAGGGTGAGAGAAGTAGATACCTAGTGAAAGGAGTTTTGGGGCTAAAATAGGCAGGTTTAGGAAATTTAAAAAAATTAAGGGACCCATGGAAAAAGCCCAGGGCTACAGAGCTGCAGAGGGTACATTTCCATAGAATAAGGAGACTGAGAGCTGTAGAAGGGTTTACATTTACAGAAGAAAGGGAAAGAATCCCTTCATTCACAGAGAGAAGAGGAAAGCCCAGAGGGAAGAGGGAAACAATGAGGAAGGAGGGGAGGAGAGCCTCACAAGGCCCATGTGAGGTTGACCTTTGAACTCAGGAGTTACTATAGTAACCAAATCAGGAAGGGATGGTGACCAATCAGAGGGGATATCAAGGCACAAAGATCTGCAGCCTTTATAACTATAGGAAAAGGGGATTTGATGGGACTCTTTTCCCCTCCCCACATGGGAATCTGTACTTGTTCTTCAATAAATTTCCACCTTTACTATACCATCTTCCACCCGTGGTTTCATTCTTCCACTCCGACAAACAAAGAGCCGGGAAAAACCATCCTCCCCAGGGGAACACCTTGTGTTCCAGTCCAAAAATTCCTGTTTCACTAGGGTACAAAATTTAGGGGGGTGTCACTCTCAGGTTCTCATGCATGACCTCGAGTGATGTCTCCTTTCATCTCGAACTCTAAGCACGTTGCTTGCCCAGTCCGTAGGTCCTCCCCCACATTGACAGGTTCCCTGTTCTCCTCCTGAATATGTTTAGTTTTCTGTAGCCAAGCTTCCAGAAGCCGTTCCTTTGATTCATCTGTAGCCCACTATAAATCTCAGGGCCATTTTTTTTGCAAATGTGTTTGGTATATTTTAACATAGTTGGAACCTGAAAATAGATCTTAAAGATGTGTTTAACCATAAAATTATCTATCAACCTTACTACTCTTCAGGAAAAAAAAAAAATCACTGTGTATTTTAACTTTCAAATAATAAATTATCAAGCAAACCCTAGAGTAATGAATAACTGTTTTACTCTGAGGTATAGATAGGTTTCAGCAAATAAAGATGCCAATTCTTCTTTGAGTTTAGAGATGCTAGGAAAAATCTCTCTTTTTAAAAATTTTTATATTTTTATTGATTTCAGAGAGGAAGGGATGGGGGGGGGAGAGAGAGAGAGAGAAACATCAACGATGAGAGAGAATCATTGATCAGCTGCCTCCTGCATACTCCCCAGTGGGGATGAGTTTGAAACCTGAGCATGTGCCCTTGACCAGGGAAAAATCTCTTGCTTAAAAAAAAACCAAAAACATGGGAGACAGGATAAAGCAGTGGTAGAGTTTAGTAGTAAAAATGAGAGTTCAATTTCAAGTTCTGATATTTGCTAGCTGAATTAAAAAATGAGTAAGATATAATCCCTGCCATCAAGGGACAGGCATCTAATAGGGACAATAAATAGATGATGACCACACAGTGAGGCAAGCCCAGCACTGGAGACTGGAGACATTCACAGTCTTAGGAGCATAGGGGATGGGGCCAGAGGGGAGAGAAGGAGGAGACGACAAAAGAAGGAGGAGCATCTGAACAGAGCTGTAAAGAATAGAGGTTAGCCAGGAAAAAGGGGGGCGGGGGGAGAGCAATCTAGACAGAGGAGACCTCAGACCACAGACCTATGTTAAATTTTTCCAGATTGAAAGACTAAAAGGTTGCTTCAGTTACTGGGAATCTACACTAATAAAAGAGAAACATGGT
>NW_006288719.1:1201738-1203637 GCF_000327345.1 Myotis davidii
AGCACAGACCAACCAACAAGAATCCTCATTCACATCCTTGTTATTTACCCAAAAACACTGAGAACTTATGGCCACACATAAACCTACACGTGGATGTGTATGGCTGCTTTATTCATAATTGCCAAAACTTAGAAGAAACCAAAATGTCCTTCAGTAGGTGAATGGATTAATACGCTGTGGAACATTCAGACAATGAGATATTATTCAGTGTTAAAATGAAATGAGCTATCAATTCATGAAAAGACATGAGGGAAACTTAAATGCATGTTACTAAGGGGAAGAAACCAAAGGGTAAGAATATCAGTGGTTACCAGGAGCTACGGGAGAGGGAGAGATGAGTAGGCAGAGCATAGAGGATTTTTAGGACAGTACAACCACTCTGTATGATACTATAATGGTGAATATGTATCATAACACATTTGCCCAAGCTCATAGAATGTACAATATTAGAGTGACTCCTAGTGTAAACTATGGACTCTGGATGATGATAATGTGTCAGTGTAGGTTCATCATCTGTAACTAACATATCACTCTGATGATAATGGAGGGTGGTTTGCATAGGAGGTATCAGGGGATATATGGGAAATCCCTGTTCCTGCCCCTCAGTATTACTGTGAGGAGCATAGAGGATGGGGCCAGAGGGGAGAGAAGGAGGAGACGACAAAAGAAGGAGGAGCATCTGAACAGAGCTATAAAGAATAGAGGTTATCCAGGAAAAAGGGGGGGAAGAGCAATCTAGGCAGAGGAGACCTCAGACCTATGTTAAATTTTTCCAGATTGAAAGACTGAAAGGTTGCTTCAGTTACTGGGAATCCTATATAATAAAAGCCTAATATGCAAATTGACCCAACGGCAGAATGACCAGTCACTATGATGCACGCTGGCCACCAGGGGACAGATGCTAAATGCTGGTGCCAGTGAGCCCTCCCCTCAATCACCCCACTGATCGCCCTGCAGGTCCCCCACAGATAGGCCCTGATCGCCGGCCAGGCCTAGGGACCCTACCCATGCACAAATTTCATGCACCGGGCCTCTAGTCCTATATAATAAAAGCCTAATATGCAAATTGAACCAATGGCAGAATGACCGGTCACTATGATGCACACTGGCCACCAGGGGGCAGATGCTAAATGCAGGTGCCAGTGGGCCCTCCCCCCAATCACCCCACTGATCGCCCTGCAGGTCGCCCCACATATAGACCCTGATCACCCGCCAGGCCTAGGGACCCTACCCGTGCACAAATTTCATACACCAGGCCTCTAGTTTAATATAAAGATGCACAGAGAAATAAGGGACATGAAACCATCTCTTCAGAAAGACAGTTGGACCTCACTTGGAACACTCAAGAATCAACACAGTTCTTAGTGCTCAGTTATCCTCTGTTCTCTTAGAAGTAATCCGTTGCCCCTTATTCTAGTGACCATCACAATGGTGATTAAGTCTCCCCGCCCTCTGCCCCCCTCTCTCTCCTACACTAGCTTCTGTATACCACCTTTTCCTTAACTTCTTCCCATGTGATTTTCTGCTCATCGCATTCAAACTTGCCAAGAGTGGGATGCCATTGGCCAACCCTGTCCAGTATAAAGTAGCTCTACTTAGCTGAGTTCTCAAGCCAGGTCACCTGAGGCTGCTTGTCAGTGGTATCCGTGTGTCCTTCTATTCCTGGTTGCTATCTGCATGCAGAGTGGTGGGGTGAATAGATAACCCACACGACACACAAACCTGCACATACACAGCTTTGTTCAAATGTTTCCTCTCAGGGCCCGAGCAAAGGCACCAAGGTGTAAAGGCAGCTCTGCTGAGAACTGCAAGCTGCTTGGCCACACTGCAAAGTAAAACTGGAAGAGGGAGTGTTCAACGGTGAGACGGCCCAGGTCCTGGGACGGGGAGAGGGTGTGC
>NW_006288719.1:1203653-1204720 GCF_000327345.1 Myotis davidii
TCTACAAACTAGATATGCATGAATATCACATTGCTGCACGGACTTTAAATCCATTTAAATCCAATGCTGAGCCCCGCTTCAAAAGGCTGACAAAATGCAATCACAGTTGAGGGCTTGTTCTGGGGCTTGTGCAGACATCCCAGAGTCTTCTCCCGACTCTGGTCCTTGGTCCACACAGGGAACCACTAAACACCTGTGCTTGCCCCGGCAAAGCTCCACTCTCTTGCTGCTGAAGGAGGCCCTGATCCCTCCTCACCTAGCGGGTCATGCAGTATGAAAAGGAGCCCAGCTCCAAGTGCATAGCATTGCTCTTTCGCATACAGGCTCCAGCTCACACCACCACACACCTCTGCCCCTTCCGTCAGCCAGGCAAGGTTACAGAATGGAACTGGTGTTTTATAGGACTCGTCTGTCCCATTGGAGAATTCATTTATGACACAGCCTGGCTAACTGTAATGAATCACGGGATAACGCATCTCAAGGGGTGGGGGTGAGAGCTGGGTATTCAAGCAGAAATGTAAGCAACGACAGGGCCCAGCACATCCCTCTGAGGCCGGCTGCGTGCGGTGGCCCAGACGCAAATCCATCACTGACAGGCATGAGATGGGGACTGGCAGGGAGCGACTGGCCCAAGAGACACAAGAGGAGATCGACGAGGCAGGAGAGTGTCTTTCAGGCTCATTTGGCAGAAATGACAGCGGTAGTTCATGGGAGCCGCAGAGCAAACAAAAATCAGCTTCCTGGCTGAAAGAGATGCAGCAAAACTGCGTCTCTGGAATACATTTTCCCAGAAAGGAAGAGAAAAAAGCCTACAGAACAGGTCAACAAAGAGTCACCATCATCAGAGCCTTTTCCTGTCTGCACCGCGAGGCCTCCTGGCAGGAGAGCATCGCATACCTGGGAGCACCCTTGCCTGCTGTGTGCCTCCCGGGGCAACCTGACACCCCCTGAGCTCAGTGTCTGGGCTATGAAAGGGGAATATGAACACCTGCCTCACGGGGTTGTGTAAATGCGATGCTCCTCGGCAAGGGCCTAACACCAAGGCCACTTCCCACTGTATCAATCCA
>NW_006288719.1:1205640-1206294 GCF_000327345.1 Myotis davidii
TCTCCTACACTAGCTTCTGTCTACTACCTTCTCCTTAACTTCTTCCCATGCTGATTTTCTGCTCATTGCATTCAAACTTGCCAAGAGTGGGATGCCGTTGGCCAACCCCGTCCAGTATAAAGCAGCTCTACTGAGCCAAGGTCTCAAGCCAGGTCACCTGAGGCTGCTTGTCAGTGGTGTCTGTGTGTCCTTCTATTCCTGGTTGCTATCTGCATGCAGAGTGGTGGGGTAAATAGATAACCCACATGACACACAAACCTGCACATACACAGCTTTGTTCAAATGTTTCCTCTCAGGGCCCGAGCAAAGGCACCAAGGTGTAAAGGCAGCTCTGCTGAGAACTGCAAGCTGCTTGGCCACACTGCAAAGTAAAACTGGAAGAGGGAGTGTTCAACGGTGAGACGGCCCAGGTCCTGGGATGGGGAGAGTGTGTTCAGCTTTAGGATAAGCAGGGAGGAATCTCAGTCTACAAACTCAGATATGCATGAATATCACATTGCTGCACGGACTTTAAATCCATTTAAATCCAATGCTGTGCCCCGCTTCAAAATGCTGACAAAATGCAATCACAGTTGAGGGCTTGTCCTGGGGCTTGTGCAGACATCCGAGAGTCTTCTCCCAACTCTGGTCCTTGGTCCACACAGGGAACCACTA
>NW_006288719.1:1206572-1208941 GCF_000327345.1 Myotis davidii
GTCACCAGAGCCTTTTCCTGTCTGCACTGTGAGGCCTCCTGGCAGGACAGCATCGCATACCTGGGAGCACCCTCGCCTGCTGTGTGCCTCCCGGGGCAACCTGACACCCCCTGAGCTCAGTGTCTGGGCTATGAAAGGGGATATGAACACCTGCCTCACGGGGTTGTGTAAATGCGATGCTCCTCGGCAAGGGCCTAACACCAAGGCCACTTCCCACTGTATCAATCCAACTATATAACATTCTGAAAAAGGCAAAACTATAGAGGCAGTAAAAAGACCCGTGGGCCCTGACAGGTTTGGCTCAGTGGATAGAGCATCGGCCTGGGGACTGAAAGGTCCCAGGTTCGATTCTGGTCAAGGGCATGTACCTTGGTTGCAGGCATATTCCCAGTAGGAGGTGTGCAGGAGGCAGCTGATTGATGTTTCTCTCTCATCGATGTTTCTAACTGTCTATCCCTCTCCCTTCCTCTCTGTAAAAAATCAATAAAATATTTATTATTTTTTTTAAAGATCCATGGTTTCCCAGAGTTGGGTGGAAGGGAGGGATGAATAGAAGGAAAAGGGGATTTTGAGGCATGAAACTATAATAGATATATATCCTTATACACTTGTCCAAGCCCAGGGGATGTACAATACCAAGAGTGAACTCTAATGTAAATGATGGACCCTGAGCGGTAAAGATGTGACAATGTAGGCTCCTTGGTTGTAGCAAATGTACCACTCTGGTGAGGGATTGATAACGAGGAGGCTGTGGGTGAGTGAGGGCTGCAGGTATATGGGAAATCTGTTTTCCTCTCAATTTTGTTGTGAACCTAAAACTGCTCTGAAAATAAGGTTTATTAATAAATAAAGCCTGCTTTTAAAAAATATAGCCAAAGTTAGCATCACCAAACGCTAGCATGAGATGCAGTGTGCATGCACTCATGTAGGACACAGGCCCAGGGCTGTCCTCTGGCGCCCCATTCCAAACCTGCACAGCACTGCACAGGCTACATACCACTTTCACATGCCTCTCCGGTGGCTTCCTCAAGGTCACACAGCTCCTTGGCTGGTTCAGGTGCAAGGAGCAGACCAAGGCAGCCCCAGGCCCCTGCTCCTGCCACCGTGTCCTATTGGCAGATGTCTCAGAAATGGCTTCTCTCCACACCACCCTGGTGCCCACCTCATACCTCCCTTTCCCAATGTCTCCAAGAGCTGCCAGGATGTGCTGGGCCATCTTTTTCGAATGTCTCCCTACCCTTCCTCCCAGCCCTTGCCACTGGCAACTGCCTCAGAGACCACACCCGCTCCCCTGATAGCTCTGCCTGTGCTCACAAGTGTGGCCAGATGGGCCAGGCTCCCATGAACCTGTATCAACCCAGGGTTTCTGCCATCAGCTCTTCCTTGATGAATTCCCTGATGGAAAAGCAATAGTAGCATCACTGTTGAACATCTACTCTACACCAGGCACTTCTATATATTTCATCATCGAATTCTCACTGTAGTTTTTTGACTTAAGCTATAAGTAAAAAGCCAGGATCCCTGTTTTTCAAATGAGAAAATTAAGGCCCAGGAGACTGTATGCAGGAGTACATACAAGAGTCAGGGTTCAAAGCACATCAGTCTGACTCCAGAGCCCATGTTCCAGTCCACCTTCCAAGTGCTCATCATGGAAACTGTTCTGCTGGCTCTGCTTTCCCCCCAGTCCTGTGGCGAAAAGACTTCTCCTCACACCCACACATAGGAGATGGGCACTTCAGTTTCCCATTCTCCGTTTTTGGGTGGATCTTTAACTTCCTTCCCTCAATAGACAATGCCAAGGCCACCAGCCTACACATTTCCTCTGGACTTCATCACAGCCTCCCTTCCTCTATCTATGATGTCCCCTGTCATCATCCTCAAGGTTTTCAACACCCCTGTTGACAATCCTCTTAATTCCTTGGCCTCTGGTTTATCTACAAAGCTAGCGCCCTCCATATCTGCTCTCACACAGAACCTGCGGGGACATAAGAGTTCCTTAGACATATTGTTATGGGGGGAAACCCCGTTGGGCCCGGGCTGCCTGTGGCTGTGTCCAATAACAAAGGCAGGGTGGAATCATACTAGGCATTTATTGAGAAGGCTAGCCAACCAAGAAGACAGGGCGCTTACAAAGCATTCAAATCCTGTCCTCCCAGCAAGGTATAGGGTACAGGATTCTAAAGGGGAGTGGGGGTGGGGAACAGACATCAGGTGATGAGATGATGTTGCTGAAATGCTGTTTTGACTCCTGGTCTGACCATGCTTATCAGTTCTACTTGCTGGATTCACAGCTGAGTCACCGCCCTAATCACTTCGCACAGGCCTTGCAAAGGAAACTTAAGAAAAACTTAACCCTCTATGTCAGCCAT
>NW_006288719.1:1209068-1218488 GCF_000327345.1 Myotis davidii
TCTATCAGATTATAAACCCCCTTATCAATATCATCCCTCATAACAGCTGTAGAGCATCCTACCATGTCTCTAAACCCTTCCTGCCCATCCCTGATCCTTTACTTCACCTCTCTAGCCGCTTTGATCCATTTACTCACCTCTATTAGCTGCTCAGTCTGCCAGCCCCTCCCAGTGTTCATTCACCCACACCCCAGAGGTAGTCACTTCAACAGTGCAGGCACTTCCATCCTAGGATACCATTTCAGAGGTAGTCACTTCTGCAGTGCACTCACTTCCATCCTAGGATACCATTTGCATCCAAATGCAGTGCACTCACTTCCATCCTAGGATACCATTTGCATCCAAAGGCAGCCTATCCACAGATAAGCAACCCCTTCTTTCCCAAGACTTTCCCCAGAATACACTGGCAGTCTGCCAAGTGGGAATGGATTAATAACATGACCCTAAGCTTTTTCCAAGCTAAAATCAAACACACGCTACCAATTCCAGCAGGGCCCTATTTCCACGGAGAACCTTTCATTGGACTCGGCTCTCTCCCTGGAGTGGTACTTTTCATAACAGCCACTCCTCCGCTTCCCTTAACCTCAATTCAAAATGTGCCACCTCACTTTCTATAGATAAATTCATTTTTACTGGGAAGATTATAACAACTTAATGTGATTTAATTCCCTCGGCTATCACAGTCTCTCCTTAAAATATATCTCTGAAGTTCCTTCACTTTCTTATCTGAGAAGTGTCCAGCTTCTTTGCCAATACTAACACTTCCACCTGCTCTTGATCCCATTCACTCTTATCTCCTCCAGCACCTCACATTAACTACAGTCTACCTCTCTCTCCATCCTTCCCTCCAGGGCTCCTTGCACTATGTCCACACACAATATGGTTTCCCTCTGCTAAACCAGCACTCCTGGAAGGGCCCTAGGTATACCATTAATGACCACTATGATGCAGGCACTGTGTTTGATGCTGGAGAGACAAAGAGAAATTGGTAACTTCCACTCTTCAGGAGCTCAAATTCCAGGCTGAGAAATAGATGAATGAAGATAAATTCTAAGCGAGAAATAAGTACAGGATTGTGCAGGATCACAGGTGAACGACAGGAATGTTCCCAGAAGGGCTTATACCTGAGCGTAGTCTGTGTCAGTTCCATAGAAATCAAAAAAAACTGATCAATAACTCCCCCTAATACAGTACAGTTTCTCTCTCAAGCAGAAACCCAGGAGAGGCAAGCCTGGGGTTGGCATGGCAGATCTCTTTTCTATTTTCCAGAAAGAAGAAATGGACATGAGGAAAGGAACAAAAGACTCCCTGGACAAACTTGCCTTTTTGGGGGGAATGGGTGCCCTGTGCAGTGACTTCTGCCAAGAACATATTATTCAGAGCAGCATCCCATGGACACCGGCAGCTGCAAGGACAGCGAAAAAGTGCAATGGTTTAGTAGGACAGAAAAGACAAGAGTGGGCAAAGCTTAGGGAAGTGGAGAAGGGAGAACAATAGACCCAGATAAATCACTTACGTGAGATAAGAGAGTTCGAAAATTGTCAGGTGGAGCAGGGAAAATCATAAGGGGCCATGGAGAGGTGAGGTGGAAAAGGCAGGCAGGGGCTGGGACATACAACACCTCAATGCCATGCAATGGCTTAGGACTTCATCCCCTAGACCAGTGGTTCTAACCTTCCTAATGCCGTGACCCTTTAATACAGTTCCTCATGTTGTGGTGACCCCCAATTTCATCATTACAAATTGAACATAATTAAAGCATAGTGATTAATCACAAAAACAATATGTAATTATATATGTGTTTTCTGATGGTCTTAGGTGACCCCTGTGAAAGGGTTGTTCGACCCCCAAAGGAGTCTCCACCTACAAGTTGAGAATCGCTGCCCTAGACCTTTGTAATAATGATGATTATATGTATATTTTAGAAAGATCACTGTTTCTAAAGATCACTGTAGAATGGGGAATGAATTTTAGAAGCGTCAGATTGGAGAAAGAAAAACCTTCAAAGTGCCTGTTTCGAGGATGATGGGAAAGAATGGTAACATGCGCTTGGGGGAACAGAATCTGGGGATGTTGCAGGCCCCGCCTCCTCTGAAAGGACTGCTTTCACCACCCTACCCTAGATAGCAGCTGTATTGACTTCTGTTAGCAACTCCCCCATCTCATTCTCACTTGCATTACAGGGCTACAAGACTGGGAACTACATTTTCCAGACTAACATTGCGACCTTAACTGCAAGGTTATATCCTAACCCTGTTCCTCACCTCTTTATTCTCAGATATAGCAAACATTCTTCTGGATAGTCACATGGTTTCCAATCATCTTTTAACCCAAACTTCACACCACTTGAAGTGTAAAAATCACTTCATAACAGATACTTCAATGGTAAATACCGCTCACCAACTCAAGATGCAAAAATGGCTCACCTGACCTACACAATGGAAGAAGCTATTGCAAAGTAGACAGTTCTCACCAGTACTGCTGATACCACTTACTTTGTATTTACTTTGTCGCCTCTCATTACTTATATTTCCATTTGTATGACTCATTTCCTCTACTAAACTGTCATTTCCTTGAGGGAAATGTTGCAGATGGAGGAGTTCTTTATCTTTTCCTATTGAGTCATGCCATGTCTCAGTTCCTTATCAGGCTAGAAAAATAAAAGGCAAGAGAAATACCAAGAAATATTTGTGACATATATGACACATTCAGATCTTATATACATTTTATATAAAGAGTTCTCATAAAGCCAGCCCTGGCTGGTATGCTCAGTGGTTGGAGCATCGGCTCACGCACTGAAGGATCACAGGTTTGATTTCAGGTCAAGAGCATGTACCTGGGTTGCAGGTTCAATCCCCACCCCTGTAGATCTCTCCTCTCTCTCTCTCTCTCTCTCTCTCTCTCTCTCTCTCATTCCCTTCCTTCTACTCTCCCTATAAGTCAATGGAAAAAAATATCCTCGAGTGAGGATTAACAACAAAAAAAGAGTTCTCATAAATCCAAAATAAAACAAACCCCTCAATAGAAACATGGCCAATAAACATAAATAGGCATTTTGCAAAAGAAATAAAAGTGGCTATAGTAGTAATTTTTTAAATGGCTTAACCTTACTAGTGATCAAAGAAATGCAAATTAAATTAAACACCTTTTTAAATATGTGAACCAGGTAAAGATGAAACAAATTAACAATAGCTATGATCCAGGTTCTCTTTTAAGTACTTTGCATGAATTTATTCATTTAATCTTCACACAAGCCTGGGAGGAAGTTACCATTATTATCCCCTACATTTTACAGATAAGGGAATAAGGCATGGAGGGGCTAACTTACCCTGAGTCATACAACTGGATAATGGATGACACAAGGGGGTGGGGAAGGGGGGGAAGGACTCCCTGGACAAAAATCTGGAGACAGAATTTTAATTCAGATACTTGGGCTCCAAAACCATGCTCTTGGCTATTTCACCTTTATGTCTCCTCCAGAAGACTCAAGATTTATTGGATGTCTTCTATTTGCCAAGTGCAGTGCTAAGTGTGTGCATAAATCATCTTATATGACCCTTGCAATAGCCCTAGAAAAGATTTAAATTTATTGTTTCTACTTCACAGACTAATAAAACTGGACACACAAAGAGCCTTCTATAAAGATGTGTAATAGCCACTATTTATACTATAACTTAACTGGAGTAATAGTTAATGGTATATCTTCATAAAGGAATACAATGCAGTCATTAAAAATGATGCTATAGTATGAAATTTTTATGACATGAAAAAATGTTAATGATATGTTGCATAGGGAGAAAAAGTAGATCACCAAACAGCAGTACTATATGACCTCATTTTTATGAAAAAATGTAATATAAATAGTCAACTAACTAGATAGCTAAAAAGAGGTAGTTAACTAGATAGGTACATAGAGTTATCTAGACAGATAGCTACAGTTAGATTTTTTTAATTAAGAAAATGTTTAAAGTAGTCATCTTCATATGGTAGGATTTTAGGTGATTTTTTTTCTTGTACTTTTCTGTATATTTACAATTTTCTGGCTTTCCCCTTGTAATAGGGAAGATACCAATTTTTGTACGTGGTTCTACAAAATAAACTAAAGAAGGTGTCTTAGGCTCTTCTATTATCTACCTAAAGTTCACAGTCAAGAGCAGGGATTACAGTAAACCAGGAATAATGATTAATGTTCCCCATAGGCCAGTCACAGAAAAGATTAGTCCTTCCTCCCAAATCCAGCAAGAAATTTCTCTAGACTCTGGATCCCTTCACATCAGGGGACTCTAGACAATTTTCTCTTGCCCTAAAATATTGGGTTTTCATTTGATGATGTTCCCCATGGACCTCCCTCCCACCTACTCCAGTCCTAATATATCTTCTTGGCTGATGAATGAATCAGGTGCTTTGTTTAAAACTCTCTTTGCTGACTACAGAAATCAAATGGAGAAGCTTGCATGAAATGAATTTATCAAAGAGATACAAGGTGCTTCTCCCAAGTGCAGACTGAGAAAGGCCATAGGTGGCTTCAGCTCCAACACCTGCTTCATTCCTGTGTGCCCCCCGACTGGCACTCTCTGTTTCTCCACCCCACAGTAGAAGATGGCCGAGTTCACGGCCTCAGGGTCGGCCCACAGACTCACTGGAGAAAAGCCAGTTGGCTGATTAGGCTCAGGCATCCATTCTGGTTGTCACAGTGGGCTGGCATGAGGGTTCCAGGGCACACCTGCCGACTCACCTGGTGACCCTGTGGATGGAGCTGCAGTTCCCAGAAATGGGGGGAGGTGCTAACAGCAGAGCAGACTCTTCCAAGAGGTGTCGTAGGCCAGTTCACTCTGCCGCAGCCCTTGGCACTTTGTCTGCAGTTAGGATCCCACAGGTCAGCATCCAGCAGCTCTTATTTCAAGTCTGTTCCAGATAGGAACAGCAATCAACGTCTCTGTTCTTCTACAAGGTATATCTTCCTCATGCAGCACATCCGAGGCTTTGAATAAGTGCAAACCCTAAAACCAGCTTTCAAGTGATAAAGCCAAACAAGCAATTCTGCTCCAGAATCAGGACCACGAACGAGGGGTGGGTTTTAAACTCTGGGTTTTAAAGCCATATTTAGTGGAACTGAATGCATTTTATGCATGTGGGTGCGTGCATACACCCAAGCATGAGGGCATTTCCTCCTCACTGGCAAAGTGACGAGGTGAGAGACTAGAAATCACCTCCATTTCAACAGCATGCAGTTTTCCATGCTGGGCGCCAGTTAGAAAGATATTGTGGTCCATGGAAATAAAACAGCGATGTTTGCCTAAGAATACAAGCGGAATAAAATTTAGATCCCATCTCCTCAGACCTACCTGGTATCCAGTACCTTCCCCAGCCATTTATTGTGGTTTCCAGGGAGCCTTATATTACGAAAGAAAGACCCAAAGGCCTTCAGCAAAACAACTCCCTCAGGCGCTCACTGCAGTTTAATATGTGGCGCTTGGTGATGACTTAACAAGGACCTACAAATCCAACAGCAGCCAGAGGTCCCTGGGCTGCCGATTGGAAGGGCAAAGGGCTCTGCTCAGTGGTTGCCAGCCACCCAACAAAGGACACATCACTCAAGGAATCCATGACCGTCCACCCAAACCAGATGGGCAGGGATGCCCAGCTCCTTAGCAACAGTGTCTAGGAAAACAAAGGTGGGCACAACACTCACCACCTCTGACAGTCTGTATTAGTGTGTTAGGTCTGCCATACAAAGTAGCAGACTGTGCCACTTAAACAATGGAGTTTTATCCTCACGCATTTTGGAGGCTGGAAATCCAAGACCAAGGTGCTGGTAGGGTTGGTTCCTCCTGCGCCTCTCTTGGTGTCTTGTAGACGGCTCTCCTTTCCCTCGTGTGGTCTTGCCTCTGTAACATTCTGGAGGCTGGAAATCCAAGACCAAGGCGCTGCTAGGTGTCTACCTGCGCCTCTCTTGGTGTCTTCTAGACAGCTCTCCTTTCCCTCGTGTGGTCTTGCCTCTGTACATGTCTATGTCCAAATTTCCTCTTCCTAAAAGGACACTGTCCTATTGCATTAGGACCCACCCTAATGACCTTATTTTAATTTAATCACCTCTTCAAAGGCCTTCTCTCCAAATGTAGATTTGAGGGAGCACAATTCAGCCCATAGCACCACCCACCGGGCAAGCTGGCAATGTGCAGGTTGCCTCCAAACCTCTCTGACCCTGCTGGAGTGTCAGACAGACCTGTTCGTACATGTGCAAACTCTGAACAGAAGGTCCAGATCCCGCTGCTGCACATCCAGACACATGCTGTGAGACCTTAGGTGAGTTACGTGTCCTCTCTGGGCCACAGTTCCTCAGATGCAAAATGGGAATGACCATAATAGTCCTATGACATAGGGTTACCATGGCAAGTCAATGAGTTCACACATGTAAAGGGCTTAGAACAGCCCCGGGCACAAAGCAAATTCCTAGTAAATATTAGTGATTATTATTACTAATTGAACCACTGCTAGCTAATTGCACCCTAGCCGATCGCTGGCCCAGCCTGGGTGGGGATCTGTTGGATCCACCCAAAGCATCATTGAAGGTGCCCCCAAGGGGCACTAACTGAGGACACTCTTCAACCCATAGCGAGTCTGACCACAACCTGTCAGCCACGAATTTGGGAACAAATGCCCATTCACCTTACAGAAGGCTCAGCCAGTTTGCTCTTTTAACTTAAGCCCCTCAGCACTTCAGGCATCTGCTTGTACGTATTAAGTGAATTTGCATCCACTTGTACATCCCTTTGTAAAGGCTGAATTGGAAGGCAATGAATGTTTCCCTTTGCTTTCTTGTTCTCATGCAGAATATAAAGAAAGGCTTAGGCTAATCCTTGGGAGATAAAAGTGTTCAAGTGACTCCTCTTCCCCAAGCCTATGTAGTCTCCTCGCCTGTAATTAATCAGCTTGCTCGTCAAAGCAGACCCTAGATCTGCTGGAAATTCATGACCAGCAGCAACATATCCAGACGGCGACATCTGCTCTGTATGCTGGGCGTTTGCCATTTGAGGCTGCTAGGTCCCCAGCTGGACAGGAACTGCACCGGGTCAGTGGACCCTTGTTTCCACCCCAGATGTGGAGTGCCCTCACTCAATCAACAAGCTTTTTTTTTTTAGAACCTACTATGTGCATATCTCTGTCCAGAGGTGGGCAATGAAGAAAGTGCAGTAAGGAATAAGTAAGCCCCTGCACAGTCAACAATCAGAAGACCTGGTAAATGCTGGAAGAATTGTAACCACTCTGCTTCGGACCACACAGGGCGCATGGTTGTGCCTGGTGGTGGGGAAGGCTGCATTTGAAGTGGGCTTTGAAGGATGAGTAGACAGGTAGCAAAGTGAGGATGAGGGCCTTCACCACAGAGTAAACAGGATAAGCAAAAGGGACAGGGGCACGGAGACGCTTGCAGTAATATCATTGGGGAAGGTGCAGGGGGTGGTGAGAGAAGGGAGTGGAACTCACAAACACCACCTACTTGGAATTCCTTCGCTTATCGGGATAGGCCTCACTGCACATGTACACGGAGACCAAGCTCACCTACCTTCCTCACTTCATACCTGTCCCCACCTTCACTCCCATTTGCTGCTTGTTTTCCTAGGCTTCCTGGAATAGTTCCATCACTGCAGAAATATCTCTTGGACAGTGCTGTCTTAGAGAGTATTGTTCAAGAGAGCTAATGGGTTTGAAACAAAGCAATTCCATAACCACTGCTTAGGGAAGCTAGAAACCAGGAATATCACGGTAATTTATTTAATGTACCATTATTTTTGCTTTTGCTAACAGAACACCCAAACATTTAGACCGCGTTATAAGCATCTTCAGTCTCAAATATTTCTTCCAGGTTTTGTGTGGCCCTTGATCAGTTACCTATTGTCTAGAACCTAGCCATGTCTGTGACGTTGGGGTCATTTTTGTGCTCTTCGTGTATGTGCACAAACTCATATATGTGCTAAATCTCACAAGATTTTAAGTTCCTTAAATGCAAGGATTTGTTGTTTCAACTTTTGGTGTCCCTATTACCAAGCACAGTGCTTTGCCCATAGGCTCTGCTCAGAACCCATAGGCTGGTTAATAATGTCATACAGGTTCTCTCTGACTTGGTCCTGCTTTCCTTTCCAGACTCGTCACACCCCTCCCAGACCTGCCGGGCTCCGTGCAGTTCCCCCGAGTGCTCCCGCTTTTATATGCTCCCAGGCTTTGTGCACATTGATTCCTGGGAACCAGCTTCAACTCCCTGTCCTTCACCTTGTCTAACCTCGGCCAGCGGGCAGCCCCTCCCAGGAGCTCCCTTGGCAGGCCTCTGCTTGTGCTGTGTCCTCCTAGACCAGTGGTCGGCAAACTGCGGCCCCTTGAGTGTGGCTCTTCCACAAAATACCACATGCGGGCGCGGACGTACAGTGCGATTGAAACTTCGTGGCCACGCTCAAGGGGCCAAAGAGCCACATGTTGCTGGCGAGCCACGGTTTGCCAACCATGGTCCTAGACTATTTCATGAGCCCTGTGAAGCCTGGAACTATGGCTGCTTCCTGGTTCTAGCCCTAGAACTGAGTAATGTTTGGCACATGGAAATGACACAGTATTTATGAAATAGCTAGACTATTTCATGAACCCTGTGAAGCCTGGAACTATGGCTGCTTCGTGGTTCTAGCCCCAGAACTGAGTAATGTCTGGCACATGGAAATGACACAGTATTTATGAAATGAATGCATGGATTAATGAGCCGCTGAAATGATTGCTTATCAGATAAGTTCAAATGAAGATTTGTAGAGATGATGTGAACCCACATTAATCACATGATGGCATTTCTTCCTCCCCATCATTTAAAACAGCAACGATGAATCCAAAACTCAAGAGAACACTTACCTCAGACTGTCTGTGGGTTTTGCATCCACAGGTTCAACCACAGTTTCCCAGCCTCGGATTCCCAACCCAATAGGAAATAGTGTTAGCAACTTGCAGTTGTCTGAGTCTGCAAATTTGAAAGGCTTAAGTTAAACGTGAATTTTCAACATGGTGCAGCTCCCCTAATAGCCCTCCTTGTTCAAGAGTTCAACTATATAATTTTAATATTTAGTTTTTAAGCTGGGTGGTGAGTTCATGGTGTTTATTTTATTAATATGTCTTATATATGAGTTATTATATAGTTTAGGTATCAAATATTGCAGAACATAAAATAAAAAACTTTTCCGGTTTTACTGGCCTTTAATGACAAATTAATTTTAACTGTTTTATCTTTTACTTTTTATAAAATGTTACTTCTTTTGCTGTCCATAACTATTTCAGCAATCATTTTTATATTCTTTCAAATAAGGAACAAAGGGTACTAGCTTGAAGTGTAATGGTAAGATGTTCAATCCTTTTCCCACTTATGAGAAAATGAATGTCAACCTCTGAGCC
>NW_006288719.1:1218520-1225204 GCF_000327345.1 Myotis davidii
CCCTTCATAACTATTTCAGCAATCATTTTTATATTCTTTCAAATAAGGAACAAAGGGTACTAGCTTGAAGTGTAATGGTAAGATGTTCAATCCTTTTCCCACTTATGAGAAAATGCATGTCAATCTCTATGCCAGACCTTGAGACATCTTTAAAAGATTGTTTTCCAGCTCAGGTGGTCATGGTGATGCTAAGGACAGCCAGGGCAACGCCTATGCCTAAAAGCCCAATTCCTAACAGCTCAACGTCGTTGCCAGGTGACGCTTTCTTCCAGGATCGATGAAAGAGCCTGCTGAGCTATGGAGCAGGCTTGCTATCTCCTCACTGTGGTGACGTCTGTCTGGTGCCTGCTACTAGTACGTGCTCAGCATTGATGGGCACTGAGCTCACAGTGAAAACTAAGACAAAAGGACACACTGCTGGTCTCCAGGAACTCACCTTCTCATGTTGGCAAGTAAACAGAAGGGCAGAATGTCAAAGAAACACGGGAGAGGAGGGAGGTGGATGGTGAACCAGAAAAAAACTTCTAAAGGTGGGAAAAGGCATTTCAGGAACGCACAGCGTGTGTTAAACCATACATATCACTGAGGTAGTGCTAAAGGGCATTTAATTTCTAAACTGCCCTCAAGTCCCATTAAAATAAGAACATTATGTAGCATGGGAACAAGAGGAGACCTTCAGCACACCAGGAATTTTGAGAATTTCATAAATGTATCCACCCACCCTTAATGGGGGGCCCTCGGCTGCTAGAACTGGTGATGCACAGGTTATATTAAAAATTACTTAAATTTTGCTCTGCAAGACTTAATACCTAATTATATTTGACTTTGATCAATGTTAAAAATTATTGTACAACTGAGCATTCTGCAAGCTCAAAGGGGGAAAATACTGGCTCAGCATCATTAAAAAATAAAAGCAAACTACAAAAGCATACCAGAGCTGAAAATGGTTTAAATAAAGCGATAACAAAAACCCAGGTCACTGAACAGTCTCTAACATTAAACCTTCAGCTTCCTCTGTGAGAAGAGGTGGCTCTGCAAGACCTGGGATGTGGCCTTTCTTGCCCAGAGCCTCTTCCAGAGACATATTCATTCTCCCTTTCCAAGAATCTTTTCAAAGAACTGGAGAGCGCTTCCTGCCAGATCTTCATGTATAATCTTGTGATATTTCTTCAACAACCCAGTCAGAACAAGGCTTTTAAATTACTCACAAAACTGGGAGGGGGGGGCGGGGCGGTTACAAACTGATAGTCTTGAGTTCTAAGTCCTAACAGAAGACAGCAAACTGCAAGTACTTGACGCTCCTTTCAAATGGCTGATTCTTTTCTGGTTTCTTTTGGACTCTCCCATTTCCATTCTGGGTGGCAAGCTCTGCTGGCAGGGATGGTAATTAGGTGTGATTTAAGTGCTGCATAATGTGTACAGTGCTATAAAATGCCAATGCAAAATCAAGGGAGTTTGGTCAAGAGGAAAATTTATTTCGGAAAAGAAGAGGAGAGGGGAGCAGGTGGCACGAGGCCATCTGCTTCAGAAAGGATAATTAGGATTCTGGTTTTGCTGGGAACATTTTTAGAAAAAGCATTTGCAAGGGTTGCTGAAAAGTAGCATCGATTCTGAGAAGGAAGTAGCATGAGAGAGCAAAGGCTGAGCAGCTGAGTTCTCTAGATTAAACCAGTGTCAAGTCAACCTTGACAATGAAAACTTTCCAGACAGACACAGCCCGAAGGAAAGCCTGCAGGTTAAAAAGTCGCCACCGGAGTGGACAGGATGCCCCCAGCTCTGAAAAGTTGTCTCTTTTAATCCTGGTATTTCAAGATGTTTTGAAATTGAGACGATTTTCTTCATTCTCAATCTCTGGCCTCTGATTATGTGGCCATTTCTTAGTGCCTCTACTCCTGTCAAGGCAAAGAGTTTGGGCATATAACTCCTCAGGTATACACACCCAGGAGGAGAGAGACAAGCTCTTAAAGGGCTCAGGAAAGAAGAATGGGAGGGAGGAAGGAGAGAACAGAAGAAAGTGAAAAGAAGAATATGTTTTTGTGCTCTAGTTTTAGATGGTATTGATTTGTGAACAAGGGTCATGAATTTACATCAATAAAGATGGAGATGGTTTCTATAAAATTACTAATTCAAAGTATTTGTGCTATGAACTTTAAAAAAATAACTGCACAGTTAGAATGTAATGCTTTAGTTCTAGTAGTTTCTGTAATGTGAACTAAATTAGTCGATGGATTGCAATATTTGCCAGCATCTATTATAATCACTGTAATTACCTTCATCTGTCTATTAAAGGACAATTTCTACTTCGTGTCATTATCCTCACACTAAAATAGCACAACACAAATTAGAAATTATATGTAGACAAATTGAAGCTCCCTCCCAGAATTTGTGTTTCTCATGTGGAAATTTCACTGATAAAATCCAAGATGGGTTAGAAGAGTTTAAACTTAACTCATAATCTGGCATGAAATGAAGTGGAAAATAATGGATAAGATGGAATAGAGAGAGAAAAAGTTCATGAATTCAGACTTCATTAATGTAAACTTTGCCATGCTTATCTTTGTTACAACCACAAAAACAGTTTCCTAGCAAATTGTTGTTATAAATTCAATTGTACCAAGAAGAAGCTCCTTAATGCTATTTTTAAGTGTCTTGAGGCCTATAAAAGCCAGAACTTAACAATGTTTTCTATATTAGTGTATATTATACTCAGTCACAAGCTTTCAAGAGTCCAGCTTACTCTTTTTTGAAACGAAAATATTATATCTAGTTTTATTTAATACATCGGGAGAAACACACCCCACTAAAAGCTAATATCTTTATTCCTTCCTCTACTTGAAAATATTCTTATTGCATTGTGCTAAGTGAAATAAGCCAGTCAATGACAGGATAAATATCACATGATCTCAGCCATTTGTGGATGAACAAAATAAACTAATCAACAAAAATAGGCACAGGAACAAAGTTCTTATTAAAAGGTTACAAAGGGTTAATTGAAAGAAAAACATGTAGTAGTATCTTCATGTACATAATAAAATAGTCTACTTTTTTACATATTAAGACAGAGTGTTGCCAAGTCTCAACACTTCAACAGTGTCCATTAGGCCATCTCCTTTTGGAAAGCCCTCTTTTGTCCCCAACTTGGAATTCTTGATGCCATTGGTCGCCTTGAAATCTATTTCTATCAAATTCCTGACCCATTGATCTCTGGATAATGGCTGAAATGTTTTTCTAAATCTGTTGGAACTTGAAGCAGAAATGCGTCTCCTCTTTTCCTGATGCTACTGAATCCCACTCCTCTCCTAAGGAGTCTCCTAAGTCTCCCTCTGACCCTTCACACACCGAGCAGTCAGTGCGGGTACTTCTGCAGAGAACTGGAGTGGGAAATGGAGTGAATCCTTCTAACTCAGCCTGGCTTGTGCAACCATAAATACTAGTGTTTCCAAGCCATAGGGCCATAAATCTTAGCATCAGAAAGGATAGCGTCCAATTCAAAACTTTCGTTTTACAACTGAGGAAAATGAGTTCTAGGGAGGTGAAGGTCACCTATCCATAAAACATAGTTGCCCAAAGTCACCTATCTCTTCTTGATAGTATTGTTAAGAACTACAGAAATTCACCAGGGAAAATGATGGCGATTAGACTGCTAGTTCTTGTTGTGAAAATAATGAAGTGACAATTTATTTTTCTACTTCAGGCTTCACATTAACTTATATGAGCTTTATCCTTAATTAATCTGTGAACCTATAAGCCTTTAGTCTATGAATGTTAAAAAGGGAAATTCTCAACTTATTTCCCCACATTTTGGTCTTGGCCCATAGTACAAAAAGAAAGGTTTTGTGCTCATACACTGCTCTTCTCTCCACTTACTTCGAGCCCTCTCCTCAAGAGAAGGGGTTGTCTGTCCCATTGCTCAGAGCCTGATGTTCATGAGGCTACATTTCACCAGAAGGTGAGTTTCTATGCCATAAACAGGAATGATACTACTTTTTGTTCTTTACTTCCTACACCATGGGACAGTGGGCTCAGCTTATGGCCCTTTGAATACCCTAGTGCTCATCCACCTCCTCTTCTTTCTCATTAAGCAGCCTGACTTGGGCTGCTGACATAGCCTTGAGCCAAACCCACTTTGGGCCACACACTGACAACAAACATGTCCCTTAGTGATGTCTAGCATCTTTTCTCCTAGTGTTAATAGGTGTACTTTGGATTAGCCCATCCTTGATTCACAATTCAAAGATCCCCTCTTCCGGTTGGGGATGTTGGGAGTAAGGATGAGAATAAGCAGATATTCAGAGGGAAGGAAGCCAGAAGATGGCATTTCAGCTCAAGTTCAAAGCGAGCAGCCTGCCAACTCAGTTCTACCAGAGAAGCCCTGCCTAGGGGTCAGGAGGGGAGCAGTGGCTGGTTATTGTGTGTTGCCAAGTTCTATCGCTACTACTAATGCTGAGAATGTGTTTCCTATGTCCTTGGTCCTTGTATTTGTGTGTATGGATTCCCTAAAAGAAACCCCAAAGCAAAGAGGAGTGAATGGGAGGATTCAGTGATCAATTCCTACTCCAAACCCACCAAACAAATACCTAACTCATCATCACAGAAGGAAAAAAGATCTGGGTCATCTTCTAGGGGGAAACTTAGCTCAGCTCCTGAATGAAGACTGTCTACGAGGTGCCTCCACATCAAGACCTCTGCTCATTGTTTCCCAAAGCTATTTAAGAGAGCATGGAGATAAATGCCTGTGTTCCCACTGGGCATATCTCTGGTCCTTTCTCCAACAGAAGGACTCAAGTGGCTTGAGCTCATTTGTCATTTTACCAGAAGGAAAAATTACCTGATCATGCCTGCCATAGGCAAGACTTACCTAGAAAGAGAAAAATCATTCTACTTGTGGTGAGACCACAGTGAGAAGTTTACCTAGCTGATCCCTAAGGTGCTACCAACAATAATCAATTTCTAATTCTAGTTCAATCTATGTCTGATCAAATTTATAGTTACATATATAAATAATGATTTTTTTTAGGCAAAGAAACATAAACAGGAGTGATGTTTGTAAAGGTCAAAATGTGGAGTCCTTGGAAGATTGCACCAATGGAGCAGAACCACAGCAGCTCTTGACTGTACTAAAAACCATGCTCTTCAAGGTAAGGAATCCGATTGGTCAATATGCTCTTTAGTGCAATACAGCAAAGTGGAAAGAGTACCAGACAATAAGGACACTCAGGTGCTAGTCTTGAGTACCATTTAACGAGCTGTGAGACCTGTGCCAGCACAATATCTCTGAACATTTTTTATACACCTCATCTACCACAACCACATCAAAATTACAACTACCATTTAACGAGCTGTGAGACCTGTGGCCAGCACAATATCTCTGAACATTTTTTATACGCCTCATCTACCACAACCACATCAAAATTACAACTAAACTACAGAGCAACCATCATTCAAAACCTCCTGAAATCAATCTAAACACAAGTCCTACAATGAAGGACATAAAAAAATAAGCCACATTGACACTGGCAGGAGGAGTGAAGATGCAGAATGGGCTGGTCCCACACCCACACATGGTATGTGGCAGATGAAAACTGGGAGGGATATCTTGGCTGCAGAAGTTCCCCCCTGAGAAGTGAGGATTCCCAGCCCCACACTAGGCCCCCCAGCCCAGGGTTCCAATGCAAGAAAGAGATATTCTCATAAATTCTGGCTGTAAAAACCAGTGGGGATTGTGGCCGAGTGCGATGGAGGGCTGCTGAAGTCCTAGGTTATCTTCTTAATGGGCCCATACACAAACTTAGACTCACTGCCTCCAAGCTCCAGCACTGGGGCAGCAGCTCAAAAGGTACCAGGGACATACGGGAAGGAACTGAATTGCCAGGCATCAGGGCAAGAGCTGGAAGGGCAGCTTTCTGCCAGACAAAAGTGCTGGCAGAGGCCATTATTCCTTTTCTGAAACACCCCCCACCGCCACCCCCACATACACAGACAGAGCTGGCTGGCAGGCGCCGTGTCTAAGTCCTCATCAACCTGGCTTACATTGTCCACCACGCCCTGATGATTGCCTGAGATCTCACTCCACCCAACCTCTGGGCCCACCCAAGCTGTTTCCAGTGGCTTTTCCAAACGAATGACTTACCTTGGCTCATGCTTAGACTTTCTTAAAATTCTCTCAAACAAGCAGCATATTGCCTCAGCATGCCCCATCCCTCTCACTAAGGGGCCTCTCGCTAAGTGGCCCCAGTACGAGCAGCAGCCATCCTTGGTTCACAGCTTGGCCTCACCTGGGCACCTCCAAGCCCAGCACAAGTAGCAGCCATCTGCAGATTTTTGTTTTGTTTTGTTTTGTGTTGTGTTGAGTAGTATGAGGGGAGAGGTTGGTGGACAGCTTCAGCCTGTCCAAGCTAACACCCAACCACGTCCATAAGTGACACACTCTAGGTCAGTGATGGCGTAACTTTTGAGCTCGGTGTGTCAGCATTTGGAAAAAAACCCAGCTTAACTCTGGTGTCATGTCACATATAAAAATTTTTTGATATTTGTAATCATAGTAAAATACTTATATTTTTGACATTTATTTTATATATTTAAATGCCATTTAACAAAGAAAAATCAACCAAAAAAAATGAGTTCGTGTGTCACCTCTGACACGCGTGTCATAGGTTCACCATCACTATCCTAGTGGGTGGGGCG
>NW_006288719.1:1225389-1226147 GCF_000327345.1 Myotis davidii
CTCCCAGGGAGGGGCCAACAGCAATCAAGACTCAAATACAATACAGTCCACAAGGGGTGGGAGGGAGCACACCTGGATTTCCCAGCTCAGGTGAACAGGGAAGTTACGCCATTGGCCCTTACAGAACACTCTACCAAGCTTACGAGATGTACCAGCTCTACCCTATACATGGGAACAAACACAGAGATGATGTCTCAAATAAAAGAACATAACAAAACTCCAGAAAAAGAACTAAACAAAATGGAGACAAGCCATCTATTAGATGCAGAGTCCAAAACACTGATATTAACAAAACTCAATGAACTTAACAAGAACTTCAACAGCATAAAAAAGACATGGAAACCATAAGAAAGAACCAGTCAGAAATGAAGGATACACTAACTGAAATGAAGAATAATTTACAGGCAGTCAATAGTAGAGCAGATGAAGCCAAAAGTCAAATCAGTGATTTAGAATATAAGGAAGAAAAAAAAAAAAACAAGAAAAGGAATTTAAAAAATGAGGATTGTGTAAGGAGCCTCTGAGAGAACTTCAAGAACAACATTTGCATCATGGGGGTGCCTGAAGGAGAAGAGAAAGAGCAAGAAATTGAAAATCTATTTGAAAAATAATAACAAAAACTTCCCTAACCTGGTGAAGTACAGGAAGCAGTGAGAGTTCCAAACAAGATGACCCCAAAAAGACCCTCACCAAGACATATCAAAATTAAAATGCCAAAGATTAAAGATAAAAAGAGAATCTAAAAACAGCAAAAGAAA
>NW_006288719.1:1226174-1235884 GCF_000327345.1 Myotis davidii
ATTATTATTATTATTATTAAGCATGGGCCGAGAGAAAACTGTATTTCAAATTCTGGGCCCCAGCATGAAGGAACTTTCTCTATATCTTTTTACCTTTTGTCTCCCAAATATGGTTTTTTTCTGGTCCCATTTGCAAGTTCTTAAAGAGCCCTATGTGCTGGAGCTTTGAGGCCTCAACCAAAGGCTTGGCCTGGCGCCAGCATTGATACCTTCGTCCGGGGAAGGTTTCTGGCCTCTCTGAAATGGGAGTAGTCTTATTTTCCTTATTATTTAAGCAAGCAAGCATTTACAGAAGCCAAAAGAGCAGGGTTAAAATTTCAAACAGCAGTTTTTTTGTAAGATGGATGCTTCACTATCATTTAAAATTAAAACAGACATAAAGAGAAAAAGTTAAAGGAGTTCATCACCACCAAATCAGTATCAGATGAAATGTTAAAGAGTTTTCTTTAAGAAGGAGATAAAATAAAATAAAATGGCAATAAACACATATCTATCAGCAATTTAATCTACAAACAAAATGAACAAGCAGAACAGAAAGAGACTCTTAGATACAGAGAACTTTGTATTGGTTGCCAGATGCAAGGGGGCTGTGAGGATGAGCGAAAAAGGTGAAGGAATTAAAAAGTACAAATTGGCCCTAACCTGTTTGGCTCAGTGGATAGAACGTCAGCCTGCAGACTCAAGGGTTCCAGGTTCAATTCCGGTCAAGGGCATGTACCTTGATTGCGGGCACATCCCCAGTAGGGAGTGTGCAGGAGGCAACTGATTGATGTTTCTCTCTCATCGATGTTTCTAACTCTCTATCCCTCTCCCTTCCTCTCTGTAAAAAATCAATAAAATATATTTTTAAAAAGTACAAATTGGTTGTTACAGAATAGTCATGGGGGTATAAAATACAGCATAGGAAATATAGTCAATAATATTCTAATAACTATGTAAGGTATCAGATGGAAATGAGATTTATTGAGATGATCATTTAGTAAGTTATATAATGCCAACTCAATTACTAGGTTGTACACCTGAAACTAGTATAATGTTGTATGTCAACTCTAACTGAAAAATAAAAAATTAATTTAAAAAATATTTTTAGTCCTAAAAGAATAAAATTAAATTAAATTAAGGAGATGAATAATATGACTACTGGGTCCCTTCCAGCTGTAGGACTTCATGTTGTTAATGAAATGCCCCTTCACTAGAGATAATAAGAGGGTAGTACCTATTTTTTTAACCAAGAAATTAAGGGTGGGGAAAAAGTAGGTTTATAATTGTTCATATGGAAAATGCAATTATTAATAAATAATACTACAAGAATAAACTCTGTGCTTCACGTATTCACAACTGTAAACCTGCTTTTGCTCCACCCTGTATATATACCTAAAAATGGCATTATTTACCCCCAATTTTTGAGAGAACCAAACTCAATAAAAATAGTTTTTCAGAAGAGATTGGAATTCAATCCATTAAAATAATTGCTTCCCGGATTCCAAATTCAAAATAGATTGTTTCAGTCTATCCTGAGTGATTTTGAGAAATATTACATTAAAAACAATTTGGCCCTTTTCCTGAAAAATCCTGGTGGCTTATGTTTCTGTTCCGTAAGAGCAATTACCACTCTGTCAGTGGGAACATGAGCAGCAACTTGGAGCCAGAAGTAAACCGAAAGTCCATTTTCATTTCCAAAAGCACTAAAGACAAAAACCCAGGGGTTAAGCAGAAGCTGTAAAATAGCAAAGATGTTGAATGTGTTTTTAAAATTCCAATTTCATTTTCAAGTGCAGAATGTACCCAGAAGCAAGACTCAACACAGCAACCTACAGTAAATGTCCTTAATTATTTCTTTCCCGGAACTTCCAGCATTAGCAATCTGGAGGCTTGGTCCCTAAAACTGGCCGGAAATTGTTTCAAATCATTTTCTACTCACTTACTAGGGAAGTAGGCAGAAGTTACACCATGACGTGATTCCCCTGCATAATTATTCGACAGAGTGAAGCTCTGGCCTCCGGAAGCCTATCTGGCCAAAGGCATTTCAGAGGCAGCAATGAATGAACAATTTGTTTCCCTTGAGATCTAAATGGCATAGTTCTCTCTGCTTCCCTTGTTTTATACACCAAGATGGAGTTCTTATGGCCTTCTAAGTTCTGGAACAGACATAAAACGGTCTGCCTATTGCCTCCACTATTACAAATATATTTTCCAGACTATGTGTCCCAATTTGTAGCCTGAAAAATTGGATATCCTAGAGACTGGACCTATCATAACTTGTCCTCTGTGCGCTCGTGTGCTCTTTCTTGCTCTCACTCCTTTTATCCAATCAAATGGCCTGCTTTTCTCCAAATAAAATGCACATTGCCCAACACCCCATTTGGTTTTAGTCAAAAGATTCCTTCAGATACTAATCAATAGCACACAAAAACTGTAAGAATATATTTTGTCTCCAGAGTCAGTCTGAGATGCCTATCACTGGTGTGGAAGCAAACATCTCCTGGAGAGGCAAATAAATGTCCTGTCCAGTGACGTCAAGCACTGCAGTGTGGAGAGGGCAGGGGGAGCCTGCAACACAAGGATGCAGGATGAAAAGGTAAACAGAGAAGAGAGTGGTGCCGGTTATCGTGGATAGAAGAGATTTTTTTAATTGAATTTATTGGGGAGACATCTATATATATAAAAGCTTAAGTGACCAAACAACCAAATGACCGGAATGATCGGTCGCTATGATGCACACTGACCACCAGGGGGCAGATGCTCAATGCAGGAGCTGCCCCCTGGTGGTCAGTGCGCTCACACAGGGGGAGCACTACTCAGCTGACAGACCCATCCTGGTGGCCCATCGGCCTGGTGGCAGCCACTCCCTCAGTAGTTCCTGCAGGTCCAATCTCCAGAGAATGAACCAGCACCACTGGCACGATCCCAACAGCACTGCTGGCCTCTTGGAAATCAGCCTTAGGCACCACAGCTGATTCTCCTCCCTAGATGCTCCGCAAAGAAGAAAGGATATAAAAGAGACCGCCAGGTGGCTCCCGACAACTTGTGGGAACATCAGCGAGACAGATTGGATCCTGGGCCAGCAAGGGTATCCCACCGCCCACCCAGAGGGCCAATAGTGTCCCAGCCCCCCCACACACACACATCCTCCTCAGGACCCCACCCTTGCACAAATTCATGCACCAGGCCTCTAGTTGGTTAATAAAATCATATAGGTTTTAAGTATACAATTCTATCATATATCATCTGCATATTGTGTGTTCACCACCCAAACAAAGTCAATTCTCCTTCCAACACTATTTATCCCCACTTTACCCTCATCTACCTTCTTCCCCCTCCTTTCTCTCTGATAATCACCATACTGTTGCGTGTCTATGGGGTGTGTGTGTTTTTTAACTCCCCACTTTTTATTTTATATATATTTTTTCACCCAGAGTCCCCAGCCCTTGATAGTTGTCAGTCTCTTCTCTTTATCTATAAGTATGTTTCTATTTTGTTTGTTAGTTTATTTTGTTCATTAGATTCCACATATAAGTGAAATCATATGATACTTGTCTTTTTCTCCGACTGGCTAATTTTATTTAGTATAATACTCTCTAGGTCCATCCATGCTATTTCCTTTTTTTTATGGCCAAGTAGTATTCCATTGTGTGTCGCTGCTTTTTTATCCCCTCATCTACTGATGGGCATTTGGGCTGTTTCCAAATCTTGGCTACTGTAAATACTGCTGCTGTGAACATAGGGGTGCATGTATTCTTTTGAGTCAATGGTTTGGGTTTCTTCAGGTAAATTCCCAGAAGTGGAATCACTGGGTCATAAAGCAGTTCCATGTTGAATTTTCTGAGGTAACTTCATACTGCTTTCTACAGCGGCTGCACCAATCTGGATGAGGGTTCCCTTTCCTCCACATCCTCACCAGCACTGTTGTTTGCTGATTTATTGATGGTAGCCATTCTGACAGGTGTGAGTTGATATTTTCCTGAGGTTTTAATTTGCATCTCTCTGATGATTATTGACATTAAACATTTTTTCATATGTCTATTGGCCATTTGTATTCTCTTTGAAGAAGTGTCTATTCAGGTCCTTTGCCCATTTTTTTAAATTGGATTGTTTTGGGGGTTTTTGGTGTTGAGTTTTGTAAGTTCTTTCTAAATTTTGGGTATTAACCCCTCATCGGATGTATCGTTGGCAAATATGTCCTCCCATTCAGTGTGTTGTTTTCTTATTTTGTTGATGGTTTTCTTTGCTGTGCAAAAACTTTTTAGTTTGATACAATCCCATTTGTTTATTTTTTCTTTGTTTCCCTTGCTTGAGAATATATATCAGAAAAAAAAATGTTGCTATGAGAAATGTCCGAGATTTCACTGCCTATGTTTTCTTCTGGGATTTTTATGGTTTTGAATCTAACATTTAAATATTTAATTCATTTTGAGTTTATTCTTGTGTATGGTGTAAGGTGGTCTAGTTCCTTCTCTTTTCTTTTCTTTTCTTTTCTTTTCTTTTCTTTTCTTTTCTTTTCTTTTTTGCACATATCAGACAGAAGAGATTTTTAAAACCCTCATATGTTTCATCAAACATCATGAAAGGACAAGATCACCACAGGTGAGAAAATCGACCACAGTCTATGCTGGTGTACTTGGCAGAAGCCAAGCAAGAAATTTATCTTGAGGGAACCCAGTGCCCTCCTGAGGCAGGTGGCGTGTGCAGGATACCTGCAGGATGATGTCTGAGTGATGCCCATTCAGACAGCTTCCTCATCAGAGGCCAAAGAGGCAATTCTGCAGCTGCAACGTGCTGACCCCACACTGTACAGCCCCTTGCGCTTTAGAAGGCCGGTTCACTCACAGTGTCGCAAAAGCCAATTGACCCCTGATTCAGAACATCCCTCCTTCCCAGCAGCCCCCAGCAACCCAGCCTTCCTGCAAGTGCTCAGGGCGGGCAGCGGGTGATTACTGGAAGGGCAGGTGTGCCTCCCCGCCTGACTAACCCAGGCAGCCTTCACAGTGGTGAGCAGGTGTCAGTAGCAGGCATAACAGAGACAAAGAGATGGATCCTCTTTCTGTAAATAAACACAGACATCTGTTCTGGGATTCTATGTTTAAAGTCATAAAGGTGCAATAGACACACCACATTCCCCTTCACCCACCAGGAAAACCTTGGCATTATATAAGAATTGGTTGGTGCTTACACAGAAGGCAACTTCAAGACACTTTTAAATGTAAGTTAATGTTAATGCAACAGTTCAGGAATGTGTGTTTTAGTCTGAGACAAGGAAGAAGAGGAACTTTCTAGGCCTTTTGAGTCTTCCTACATTACACACACTTTCAGACCTACCCTAACAGTAACCCGGTTACTTTAAAATAACGCAGAGTCCTCCTGTGGGCCAATCTGGCCTGTTCACATCAGGGATACCCAACCCTGTACCGAGCTTTAAAGCTGACCCCAGAATAGTTTGTGGTTTTGGTGAAACCAAACTTGTCCAGTGGCTTATCTTGTATGATGAACCAACCACCCGTGACGGAGCTGGTCAGGTCGGGGCCACGGAGGTACATCCTGACCAGCATCAACTCCATCTTGCTGACCAGGCTAGATCTGCAAAGCCCCTGGCTGCCCCATCACCAGGATTTTTTCTCTTTTATATATTTCATTTTATAGCTTATAAGCTTATACCTAAACATTTATAATTGTATGCCCAAGTGTATCATATCGACGATGATGGCTATTTTGTTTTGTTTTGCAACCTTGCTCTCCTCCCTCATGGCTCCACCCACATCGTAGCCTCGCTCCCCAAACAGCAATCTTCTGGTAACAGCCTAACACGTGTCCTTCCACACTTTTCCCTGTGCTCATGTAATAATGTACAAACACAGACGCGTGTACCTATATGAACATATACATGGAGAAGAGATACGGCCTTGTTTCACAAAAATGGAATTCTACTTTAAACCCTTTTCTGCATCCTGCTTTTCTCACTACGGCCCACCTCATGGAAATCCCTCCAAGTCAGGCAACAGAGTTAGAGGTGATTTTGTTCGTTTTGCTTTGACTTTTAAATACCTGCACAAGATGCCTGGGTATGCATGAAAATACAATACCTGATGAAACCACTCCTCTCCCACCAGACGTCACTTCGTTTTTTATGTGTAAATCTGCATTGGTCGAGGATCTCCAAAGAAACAGGTCTGAGAGGAGGCATGTGCACAGAGAAAAGGTTATTATACAGAACTGGCTCACGCAGTTATGGAAGCAGAGAAGTCCCCAGCTCTGCGGTCACCAGGCTGGAGACCCAGGAAGGCCAATGCTGTCGTTTCAGCCCCAGGGAAAAGGCCTGAGAATCAGGGGCGCCTAAGTTCTGGTGGCCTAAGTTCCAGTCCCAAAGCCAGCAGGCTCAAGACTCACACAGAGCTGCTGTTTCAGTTCGAGTCTGCGGGCAGGCAAAGGTCAATGTCACGTTCAAGGCAGCCAGGCAGAAGGAGTTTCCTCTTACTCTCAGGGAGTCGGCCTTTTTCTCTTCTTTACTTCTTCAACTGATTGGACAAGGCCCACCACACTGGGGAGAGCAACCTGCCTTATTCAATCTGGTTCAAATGTCAATCTCATCCAAAAACATTTTCACAAACCCAGAATGTTTAACTAAATATCTAGGCAAGTTAACAAAATTAACTATCACAATCTCTACATACTATTTGGGTGTTTGTTTGGGGGAAGTCATTTGTGTGTGCATGTGTGTGTATGTGTGTGTGTGTGTGTGTGTGTGTTTCCTAATCTAAGGATATTTTTTCCCCATTGATTTCTAGAGAGAGAGAGTGGAAGGGAGGGAGGAGGGGGAGAAAGAGAGAAAGAAGCATTGATTGATTGCCTCTCGCATGCACCCCTACCGAGGCTGGGCAACTTGCAACCAAAGTATGTGCCCTTGACTGGGAATCAAACCCATGACCCTTCGGACCTTGGGTTGTCACTCTAACCACTGAGAAAAACTGTCCAGGGCAGAGGTGTTTAGGGGTTTTGTTTTGTGTTGTTTTTTATAAAGTCCCAGTACTGAGATGACTGAACCAAAAGAAAGATGTAGTTAATTTTAAAGGCTTTAACAGTTTGCTTTCCACAAAGACTATAAAAATTCACATTTTACCAGTGTCCTATAAGAGGATTCCTCTCCATATCCACCCCGCCCGCAGGAATGGATGTTCTTGCCCTTTTAAAGTTGGCCAGTTTATGTCTTTCTCTTATTTAAAATTGGATTCCCTGAATACCAGTGACTTTTAATATCTTCTCATAAAGCTTTGGCCGTTTGGAGTTGTTTTTATGCCAACAGCCTCTCCATATTATTTGTTCATTTTTCTACTGGGTAGTTTGTCCCTTTTTGACAATTTTCAAGAATTGTTTGTATATTTTCAGATATATGGCTATTGATCCTTTTTTTTCATTGATTTTTTTCTATGACTAGCATTCACTTATTTTTGTTTCATTTTGTTTAGTGAAATTTTTTATTTTTTAAATAGCTAGTAGGTTTCTAGTCTTGGTTAAGAACTCTTCTGCACCAAGGTGCACAACTGAAGAGGCAAGACTTACATTATTGTGTGCATATGAAAGTGATCCAATTTTACTTTCTTCTAGTTAGGAAACCAGGAATCCCAAGACCATGTTATTAAATCCAGCCTTTTCCTGCTAAATTAAAATGTCATTTCTGGAATACACTAAATTCTCACACAAATCAAGCTCTATTTCTGGATTTATTCTGTTCTAGCCTCTTTGTCTATCCATGTCAGGAATGTATTGATGTAATCTCACTGTCTTAAAGTGGGTGGCGATATCAGCTGAGGGCAGTCTCTCTGCCATTGCATTTTTCTTTTAAATAAATGTATTCTTCCATATACCATTATTTTCTTTAATTCCCCAAACACTCCCTGTTAGAATACTGACAGGAATTTCTAAGTTTTGTATATGAGTTTGTATTAAATATTTTTTTAAAAAGAAAGTCTTTCCAAATGTTCAGAGATTGTTGTATATCCCTCAATAAAGCTTTATAGTTCTCTTCATATAGGTTCCGCACATTTCTTAATCTGCTTACTTATAAATATGTCATAGTACTTAAAGCTATGATGAGTAAATTTTTAAATTTTCATTTCTAAGTGCTTACTTGTAGAAAAAGACTTTTGGGTATTTGTATATGTAACTTATTTTGGCTACCTTACAAAATGATCTTATTAACTTGAGTATTTTTTAATAACTAAGGGTAGAGATTGTGTTTTAAAAGGTTAAAGAAACTATATCACCAGCAAAAAGAAGTCATTTTAATGTCAGTTTTTTTGTTTTCATATTTAACCCACTAAAAACTTCAATACAATGTTGTATAATGATAGTAGGAATATTCCTCTTTAGTTCCTGATTTTAACAAAACACCTGACTTTGTGTTTTGCCACTAAAGATTATAGTTGCTGGTGAGTTTTGGTGAATGGTCTTTAATGTAGTTACATTGTTTACTTCTATTTATTACTTGGCTTTCTTTTATAAAATACTAGAGGCACGATGCATGAAATTTGTACAAGAGTAGGTCTTCCTTCGCTTGGCACCGGCTTCCCTCTGGCTCCTGGGACCTGGACTTCCCTCCAGCCCAGGCTTCATCCAGAAGGACGTCTGGTCTAATTAGCATATCACCCTTTTATTATTATAGATTTATACAATGAATGCTTAAAATCTATTAATCTAATAATATTAAATTTTGCTTTTCATTTGCTGATGTAATGAATTATATTAATAGATACTCTTTTTTAAAATCTATTTTTGCCATCCCTAAAATAAATCTTACTAGGTCACAGTGTCATATTTTAAAACTTCACTAGATTCTAATTGCTATTTATTTTATTTTATTTTTTGCATCAATAGTCACAAGTTAGATTGGTTTATAATTTTAAATTTCCAATTATGCCTCCTTTATGAGTTGAGGATTAAAATTACATTGGCCCCATTAAGTGAATTCAACTCTTTTTTGTATTTCTCTATGGCTGAGAATACTTAAAATAACACTGCTACTGTCTTTAAATATTAAGTAAATCTGAGTCATGGCGCCTGATTTCACTGGGAATTCTTTCATCAAGACTTGCTCTCAGCTCTGCTCTTGATGCTGCTGGCCCCAGGGCTAGGGATGGCTCAGTCTCTCAGAACCTATGGCCAGAGAGAGCAAGGTTCTTTTTGCTCAATACTGTTTCCAGTTCTCGTCTTCCTGCTCCGTTCACTTCCCCTTTGTGTAGAATCCTTTTCAAGCATTTTGCTGAGATGGTGAATGTGAGTGAAACACGCCAGAGTATTACATATCTTCACATCACTTTTTCCCCCTGGCCTTGACAGGCGAGTGATGTCTTGGCTGGGAATAGGATTCTTGTGTTGTGTGTTTTCTGTACATTTCGTTCCAATATCCTCTAGCTTCCAGATGAGAAGTCTCATGCCAACCTTATTCTAGTCCCTTGCAAATAACTTGTTCTTCCTGTTGAACATGTACGAGATTTTATTCTTATCATTCAGGAAATTTTACCAGAATAAATTGGGTCTCACTTTTCTCATTAATCTGACCTGGAACTTGGCTCATCCCTTCAATATGGAGAGTTGGATCTTCCCAGAAAATTTTCTTCTACTGTATGTCTAATTATTACTTCATCTTCGGCTCTTCCTTTTTCCTTCTGTAAGCCCCATTTCTTGCAGGTTAGGTCTCCTGGTTCTAACCCCCCCCCCCC
>NW_006288719.1:1235933-1236647 GCF_000327345.1 Myotis davidii
ACACACACACACACACACTCCTTTTTTTTCTTATGATTTTCCTCTCTTTGTGATTTCCCTCTTATGGTTTGGTCTTCCAAGCCACCAATGTGGGTCTCCATAGTGACTGTTAACTCTTTTCAATTACATCTACGGAATTGATTAATGAGGATATTTTCACATTGTAATGTTTTTTTGTATTGCATTAACTCGCCTTGGGTTCTCCTACTACATTTCTGCCTCCTTCCCCCAGCAGCTCCCGTTTGCTGAGATTGTGTGCGGTTGGCTCTGACTCATCTCCCGCTCTAGCTGCGGGGTCTCCCACCCGCATGCTCTTTCTCTCTGGCTCGGCGGGCGGGGTCCCGGTCTGGTTGGTGGCTCTTCACAGGCACCAAGGGGGTGAGAAGTTCCCGCGGCCTGTGCCGTCCTTCATCTGGGTACCAGGATTTCCCTGGGCCAGGCCCTCCCAATCTCCACAGAATGCCGATGGCGGTCCCACAACTCTAGCCAAACTGGTGTCCAGTTCTGACGTCAACTTCCTGTGTGAGTTCTCCCCTTCCACAGCCACAGCCAGCCGAACCCAGCTGCTTTGACTCCAGCTGCCACTCAGGCACAGAGAGGCGGGGACATTGAAATTGGGAGTGTGATGAAATTAACCTACTCATAGGTTCTTAAACACGAAATCCTAAAAAAATACATCATAAGCCTCTCCCCCTCCCCTCAGCCTAGCTCCAA
>NW_006288719.1:1237724-1252292 GCF_000327345.1 Myotis davidii
TTCCTCATGTTGTGGTGACCCCCAATTTCATTGTTACAAATTGAACATCATTAAAGCATAGTGATTAATCCCAAAAACAATATGTAATTATATATGTGTTTTCTGATGGTCTTAGGTGACCCCTGTGAAAGGGTCGTTCGACCCCCAAAGGGGTCGCGACCCACAGGTTGAGAAGCTCTGCTTTAGATGTTATTTTTCTTCATTCCTGCAGGCCTGCCCTGATTCTGCGGAGGCCTACAGCATGTGGGTCAATTCTTATGTTCGCCACTGTGTTCATTAAATACAGGAAACTGGGACAAGAGGCAGATCCTAAGCAGAGGCGATGCCTCCCCTCCCCTCCCCTCCCCTCCCCTCCCTCCAGCTCCCACTGGTCTTCATTTAATTCAGCTGCAATGCCAAGAGAATGACACATTACAAAGCAATAATCCTTGCGTGAGCACTAAGTTAGGAAATGAAGAAAAATATCCCTGGCTCATGCCCTAATAAAACGGAGCTATCGGAAAGGCTGAGGATTTACGGCAAAACTCCCCTCTGCGGAGCCTAATGGCCATTCCGCTTCTCTGCTCCCTTTTACCAAGGATTGAAGTTTGTTTGTGCAGCCTGGGGCCGCTCCCGAATCTCAGCCCCACTCACTTCAAATCCAGCGCGCGGGGAAATCACAGGCCCAGAGGTCTCGGGCAGCATGGTCGGTGGCTGCAAGCAGAAAGCCTGACTGCACCAACCCCAGGCACATGTCCATCTGGGCCCAGAGCGGGCTGTGATGGGAGGAGAAAGTTCTGGACTAGGAAGATGCCCAGGTTTCCTCACCTGGAGGTAGAGGCCAAAATGCCTACCTCACAGGGCTCTCCATGAGTGAAGGCAAGCCATGCAAAAGCGGGTGATGGGGTGGAGATCGTCGCCTGTTCCCCCAAAGGGTTTTACAGCTTCACTTTCCAGATCTCTGCGTTTGCTCCCTCCAAGCCTGGCAGGTTTCAGACAACACATTTCTTCACACCTCTGTCTATTTCTATAATCCCCATTAGCAACAAGAGGCCTCCGTGTGATGAGGCCAGTGTTACTATGAACAGTCACTCAATGATTTATGACAGCGCCAACAGGAGAAGCAGCGTCCCGGTATAGCTGACTGGATACAGTAACTGTGCAATAAAAGATAATATTTCTAAGTAATAAACATAAATCAATCCTGGCTCTTCAAAACAAGACAAGAAGGAAAGATCTTGACTAGGCCAAATCCTTAAGAAAGCATAGTCTTTTGTTTTGATAGTCTTCTCTGTTTGTGTGTTTTTGTTTTGTTTGTGTGTTTTGTTTTTTCGTAAAATGGGCCTCCTCTCTAGTTCTTTTGGCAAAGAAAATACCCAGAATTTTTCTTCACTCAGAGTGCTCAGCATTCGTGGGGTGTCAGCTTTGACTTGCTGCCCTCCTACCAGTAGCCAAAGAGGAAGTCTTATCTCCAAAGGCAAAAAAGAGCCGAGAAATTCTGGAATCATCACTTACCTCATAGACTAGCGGCCGTGGTTAGTGGTTCAGTGACAGGCTTCCTTCCACGAGCAGAGACACCTGGGCCCAACCATATCCCTCACTTGAAATCTTTCCTCAAATAATGTCCAACTTCTTTCAGCTTCACATGCCTTCACTCCAGAACATGAGGATGATCTACGGCTCATCAACGAGGACTATGCTAAGTTAAGTAAAATAATTCTTGGAAAGTCCTTTCCTGTCTGTGCCACCCTCTAGCCATTTTCCCATTGGCTCCATCCACCTGGTTAGTGCTGGCCTAGGGGAGCCCTTTCTTTTCCCGTCCCAACTATTCCACTGCTCTTGTCAGACCAGGCTCCACCCAGGGCCAGGGCCTCGGCAAGGAAGGACACAGGAACTCATGGACGCTAGCTAGCCCTTTTATCAATAACTGGATGTATATGTGTATAGGTTTGTCTATTATTAGAAAGAAACTGAAAAGATATAGTCAAAAGAGAACTATTATTTAGGGTTACATAATCTTAAATTTTAATTTTCAAATTTCTGTAAATTTTCCCACAGCTTAAAAGTCTCAGATTCAGCAGGGGTTTGTGTTTTGTTTTTGACACACAAACACGATGCCATTTTGATGTCAGCTTGGTTCCCCAAACAGCCTAACATGTGTCCTTCCATACTATTTCCTTTGCTCATATAATAATGTCCTCATGGAATAGATAATAATAATAACTGATCATTAAAATCCAGTTTGTTCTCAGGTCTTGTGATAAGCAGCTTTCCATGTAATTCTCATGATAACTTTTTGAGGTAGATTCTTCTATTACTCCCATTTTACACAGGAGGGAACTGGGCCTTGCTGGGGTTCAGCCACTTGAACAGGTGCCTCAGCTAGTAGGGGCCAAGTGGGAACTCGACTCTTTCTGTCTCCAAGCCCAAGGAGGGAGCCACTACAATGCACCTCCTGCACAGCTCTGAGGAGGCTCCAGTGCTTTTTGCACTGACCAGTGGGGAGAGCTGGCCTAAAGGGCTACTCTCCTTAGGTTGAAAGCATTCCTTCCACTTGTCCTCCCATGTCCATCTCAGTGGAGGAGAGCATCAGGGGGGTAGTGGCCAGTGCTGCTGCAGTTGCCACTACACCCACCCATCCGCCACACCCTTCCGCTCCCTCCCTGCAGACTCACGAATGAGTCTTCCCCTCACATTTTGATGATTCTTGCTCCCCGATCCCTAAACATCTAGGAGACAGAGTGAGACTGGTGACTGTTGCAATAATACCTAGTCAACCCCCCTCACCCCCCTAGAGATGCTTGAGAGAGAAGAAAGGAAGAGGCATGGGACCTTATTTGTCCCATCACATGTGATGCTTTACGTAAGCGTCCCTGATTTTTAAGTCATGAGGAGGGGAGCAGGCCATTCAGCTCGAGGCTACATAGATACTTCCTGAGATAGTCAGAGGGTGGAGAGGCACCGGGGATGTGTCCGGGGATGTGTCCGTGGAGAAGGAGGAGCCCCGGGGACCCATGGTTCCAGGGAGCATGCACCCAGGCCGGGTTATGGGTACAGAAGCCTGAAAAGTACTTTGAGGTCAGAACAAAACAGATTTCTTTTTTCTGCTTTTCTTGATGAGTGACTCCTGGAAGCAGGTCACAGTGTCCCCATCCCATCCAGGCTCAGCTGATTGTAAGTGCTTGGCATGCCCTCATTAGGATCCCAACTGAACACGCTCCGTACACTTAGTACCTAATGTGGCGCTCAGTGCAGACAGATGTTAGAAATTACTCCTAAATGAGCATGTGGCACGTGACCTCTCTTCTCTCTCTGCAAGGAAAGGCTGAAATAAAGATGAGGACAATGGTAGCGCTCAGTAACCTTGTCACAGCACTATTTGCTCTCCCGGGGCCCCATCCTGGGGCCTGTGCAAAGGGATGTGTGGTCACTAAAATACCTAAGAGACACGTTGCAAGGTGGTTTCACCGAAAACACAGTTGAGGTACATCAATTTTTTTTAAAAGAAATCAAATGTCTTGCTCTACTTTCATTCCTCGCTCTGTCTCCTAGATGTTTAGGGATCAGAGAGGGGAGAGGAGGTGGCAGATGATGCTTTTAAACTTCCCAATGGTTTCACTGTGTGTGGAAGTGGAACCAGAGAGAGAATCCTATTTCCCCAATTGACTTAAGCAGCCTCCTGAGCTACTCCAAGTCTCCAAAACCTCCAGCTGTGATGGAGAGATTGGGACTGGACCCAAATCCCCACCTCCCTTTATTCTTTCAGTAGGGATTAATTGCTGTGATGTTCCAGGCATTCTGCTGTGCAAGATGGAGACAGTGGTAGAAAAGACCAGCACGGACTTGCCCTCCTGAGCTCCAGTCCAGGGAGGGAGGCGGGAGCATCTTACCCACGTGTCACATGCCTCTTGGCCTCACCTCGCATCCTCTAAGCCCAGCTTTCACCCCAGCTTCCCACGGCTGCACCACAATGACTGCTCAACATGTCTCTCACTTCCCGTCTTCTCTGCAGCTGCTGTGTGGGCTGTCAGCAGGACCACTGGGCCCTCACACAGGTCTAATCTGGAAGAACAGGAGAGTTTACACCCTGGGGACATGAGGAAAAAAGACACCTACTAGGAAGAGCTCCTGGTGGCTAACTGGGTTCAAATTTTAAAAAACAGAAGCTAGCAGCCATTTCTATATGGGGGCCTCTCACCCAAACTGCACTTCACAGAGAAGCACGTGCTGGATTTCCTGCCTCTGCTCTGAGCTGCCTGCCTGTGGGTGCTGTGTTTCTGCCACCTGAGCCAGCCCTTATAAAGGAGTTTCTGCAATCATATTTCAAACAGTAGGGCTGAGGCTTTCCCCCATCCAATCAGAGCAGCACTTTTCTGAACTAATCAAACTTGGAGGATGTGGAGTCCTCATTTACATGAGGATGGACCAATCAGGGACCAGGGGCGGGGACTTCTGTCCATGTCAGCCAGTTCCCCTCTAGGTCCCAGAGCTCACGTTCCCTTTCCACTAAATGCAGAATGTGTGCCAGCGGAGTAGAATGGGGCAGACCAAAGCAGACCAACATGGAGCCGAGATGAGCCTGGCCCCAGGGCCACCTGGCCCAGAGCTGTTTTCATGGCCATGCTGTATCACAGTTGAGCTGTTTTGCACAGAATAAAGTTTCCTTCTTCATCACACCCAAAACTGAGGATTCCTGTTGGCATTGAACTGGACATATTATGGGTTAAATTGTGTCCTCCAAAAGGTGACGAAGTCCTAACCCCTAGTACCTCTGAATGTGACCTCATTTCAAACGTCTTTGCAGATGGTCCTGTTAGATGAAGTTCTGAAAATGGACCCTAATCCGACAGGACTGGTGTCCTCATAAAATAAGGACATTTGGACACAGAGACAGATGCACGCACAGAGAGAAGGCCATGTGAACATGAAGGATGATATGGGGCGATGCTTCTATGAGCCCAGGGATGCCAAAGGCTGCCAGCAAAGCACTGAAAGCTGGGAGAGAGGCCTGGCATACGTTCTCGCTCACAACCTTCAGAAAGAACCAACCCTGCCAACACCTTCATCTCAGCCTCCCAGCCTCCAGAATGTGAGACAATAAATTCCTGTTGTTTACGCCACCCGCACTGTGGCATTTTGTCCCACCTGCCCTAGGAAACCAGCACACAGCACCTCCAAATGTCCCAGTGAGAGGGTGCCTCCGTTTCCCATGGTGAGGACCAGCTAGATAACCCTCCCTTGATCGTGGGAGCAGGAGAACTAGGGAAGCCCTTCTGCCTGGCCTGGCCACTGACAGGAGTGTTGCTCCCACCTCCCAAGCCCGCCCTGCATATGTTATAATCAAACAGCAACAGCCCATCACATGCTCAAGGGCTTGGGAGGGGAGCCAGAAAAATCGGAGACAATCTCTTGCCACAAAGCTCCCACCTGCAGCAGGGCTGTGAGAACCGTCCTATTTTTAGAGAGGAATAATGGCATCAGGTGCTGGGTGGAGGGGGCGGGGGTGGGGCTGGAGTGAACCAAAAGTTCTACACAGGCTCGCTCTGCCTCTCTGCCATGGGCGCCCTCCCAAACGCACTTGCTGCTGGTTGCACTTAAGGATCATAACATGTGTAAGAGAAACTAGCAGCACAGAATACTAAACGCTGCAAACAAGTGGACTCTGTGGGCACTCATTTGTTCAGAATTGATGTGTGCCTGCAACCATCTGGGCGAGGTTTGAATGGCATCGGCGCAAAGGGCGGGAGAGAGGTTAAGGTCAGGCAGCCTGGCCTTGCACTCTGGATGCGGTGAGGGCTGCCCACACTGCGCAGAGGTGAGCCTCCGGGGATGTGGGTCCGCCCCAGTTTCCACCTCCTAGAAAGCTCCCCATCTCCCCAGTGATACTGGCAAAGCAAAGTAGGCACAGAAAGTGGTGATTCGGTGGCTGGTAACTTGCAGAGGACACTGGACCAGTCTAACTCGCTGCAGCTGGGCTGCAATAAGCCAGTCACAGTTAGAGCCTGTGAGCATCTCGCACTCGCTGGGCCTCCCCCAGGGGCCTGAGGAGACGTGCACTCCCGTGTGACTTGCACAGAAGCAGCACAGGTCAGGGTCTGTCTCTTTGGGATCCAGATGTCAGAGGTGCTTTCCCGTTGATCTCACATGTGTCTCAGTTCTAATCACTTTGGGGAAACACCACACATCCTCCTGCCAATAAAAATAAATGGTTATCCCCAGAAGCAATCCAGCCTCTATCAATGAGGGTGTTACGCGCTAACAATGAAGAATGCCCTCAGCCCCGCAGGTGCAGTAACATTGATCTGACGGCATGATGTGAGCACCTGACCAATTTATCTCCCTGACAAAGGAATCGATATGCCAATTATTAAAATAGCACTAGTCATTAGGCGAAACATACTGGTTCTGCAGAAATCTTTATACGTTTAGTAACAGGGGTTTCTCTCTCAAAACTGTCACTGTGAGATTTCTTTATCTGCAGATGCGACATTTCGACAGTGAACAGGAAGCAATCCCAGGCTCGCGGGCCTGCGTTCTTCCTGGGACCAGTGATCTCAGACAATGCCGTAAACATCTGCGAAGCTGGAGGCAGAATGAGCATCCACTGTCCGGCCTGGGCCCAGAGAAAACACATGTGGCTTCTTGTCCCCACCCCACTTTGCTCAACAGTTGGTCCCCTGTGGTTCTCCAGACCAAAAGCTCTGAGTTAGGCGGGTGGCCGGCTGGTGAGTGCATCCGGGAGACGGCAGGCAGGCTCAGAGAATAGAAGGCCTACCCGGGGGGCAGAGGCCCGGCCAGGCAGCAATATCATTGTCCCAGGTCCTCCCCAGAGCACGCTTGTTTAAAGGAGAAATCAATAGGCGAACGGAGGTCTCAGCCCTGGGGAAATGGCTTGGGAGGAAAAGGCTGGGTATTATCAGAGACTGTTCACACCTGGGAACTAGCATTCCTCAAGCCCAGAGGTACCTACTCCAGACCTGACAGCAACTGATGCCAGTGACGTCAGCAGGCTTTTTGCTCCCATAATAAAGGGCAACTCCAGGAAAGCGTGTGCAGTCCAAGCACGGAGACGCAGGAGTCTCTTTCTGACATCTGTCCGGAGCGTACTTTTCCCCAAAGGGCCCGTTTTGCCGGCAGAGAAGCGCATGGCTGGGACACCTGTTGAGTGTTAGCCATGGACACCTTACGGGATGCAGGGCATCGGCTTCCCCAGTGGGACCAGGCCTCTCCTCAGGCAGGAGGTGACAAATGGGGCTCTCCAGAGGGACAAGGGGACACCAAGTTATTAGGACAAATTGAAGCCCGGAAGACGCAGGCCCTAAAAAGGGGGTGCCAGGGATTGCTCCAGAGGGGCAGGGCACACACAGGACTGAGGGATTGCAGTCTGTAACTGGCAGTTACTTGGCCTGGTCCTGGAAGTTTGAAAACACACCTTCCCTCTCTGCCCAACCCTCACCAGAGCTCCTTTCCAGTCATTCAGCACTGACTGGTGAGCCACAGTGCTGCTCCTTGGATTGGCCATTTGAACTGGTCCATATTGACAACAGCTCTTTGGGGGCAAAAGTGTACGCACATGTATATGTCCATTCATTGATTATAAATCTTATAGATCTAACAGGTGCATAACATACAAGTGACAACCAATAATAACATTTACAATACTCTCTATTGTAAATGTCATATAACTAATTGATTCTTGTTGATTTTTGTCAAAGTCCTCTAATTGATGGAGTAATCATTTGAGGATCATCACCTCATGGGAACAGCATTCAGACAAAGCAGCAGACAGGCAGAAATTTCAGGGATCAATTCATCTTTTTCCTGAAGTACCAAATTCCTCAGCCATGATGTTAAACATGGCCCAGCAGTTCTACTCTTAGATACATCCTCAAGAGAAAGGGAAACCTGTCTACATCAGCTCTTGTAGATGAGTGATGTTCACAGCACGTTATTCATATAGCCAAAAAGTGAAACATCCCAGATGTCCAACAACTGATGAGTGGATGAGCAAAATGTTGCGTCCTCATTATACAGCAGAGTAGATAAATAAAACAGAAATTCAGATACATGCCTCAACATGGATGAGCTTTGAAAACATTGTGCTATGTGAAAGAAGTCACACACAAAAGGTCACATGCTTATGATTGCATTGAAACTAGAAGCTTATGAAACTAGAAGCCCGGTGCACGAATTTGTGCACCAGTGGGGTCCCTTGGCCTGGAATGCAGAATCGGGCCAGAACCAGCTCTCCGACATCCCCCGAGGGGTCCCAGATTGAGAAAGGGCCCGGGCCAGGCTGAGGGACCCCACCGGTGCAAGATCGGGGCCAGGGAGGAACATGGGAGGTTGGCCAGCCTGGGAGGGACCGAAGGAGGGCTCCAGGGCGTGTCTGGTCCTTCTTGCCCAGTCCCGATCAGCCGGACCCCAGCTGCAAGCTAACATACCAATCAGAATGTCTGCCCGCTGCTGGTCAGTGCACATCATAGCGACTGGTAGACCGGTCTACTGCCCCCTGGTGGTCAGTGAATCATAGTGAGCTGTTGAGCAGCCTTAACATATCATTAGTATATTATGCTTTGATTGGTGGAATGGACGACCTGACGACCGGACACTTAGCATATTAGGCTTTTATTATGTAGGATGTGCAGAATAGACAAAGTTATAGGGAGAGAGTAGATTGATTAGTGGTTTCCTAGGGGTGGGGAAGTTAGTGGGATAATGGGGTGTAACTAACAAATACGATGTTTTTGGGGGGAAGATGAAAATGTTCAAACACCGATTGTGGTGATGGTTGCACAGCTCTGTGAACATACTAGAAATCACTGAGTTATACTTTTTAAGTGGTGAGTTGTATGGTACGTGTACCATATGCTACACATTCAATTTTTTAAAATCTTGAGCCATGACCGAGTTGTGCACCAGTTTAACCCTATGAAGGCGCTAATGACACTGCTAATGGTTCGGAGAAGAGCATTAGAGATGACTCGGCCTCATTTTCTGATTGAATTCCCACAGCTACCCTGTGCGGTTGGCAGAGCAGAAAAGATGACGCTCATTTACAGAAGACTGGGCCCAATCTATTAGGTGACTTACTTAGGGCCACACAGCCAGCTTGGCAGGAAAGATGGGGACAGGAAACCTGCCTCCTGGTGCATCGGGCTTCTCCTTCTCATGCTGACACAGTTCAACCGAGTGCAAATGAGGAGCTAACACCCTGAGTGGTCACACAGCAAGGCCTTGAGGGAGCCCAGTGGATGGCTGGCTCCACGTGGAGAAGGGGAACAGAGGGCTGAGGTGCTGGCTCCCAGGAGGAGTCTGAGGAGCCGGTGAGATCAGATCTCCACAAATCCAATGTCAGGGACGCCTGGTCTGCCTATCTATCCATTCAGCAAGCACTCACTGGGCAGGTGTGATGAGCAAGACACCGCGAGGCCCCAAGGATCCAGTGAGAAAACTCCCCGCCATCTCTGAGCTGCCACAGTGGGAGGCACAGATGTTAAACAGATAATCCCACGAACAAGTAACTGTAATTGTGGAAGGGGCTCCAAGAAAGAAAGGAAAAAAGGCCAAGAGACGTATAATGGGACCGGCCTGCTCTGGATTAAAGACAAATTGAGAGGGAAATCTAATATTTTTCCAGTTCCTAGCTTATTGGTTCCAAGTATGTCTTTGCCTTGCAGAGTCAAATCAGATATCCCGTGTCTGGTTTTCTGTGTTAGCATAGGATGTTTACTCCTCTACTCTCAGGTTCTCACTGAAGAAACTTCTGCAAACGCTTCCACCCTCTTGGACATCCTCCAGAGAGAGGTTTGTCTGATTGGTGGCGAGCGGCTGGCACCGCTGGGCCATTTCCAAGGCAGGTTGGTGCGTGGCACAGGGACACGGGTTCCTTGCTCAGCTCACGCTCTCCGGGACCCCAGTCTCTGTTTGGGTCCCAGCCTCGTCTAGTCAGTGCGGTGTTGCTGGTCCTGCCAAGCCGACCTCTGCTCTCAGTGTCCCAGCATCTCCAGCGGGGGCCAGTTTGCGATTGCTGAGAAGCAAACTACTTCAACGCATAGTGGCTGAAAACAACAGCCGTTTTATTACAGATCACGATTTCGTAGGTCAGGAATTTGACTGGGCCATTCTGCTCCCCCTGGCACTGGCAGGGTTCCTCCACTGTATTTGGCTGGGGGCTGGGCCCGGTTGGGGATCCCCAGACGACTTTCCTCAGATGCCTGGCATCAAAGCGGGGGTGGCTGGGAGGCTGGGCTCCATTGGGCCTCCCCCGATGGAGTCACAGGGCCCTGCTGCTAGCTGCTGGCACCAGCAGGATGGTTGGACAATGTGCACGTGCCACTCGGGGCTCTGAGAGTAAGCGCTCCAGAGACCAAGACAAGAGTACAAGTGTGGGGGCGAGGCGGGGGGAGGGCCGGAGCAGCGTCACTTAGGCCCACGTTCTCTTGGTCAAAGATCCTCACCACATTTCAGATACTCATACATTTCAGATTCTCACCACATTTAAGAATGGGGTCACAGATCCTACTGGCAATGAAAGGAGGGTCGAAGGATTTGCGGCCATCCTCTGCTACCAGGGTGGGGAGATCGATTTTAAGACGGGGAAAGAGCAAAAATCCCCATTTTTTATCTCATGCCTGCATAGTTTCCTGGGGAGCCTTGACTTTGAGAAATAAAGACTGCGTGTAGAGCCCTGCTTGGCTACATTCCCTACTCCGGACCCTGAGGGGTACAAGGGATGGTTGTCTCTCAGACCTGAAGAGCCTGGATCAGAGAAGTCAGGAGCCCGAGGCAGCCAGGGCCGGCTCAGAGGGTGAGGAGCCCAGACAACACTTCAAGTCCTTCTCAGTCTCTTCTGCTGCCAGCATGCTCACCAGCTGCGGTCCTGGTACCCGGGGGACGGGCCAGCCTGGGAAAGAGGCTCCAAGTGATGGTTTTGGAGCTCTGCCCAGACCCCGCACTGAAACGGGCCCAGTGGGCCTGGAGGTGCGATTCCTCTGCATTGCTTGGCAGCTGGCACCACCTTTTCTAGAGCAAACAACCTGGCCCTTGGGAACCACACCAGCCAAAGTGCAGACGGCTCTGGGGCAGCAGAGCCCAGCAGGGGTGCCCACAGACCGGATCGGAGATGCACAGCAAGGTTCAGTCAGCCTCAGGCCCGTATATCTGCGCATGGAGCACCCCCCACTCCACCCACACCCTCATCCCCAGGGTCCTGTGCAGGCAGCATGGCTGTGGGCGCTGAGCACGCGGTGCACAGAGGCAGGGATGTGCCTAGTTGGAGCTGGGGGATAAGTCATGGTTCCTGATCCCAAACCCAAGGGAATGATGCCTTCATTGACCACAACGGTAACAGCAACCACTGCTCTAAATGCTGATGGACTTCAACTCAATTCACCCTCCAAACAGCCCTCTGAGGCAGGGACCAGCATGAACCACATCATACAGGTAAGTATTCCCAGGCACGAGCCCAAGGTCACCCAGTGAGCGCGTGGTGGAGCGAGGACTTGAAGGCCGGAGTCCCTGGCCTGTCTTCTGTCTGCTTAACTGAGTCACAGGGCAGAGGACTCCCCACAGTCAGGCGAGCATGGAGGACCTTGGCTTCTGGTTTCTTGACCTCCCTGGCACTGGTTTCTCAGGGTTGCCATAAAAATGGCCACAAACTGGGTGGCTTAAGATAACAGAGATGTATTCTCTCACAGCTCTGGAGGCTGAAAGTCCTATGCCAGGGTGTTGGCCTGCAGGGCACCCCCTCTAAAGCCTGGGGGAGGGGGGGGGAGGAGGGAGAATTCTCCCTCGCCTCTTCCAGTCTCTGGGTTGCCGGCACTGCTTGCTTGCAGATACCTCACTCCACTCTCTGCAGCCCCCACCGCAGGGCCTCCCACGTTCCTCCGTCCTCTTAGCACAAGGACACCAGTGAGGGTGCATTTTCAGCCCACTGCACCCCAGCGTCACTAAGCACATCTGTAAGACCCTCCTCCCAAACAAGGTCACACTCTGAGGTCCGGGTGGCCATGAGTTGTCAGGGGACACGAAGTGGTATATCTAGGAACAAAAAAGGCGTCATTTCACTGCAAAGAGGCAAAGGAAATCTAGATCTGGACACACCAACTTGACTTCATGTTAAAAGAGATGCATGTGTTTGGCCAGGCGAGCTCTGCTGTCGGGACCCTCTTCTAGGACTGAACTCATCCTGGTTCTCATCCCGCAGCTCAGGCGTTTCATTGGCTCACTTGTGAGCTTTGCTGGTTAAGGAGACGCCATGCGGGGGGGTGGGGGGGGGTGCAGCATCCCGTTTTCTGCCTCTCTCGACCGACATCTTGCACAGCTGGTCTGCACACGGCTCTCAGAATGGACTTTCTGAAACACAGTCTGAATGTCCAAATGATAAAGTCTTTCCCAAACCCTCCTCCCACCTCGGGAGCGTCGCATGGCACAGTCTCCGTGGCTCTGAGGACCAGCCCCGGGCTGCCAGGGTCGGCTGGTGCTCGTCGCCTCGGTTCAAACCCTGGCTCTGCCACCGAGAGGCTGAGATGACGTGGGTACCGCACTTAGGCCTGAGCTCCCGGTGCACTGTGCGCTCATTTCTCACTATGGCCCTAATGCTCGGGGATTTGTCAAGTTCACGTCTGTCATTCCCTTTCTGGAATGCCTTTTTCTCCTTCTTTTTTAACTGGAAAGTTCCAGTTTTCTTTAAAGCCCAGCTCAAAGTCACCCTCTTGGGGACACCCGCTATCACCTGGCTTTGGCAAATTACTGTTTTCTCCTCTGCAGACCTTGAGCTTCCAATCCTCTGCCCCCATTACCTGCCCCTCACCCCGACTCAGAAAGTTTCTAGCACAGTACCTGGCACATCGGTAAGTCGCCAAAAACTATGTGTTCAATGGATGTACAAAATTGCGAATAGCTGACACTTTTTCCCATTCTTTCCCCTCCTCTCTCTCAACCGCACATAGACTCGCCATTGTCCTTCAGTCCACCTGCCTACCCACAATCCCTCCCAGCTACTTTATAAATAGGAAATGACAGCTGCGTACAAATATATCCCAGAGGCCGGGAATGTTCTAAAGACAAGGTCAGACTTATTTATTTCTTGCATCTTCTAAAATATCTGATTCCTACCGATTCCAGCTTCTTCAACATCTAAAACTCGGGCGTCTCCCTCAAGGTCAGGGAATGCTTCACTCACCTTTCCACATTCGTCCTGGGGAGCCTTTCTCCTCAGGCTGACAGCCCTGCCCCAAGGTCACCCAACCTGGCGCTAAATTGCTTCATTTGAAATGACTACACAGTGCTCAGAGAATCCAAATGCTTTATTGATTCACCCAATTCAACAGGGAATCTAACAAGACAGGTAGATACGGACCCTGTCCTCGGGGTTCACTTTGTAGAGTGAGGAAGACCTATTTATATAAAAACCCTGGGTGTAATACCCGTCACGACCAAGGCTCAACCAACTGGATGGAAGTCAGTCCTGCAGGGGTCACTTTGGCAATGGCTGCGCTCTCCCTGAGCTGTTCCCGGCGAGGGTGAGGTTTGAGAAAGGAACAGGCCCTAGGAGCATGGAGGCATATCTTTATAAAATTTTAATACATTATATTAGAGGTCGTGGTGGTACTGTTTTACCCACAGCGTCTACAGGAATTGCTGCAAATTTACTTCTCAGTGGAAGAACCTTTCACTTCCAATATAAATTACCAATTCCATTAAATGAAACTTCAATTTCTAGACTTGCAAAGACTGAAGTTGCTAAAGCCATTAAAAAGGCCCAACTTCTCATTGATGAATGCACCATGGCATCCAGTCATGCTATAAACACCATAGACAGATTACTGAGAGATATTTAAATGTTGTATTTGGTGGAAAAGTTCTCCTTGGAGGGGATTTTCGACAATGTCTCAGTGTTGTGCTGCATGCTGTGCCATTGGCTATAGTACAAACGAGCTTAAAGTACTGTACTGTTTGGGGATGTTTCAGAAAGTTGTCTCTTACAACAAATATGAGATCAGAGGATTCTGCTTATAATGAATGGTTAGTAAAACTTGGAGATGGCAAACTTGATAGCAATTTTCATTCAGGAATGGATATTATCGAAATCTCCTGTGAAATGATTTATAATGGATCTATTATTGAAGTTACCTTTGGAAATAATATATCTATAGATAATATTAAAAATATATCTAAACATGCAATTCTTTCCGTGAATAGTACTCAGTAACAAACCAATTGCATTTTAGTTGGGCAATGCCCCTACCCACCCTTCAAATCCCTTCCACCATGCATTTCTGTTTCCCTTTTTGTTTGCTGGATTGTTCTGCTGCTCCATCTCCTCACCCCACCACCCTTGGATTGTAATGTAAAATTCTTTTACCATGTCAAGAAATTATTAAAAATACAGGTACTTTGAAAAAAAAATACAGGTACTTCTCTGAACACCGGCCCGGGGGCGGGGGGTGGAGTGGGAGGAAGAGGGCAGCTGCCTCTTCCCTGCCCTGTCTGGCTTCTCCGATCACCATCACCAGGCAGGGGGGCAAGGAAGAGGCAACTGCTGGTGGCCACCTCTTCTCTGCCCCGCCCGACTTCTCTGATCAC
>NW_006288719.1:1253973-1256480 GCF_000327345.1 Myotis davidii
ATACTTCATCACAAGGGAAATTAGTCAAGCACTCTGAAAGTGTTTTCACTCTTAATGTGGTGTACAGGGAGATATTAGAATAAATTTAATCACTTTATCAGTCATTATTTGCATCACTGTTGTTTTTATATCATGTTTTTCTTGTTTTTATATCATGCCTCTGTTGTTATATCATTTTGTTACTGTTTATTAATAAATTTATACATTGTTTTCATATACATTTTGACTAATTTCCTTTCATCTCTCACACTTCTATTATAGAGAAAAGGCAAATAGCAATATTAAAATATTTCCTCTAATTAATTCCTTTTTAATGTGCACGAATTTCATGCACTGGACCACTAGTATCTACATAATAAAAGCCTAAGTGACCATTATGGCAGAATGACCAGAATGACTGGTCCCTATGATGTGTACTGACCACCGGGGGAAGATGCTCAACCAGAAGCCAGGCTCACAGCTGATGAGTGCAGCAGCCGTGGCAGGAGCCTATCCTGCCTCTGCAGCAGCACTAAAGAGCAGCAAGCTGAGCGGTAAGGAGCAGCGAGCAGGCGGGTGGTAAGGAGCGAGGGGTCCTGGACTGTGCAAGGGTGCAGGCTAGGCTGAGGGACTCCCTCCCATGCACAAATTTTGTGCACTGGACCTCTAATTGTTACATAAATAGTTACATGTTTTATAGGAGATGTGAACATGCCAGGGGGTATGAGAGTAAGTATGAGACAGGGAAGTCCCTGAGAAAGTGATATTTATTCAAAGACCTTTAAGGATGAGAAGGTGTTGCCAAGAAGAACAAGAAGAAGAGTGCTCTAGGCAGAGAGAGGAGCAGTGAAAGGCCCTGAGGTGGGAGAAAAAGGTTCTTTCCGCTCAAGAGCAGACACAGCCAGTGTGGCCGGGGAACAGCAAAGCCATGAAGCAGAGGCCGCGTTGCAGAGCACATGTGAACTGAGACAAGGGTTTTAAACCTTATCCTAAGAAAATCGGAAAGCACAGACTTGACGTGCTTTCGTCTGGTTTCAGAAAGTCTCTCTGGCTGTGGAAGGGAACATGGATTGGGGGTGGCAAGAGCAAGGCTGAAATGAAGACCCTTGTGTCCTTGGCATAAATTGCTGAAACTGGAATTGTTGGGTAGAAGAAACACAGAATTCACAGCTTTGGATGTATATTGCCAAACACGTCTAGAAACAGCAAACTCATTTCAGGCAGGTTGGTTTCCTAACCATTGCTATTCTGTATTGCCCTGTGCATGTGTAAGGCCTCAGCCCCACATGCCCCTGGTGGCAGTGGGAGCCCCACACGCCCTGGCAGGTGCAGAACCCCTCCGCCCCCAAGGTCAGGGAGCACTCCCACCTATGCAGTTGCAGCCCCTGCAATGGACTAAAGCTGAGCCAGGCAGGAAACCCTAAGGCAGGGGTCCTCAAACTATTTAAACAGGGGGCCAGTTCACTGTTCCTCAGACCAGTGGAGGGCCGGACTGTAGTTAAAAAAACAAACAAACTATGAACAAATTCCTATGCACACAGCGGCGGCAAAAACACCCAGCGGGCCGGATAAATGTTTTCAGCGGACCACATGTTGTCCGCGGGCCGTAGTTTGAGGACCCCTACCCTAAGGTGTTTTAAATGTAGCTTCTTGAGCCTCTCTGAACAGGACTAATTTCCATTTCCTGAGAACTCCATAGCCCTCTCCAACATAGAGAAAACAATCACACCAAAGCACAAACCCCTCAGTGGTCTCTTCTCAAATCTCTGCAAAGATTTCATGGCCTGCAATTCTTCTGCAAAAACTGCCTCAACAGCTCCACCACCCCCCACACACGCGCTTTCCTCGCGTGAAGGTGAAGCAGGTGCGTCTGTCCAAATAAACACAGACGCTCCCGTGGTGACGCTGCCTGCTGGCCGTTCTTTCTGTCCCTGGAGTTGCTCACAGTTACACAGCCGCATAAAAAGAACTCTATCCAACGTCCTACAGCGAATGCTAATGGTCTCCTGGCGGAGACCAGTTGTGATGCTTTTGTGCTGCATCTGTTCTCTGAGCATCTACATCGCAGCCTCCTGAAGCCCAGAGATCACAGTCTGGAATATTAAGTTTGCCCTCGGAATCGGCTCATCCTTTCCTAACCCCATTTCACTGCCAGCCCCCTCGCTAGATTCCTGATTCCTTGGGCCCTTCTCCTCCCAGGAGCCGTCCTCTGAGTCTGTGGTGGCTGCTGCCGGGAGGTGCTCAGAAGGGCACCCTGCGTTGGCAGTGTGACGTGTGCCCCCTCGGCGCCCCGTCTCCTGACACCCAGGCCTCCGTCTGACCTGCGTCCCCCCGGGAATACCACCCATACACACGCATTGCAGTGACTCTTGAGCGAGGGGGTAATTTCCAGCAGATCTTCAGAGCTGTCTCAATGATGTTGACAGTGTTTGCTTTGTTCAGCTGGGCATCCATGGAAAGACCCACAGATTGTCATGGGCCGCGAGGTATCAGATGTCACATGGGGGGCGACGGGGGGGGGGGGGGGG
>NW_006288719.1:1256525-1266209 GCF_000327345.1 Myotis davidii
GGAAAAATGGAAGGGGAAATTTCATTCTTATCATGTAGGACATTGGACAAGATACTCCTGTAGGAAAAAATCACAGTTGCTACTTCTCTCTCCCTACGCTCGTGCTGATGGCTCCTCACATCCCCAGCTTAGACGTGGCCAGAGGTGGCCACAGACTCCGGCCTCGGCCACGACTCCCAGTTCCACAGCCACAATTCTGTGGCTCCTAATGTAAAGTCCCCTGCGAGACTCTCTGGGTGACCAGCTCACTTGTTCTCTCTCAGGGCAGCCAGGTGAGGGCTTTGTGGGCCCACAGCCGGGCCCCTACCATTAGTGGGAGGGAGCAGAGGTCCTATGAGGCCAGCCCCTCCTCCCAGCTGTGGGAGTGGACAGCCTCTAGCTAGTGGACTCTGTGAGCAGGTGTTTGTGCCAGGAAGACCTCCATCTCTGGATTGACATTCTCACAGGGAGGAGAGCAGAGGACCGCTAATAGCCCAGACGGCCCAGGCTGGGCCGAACCGGCCACACAAGCTCTGCTGTCAGGCGTGGGAGGCACATCAAGAAGGTGGAGGAGGAGAAGGGCTTTAAGGAAACAAAAGCCTCCCCAGTAAGAAATCCAAGCTCGGGTCTTGGAAACCTTAAAAGTGTTGGGACCATTTTCACTCTTCGTCTGAAAAGCCTGCTGGGAACCTCCAGACAAAAGGAGTGCCTCCTCTCACCTGTGCGTGTTGTCTTCCAGAACATCTGGAGGCGTGCGCCTGGGAGGAGGGTGGATGGGAGCATGACTCGCCTGGAGAGGCCTGGCAAGGCTGGTGTGCAGGCGGCTGACGGCAGGGCCTTTGTCCCCACAGGACACCCTGCAGGAGTGCAGGCTCTTGGAGGGGCAACCTGAACCCAGCCCTCCTCTCCCTGTCCCTTCAGTGCAGCTTCCCCGCCCTCCAGGCACTGCCTGCCCTGCCGGCCCTGGCACCCACCCACCGGGACTTCTGAGAAGGAACTGGCTGCAGGCCTTAGGGAGTTGGTCAGAAACAGGGGCTCGGGGTTCTTGCTGAGCAGCCAGGTTGCCAGCTACATGCCTCAGCCCACCGGAGCGAGTCCAGGCTGCAGCAGTGCTGGGCTGCAAGGCCCTGGGGACCCTCCAGGCCATCCCCCCACCAAGTGGTGCAAGCTGAGGACGTCTGTGTCAGCAGCAAGGAGGCCACACCCTCTGCGCAGGCGGCCGCACTCCTCTCCGCCACAAACCAAGACCCCAGGCATCGCCCACGGAGCCCCACAGCTCAGCGCCCTGGGGAGACCTTCTGTTCCCAAGGCAGCAGGCAGGCAGCTGTCGGCCAGCCATGCCAGCGTGCCCCTGAGGCAGTGCACACGGTAGTGGAGGGCCCAGCCCTGGAACTGGACAGGCCAGGTTCAAATCCTGCCTCAGTCAGTTTTCTTATCTGTGAATGAGAAAAACAATCCTCTCCTCTCAGAATCGTTGCCTGGATTAAATGAGCTCAAGGATGCAAATGGCTTAGCATAGGGCTTGACACACAGGCTGAATAAGTAGCACCCATTCATCATCCATCCATTCCAACACACAACCTGTCTTAGGCACTTCCTATGCAGCGGGCATTGGGCTAGGTGTTAGAATATGAGAGATCACACTTATAAACAATCACTTGTACTATAGCACATATACGCACTGGGTGCCATGCAAATACACAGAGAGCATTACTAACTCAGGAGGAAATCAAGGAGGGCTTCTGAGAGGAGGTGGCAACAATGAGCCAGGAAAAGAAGGGCTGAGAACTGGTGAGGGAAAGGGCATGCTAGGCAGAGGGAGCAGCATATTCCAAAGCCCAGGGCTACAGGAGTCTGCTGTGCAGGGACCCGCAAGGCCCCGGGCCCTGGCAGCTGTCTGACCTCACTGCAGCCAGCTGCTTCTCCATGGAGCTGAAGGCCATTGATGTATCCGTGCATATGATTTCTGCTATAAACACACGTGTAATGCTATTAGGTTCAAATGCTTCCAGGCTGGTGCCTCGCAGGGGAGGTATCTGCTGGCAGCGAACATCTGTGGCTTAAAGGAATCCAGTGCTGGTGATGGGGATGCAGTCTCCAATTTAGTAACATTTTTACTTCCTGGCGGATGGGTTTCTGTTAGGAACCGGAGCCTCCAGAACCAGGCTGATTTGCACACCGCAGAGACACGCAGGTTTGTTTTTATTCAGAGCAGAAGCTAATGAATAGATGAGGATGGAAATTCTAATTGGGTGAAGGTAGTTTGACGGAGGGAGGAAATAAAAGCCCTGGTGCTTCACCCAGCTGCACGGGCTGCAGGGCAATGCACCCTGTGGAGCACCCCCCAATCACTCCTAGAAACCGACAGGCTGACTGAAACAATGACTCATTTTTGCAACAGCAGGGTCAAGGCTAGAGGTTGAGACACTTTTTAATTTAATAAACCATCTGTGAGAAACGCCAGGTTTTCAGTGTGGTGTATTTGGCCTCCCTGTATAAATGCTTCTACATTAAGGTCCAAACACATCTCTAATTAAAATCTAAATTGCAATCGAGACATTTACATCCAAAGAATGCCATTCTGTTCAGCAGAGACCTAGACCTAGATTGTGAGTTGATATTTGAAAGCCCTTTAACTCTTTCTTTCCCGATGTACCATTTTCCATTTTCACCTGGGTGCCAGTAAGCTTGCCATGAATATAACTAGCCTCATTTCTCCTCCTGGCAGATATAACAACTGACACTTCATAAAAAACAGCTAGAAATCTTCAAATGATTCATCCCAGCAGCAGCATAACAATAGCTTACAAACACACTGGCTTTTCAGACACGACGATTACATGTCAGAGAATGGGCAACATTCACTATTATATAGCCAATTACGTCCTCATACAGAATGCTAACCGCAGGGCTCCGCTGTGTGCCCCAGCAGTTCCCACCCTGGCTGCACATTAAAATCACTGGAAAAATATTAATGGACCCCAAGAAGATGGAGCAACTAAGATGATCCAAAATTGCAATTGACGAAATTTGAATAAGGTCTGTAGATTAGTGAATAGTATTGCATCAATATAATATCCTGTCTTTGACAATTGCATGGTGGTTATATAAGACGTTAACATTCAGGAAAGTTGGAAAAGGACATACAGTACTTCTTTGTACTAGTTTGAAGCTTTTTTATGTCTGAAATTATTTCAAATTATTTGTAATTATTTCTTAGTACTAGTTTTGAAGCTTTTTTTATGTCTGAAATTCTTTCAAAAGGAAGAGTTAAAGAAAATGCAAAGAAGAAAGTAATGGGGAAAAAATACCGATGCCTGGGCCCTACCTCAGACCAATTAAATCAAATGTCTGGGTATGGACCCTGAATATCAGTATTTCTTAAAAGCCCCCTCCCTCGGTGGTTTTAACGTGTAGCTGGGGTTGAGGTGGACAGAGGCTGAGCCGTTGGACACATCCCCTCTATAACTTCTGGCAGGCACTTCCCCTCGTGATGCCTCGGTGGCCTGATCTCTGACAGGAAGAGACGCGCTGTACGGGGGATAGGGACAGGGTGAAGGCAAAGGGAGTGTGCGGAGAGGAAAGCTTCACACAGTTCCAAGAACTGAGGTCCCATTGAGTCACTCCTTCTGAAGAGAAGCTTCCACACTCAGAGCCCAGGGTCCTGCGGATCAGTGACCTGCTGGTGAAGTCGCGAGGGGCAGCCTAGAGGTCAGAAGGTGAGCAGCTCCATTATAACTGGGACCTCCTTTCCTTCAGCCATCTCAGCCCAGCCTGTCCCCGCACCTCTAACGACGGGAACACCAGTCCATGGCCACACACCATCAGAGCTCTCTGCCCAGTTCCCTCCTCTGCTCAGCTCTTCCTTTTCCTGAAAGGATAAATGGTGCTCCCTACTTACTAAAATACTCTATCCTGTTAGCTCGTGTCCCCCCTCGTCTACGATAGAGGTTATCAAACCACAGCGCGCACTCAGTCAACCGGAGGGCTCATGAGAACACTATTCACAACAGCCAAAAGGTGGGACCCACCCACGTGCCCATCACTCATGAACACATGAAGTGTAGTCCTGCTACGTGGGTGGACCTAGAAGACATGATGCTACGTGAAGCAAGCCAGACAGAAAAGGCTACAGAGTACATGCTTCCGTGTCTATGAGTAGGCAAATGTGTAGAGGCAGACAGTAGATGAATTGTTGCGGAGAGCTGGAGGGATAGGAGGTGATAGCTGAAGGGTGCAAGGTTTCTCTTTGAGGTAATAGTAATTTTTAAATTGATTGGGGGATGATGGCACAAATCTATGAACATACTAAAATCTACTGAATTGTATACCTTAAATGGGTGAATTGTATGGTATGTGAATCCCCAACCCCAGATGCAGATTCAGCGGATGAAGCTGAAGCTGAGAATGTGTGTTTCTAACAGGCTTCCCGGTGATGCTGCTGGTTCCAGGACCGCACTTTGAGAACCACTGATGCACAGTATTCGTCTGATAAAATCCAGGCAGGCTCTGTCCATGTTGCCCGGATATCTAGAGATATGTACAGTGGGGCCTCGACTTACGAGTTTAATACGTTCCGTGATGGAGCTCGTAACTCAAATTACTCGTATGTCAAATCTTAAAGTGAACGAGTGAGACACGTGATGCTGGGCTGATGTTGTGGCGTTCACTGTGACGTTTGCTGCGCCAACTAGTGGTGGGATATCTGAAGCTGGCTCGTAACCTGAATTTTAGCTCGCAACTCAAAGCAAAAAATCAGCCGAGAGACGGCTCGTATCTCGAAAAACTCGTTAGTTGGGACACTCGTAAGTCAAGGCCCCACTGTATTTATTTTTCTGCTTTCTTTCCTTTTTTTTTTGGACTGGGCTGGTTGAACAGCATGAAGAAGTGAAGTCTTCTGACCAGCGGATGCCTTAATAGGCTCATTTTTCTGCTATGCAGGCTGCAGACACCCAATGCAAGATGCATCAGAGTATTTTGCCTTTAAGAAAAAGTCCCTCCTATCTGGCTGCACCGCCTCGCTCCGCTCCGAGGCTGCCTTCCAGCAGCAGAGCTGTGGCCGGGAAAGCGCCCGTTGTGCAGGAGCCGCCAGCCGCTGGTTGCTTCAGCTCTGGCCAAGTCTGCAACGTGCTGTAACTTTGTCAGGTTTTAGAGGCAGGTGTGTGGCATTTTCAGAAAGTAGCATGGTCCTCAAGTGAGTTATTGGTATTTTATCTCAGCAAAAGAGTTCAATTTTATAGATGGCAATCAAAATAAAAGCTGCTTATCTTTATGCATTTTATTCTTTTAGAAGAATTAGTACATACGGCTGTAATAAAACTCGTTAATCACTCAATAAGCCTAACCTTGACTCAAGCAGTGAACGCCTATAAACATAATGAATGAAAAGTGCTGGTATTTTTAGCTTATCAATAGCATATTGTTCAGCAAAACAAAAAAGCCCAGTGGAGTGTTACCTTCACATATATCATTCAATAGCAATGATGGAGGCTATTTTTGTTAAGACTGTCGAATTTACTGACCACAATTAGGACATATAGTCCAAAGAATGCAGTAACCTCCTCATCACGATAACTACTTGTTCTATTTTGAAAATCTGTTGTATTGACTGATTGAACGACCATTCAAGCAGAGTGTCTCAGAAAAAAACCACTTGGGCTCGCTCTTCAGAGCCTGGCTGGCGGCTCTGAGCATCAGCCACAATGGCCCGACTCCCCTGACGTTGTGTCCTCTTCCAGGGGCCCCACGTGCGGTGTAGCTTCATTAACAGCGGCCTGAAGACAGCTTGGGGGCGAGTGTTGTGTTCTGCCAAGTCTACCTATTCAAAGAAGATGCACCCCTCAACACAGGCCTGTTGTTGCTAGTTACTTTCTCAGGGAGCCGCATTGGATGTGACTGGCCTGGCCAGGAAGAATATCCCACAGTCCTCCCCAAGTGTGACCAGCCCTCATCATAGGCTATGGTTTAGAGTTAACATGCTTCAGCTGAGTGCCTCATTAGGTATCTTGTATCAAAATCCTTAATACTGTTATAATACGCACAACCATTACCCCACAATTACCTCACCTCTACAAAAATTGTTCTACGGGAAATAATAACCTGTGTGCAAAGATTTAATTGTAAGGACGTTCATTCTAAATGTGTTCAAAAGCAAAATTTTAGAAACTACTTAAATGTCCAATTATAAAAGATTAGATTAAATGTGTTGCATCTGTTGTGTGTCATTTCTAAAATAAATGTTTCATTTCAAACGGTTAGAGTCATTGTTAAGGTAGCACAGAGAGTTCCCATATACCCTGCACCCAGTTTCCCTATGATTAATATCTTGCATTGTTATGGTACATTTCTCACACTCAATGAACCAATACTGATAAATTTAATACTAACTAAACCCCAGGCTTTATTCAAATTTCCTTAGTGTGAGCTGCTGTTTGATTTCTGTTCTACGCTCCCATCCGAACACCACGTTACATTCGGTTATGATGTCTCCTCAACCTCCTCTTGGCTGTGACTGTGTCTCAGACTTCCCTCTTGCCTATGACCTGAGAGTTTTGAGAAGAGCTGGTCAGGTATGTTGTAGAATGTCTCTCAACTGGGGTTTGCCTGTTTTTCTCATTCAGAGATTGGGGTTATACGTTTTGGGAAGATCACACAAGTAAAGGCTATTCTTGTCACGTGTCAAGAGCGAACACCATGACTGATCACTGTTGATGTTGATCTTGATCACCAGGCTAAGGTAGTGTTTGTCAGGTTTTTCCACAGTAAAATGGCTTCCCTCCTCTTTCACGCTGTCCTCTTGGGAAGAAAGTCACTGCACTGAAGGGGAGTTACGGCCACCTCCCTGAGGGCAGAGTATCCACAGGATTATTTATGTACTCAATCATTTCTTTATGTCAACAAGGACTAGCAGGCATTTATTATGTCTACTGGGTTATAATTGGCTGCTTTGTGTTCTTGCTCCAACGCTTTCCGCTTTGGCCATTGTGAGCCCTCTCAGTGGGCTCCGGCACCCCTTCGGCATACCCCCACATTGTGGGTTTTTCTTCTCCTTTCTTTATTTCTTTTCTCAGAGTATTTTCTTACTTTCTGGCATGACAAGATGTTCCAGGCTCATCTTATACGTTTTCTGCCCTCATCCTAGAATCAGCCATTTCTCCAAGAGCCTGATTCCCTTTAGAAACAGAGATCCAGGTGCTGAGTATGCTCACTGCTACCAGGGCCTCCCATGAAATTTCAATATATTATTGAAAATTGTGTTAAAAGGATATTTAATATCTGCTAAGTATTAAAAGAAAAACTTACTTTATAAAAACAATATAATCCCATAGATTCTTTCATATATATATATGGAGGAAAAGACACTGAAATATTAACAATGGTTATCTCTGAACATTCAATGCTAGGTAAGTTTTATTTTTCCATTTTGTACAACTATAATTTTAAAGTTTCTACAACAAAATTTTATTCATTAATAAGAGGAGCCTACGAAGCTCCTATGCAAGACTGGCTGAAGCCACGGAGGCACTGCTCCAGCCTTGCCCCACAGCCCCCTGCCTGGCACGCAGCTCTAAGGGAGCAGACACATGCGGAATGAGGTCTCACCCTGGAAGAGTAGAATTGGATTCAGACCTTTGACAATCACCAAAAAAACTGTGATGCAATCTCCCTTCCTCAAACGAATGAAAAATAAAAATAGTACTAAATTGTAAAAAAAAAAAAGTTTGTTTAAATTAAAATGTCCATATTTTTTAAAATTGCAAAATGCTAAAGTCCATTGAATCCAAATCTTTCACACTTTTTTAAAAACCTGCCATTGTATGGCAGAGCAAACACTGAGCAATCGTCACTGGTGGGGCACAGGGCAGTGCAGGTCTCCTCCCAGTGCTGCTGGCCATGCCCCACTGGCTCCCACAAAGGCCTTGAGCAGCACCTCCTTCCTGCAGAGAAAAGTTTGAATAGCAAAGGCTTAGGTCAGGGGTGGGGGACCTTTATTCTGCCAAGGGCCATTTAGATATTTAAAACATAATTTCCGGGCCATACAAAATTATCAACTTAAAAATTTAATTATTTCACCCCTAATGCCTTGGCAGGGCCAGGCCAAATGATTTTGAGCGCCTTTATATGGCCCATGGGCCGGATGTTCCCCACCCCTGACTTAGGTGGTCGGTCCCATGGAGGCTACACTGACCTTTGGGACAAGTGGAAATAATCATTTTCTGTAGAATTCGGATAGAAGGTCTCAAAGGTGCTTCTCCGGGACCCATGCCAATAGATAGAACCGTCTATTAATTTTACAGCTAAACGTCACACTGATAGTCCATTGTCCCTATTTGATTAGTTACAACAAATCAACTAACACCCCCCACACTGACGAGGACACAGGTTCTCTAGCTAGCAATTCACTTTTTGATAATTTGCAGGGTAAGCTCTCTTGGAAGACTTTATGCAATAGTTGGTTAATATTTGTTGTTTATGAATAGTACATCCACATATCCATACTACATTGCTCATGGCAACTCTATTCTTAATGGCCTCAACCTGGAAAAACTCAAACGTCTATCCACAGGAAAATGGATAAACAAATTGTGGTATAATTGCAGTTTTCAATTGGAACATGATGAACAAGACAAAACTTAAAGGCTTACAAAATAACATTTTTCCTCACAATTTTGTGGGTTTGATGTGTTTAGCCGGGCAGTTCTTTAGTACTGGGTGGTGGTGACCAGGGTTATTTATATGGCTACATTTAGCTGGGGGTGTGGCTGGCCTTGGAACATCCTAGATGGTTTCTTTCATGTTAGTGCCTCAGCTGGTATGGCTGGAATGGCTGGTGATGGCTGAGCCCCTTTCTCTATGTGGTCTCTCATGATTCAGTCTTCTAGCTGGATCTCAAGAAGAGTCTTTGGTTTTATTAGTGATATTTTCTTGAGCATATACTCTGTCCCACATGTCCTATCTAATAGAATACTCAAAAGACCTGTTGGGGGTGAGCATTAGCATTAGACTTTACAGTAGATTAGTTCAAGGCTCAGCAAGGACGAATGTCATTCACTAGCTAAGTAGCAGAGAACAATTAACTAGCAGTTGGAGGTAGAACTGGTTATAGTTGAGGTCAGAAATAGGAAAAATATGGAGTCTTAGAGGCCATGGAAGACACTAGATTTTATTGGACTTGAGATAGGAAGCCATAGAAGTTGGAGCAGAAGAGTCACATGATCCAGTTTGTTATTTAAAGGGATCATTTTAAGTTGTATGAGATCCTTATATATTTTGGATAGTAACACTTTATCAGACGTATCCTTGCCAAATATGTTCTCCCATACAGTGGGTTCCCTTTTCCTTTTTTTAAAAAAATATAACTTATTGATTTTTTACAGAGAGGAAGGGAGAGGGATAGTTAGAAACATCAATGAGAGAGACACATTGATCAGCTGCCTCCTGGGGATGTGCCCACAACCAAGGTACATGCCCTTGACCGGAATCAAACGTGGGACCTTTGAATCTGCAGGCTGACGCTCTATCCACTGGGCCAAACCGGTCAGGGCTTAATGCACTTTTTAAGAGAAATAAATAGCGTTTGTTTTTGAGTGAGTGTTACATTGGGAGAGTAGAGGAAAAGTCCAGTGGAGCCAGTGTATTGTCTCCACCATTGGTTCTTTGTGGTTTTGGTGCCTGTACACACATGTGCACGGGGAGAAAAGGAAA
>NW_006288719.1:1267397-1271125 GCF_000327345.1 Myotis davidii
ATAACACACACATATATATACTGGAAATGGAGGGGGAGGTAACTACAATTATTAATAAACGCATTTATATGTTGTATAAAAAGTCACAAAATTCTAAGAAATTCTGTCATTATATACATCATTGTTTTTCTAATTGAAATTAAGAAGCAGTCAAAATGACTTCCTTGGGCAATCTAGTGTTAATTAAATGGCTTGGGTTGATTTCTGGGTTCTCTGTTCTGTTCCATTGATCTATGCCTGTTCTTGTGCCAGTACCAGGCTGTTTTGATTACGGTGGCTTTGTAGTATAACTTGAAATCTAGTATTATGATTCTTCCAATTTGTTCTTTCTCAAGATTGCTGTGGCTATCCAGGGTCTTTTTTGGTTCCATATAAATTTTTGGAGTATTTGTTCTAGAACTGTGAAATATGATGTTGGTATTTTAATAGGGATTGCATTGAATCTGTAGATTGGTTTGGGTAGTATGGACATTTTAATGATGTTAATTCTACCAATCCATGAACATGGTATACCGTACTCTTCCACTTGCTTATTTCTTCTCTTTTTTCAATGTCCTGTAGGTTTCTGAGTATAGGTCTTTTGCTTCCTTGGTTAAGTTATTCCTAAGTATTTTAATTTTTTGTTGTTGTCGTTGCAATGGTAAATGGGATTGCTTACTTAGTTTCTCTGAGAATTCATTATTGATGTATAAAAAAGCCATCAATTTGGGGGTGTTGATTTTGTATCCTGCTACATTGAGAAATTCATTCATACTAGAACTTCCAGTACCATGTTGAACAAGTGTGGTGAAAGCAGACATCCCTGTCTTGCTTTTGTTCTTAGGGGAAATGGTTTTAGCTTTTGCCCATTGGATATGATGTTCGCTATAGGTTTGTCTTATATGCCTTTATCATGTTGAGATATGCTCCCTCTATTCCCCCTTTGCTGAGTTTTTATCAAAAATGGGTGTTGAGCCGAAACCGGTTTGGCTCAGTGATTCCGGTCAGGGGCATGTACCTGGGTTCACATTTATTGATGTGTGAATATTGTACCAGCCTTGCATCCCTGGAATAAATCCCACTTGGTCATAGTGTATGATCTTTTTAATGTATTGTGATTTGCTAATATTTTGTTGAGGATTTTAGCATCTATGTTCATCAGGGATATTAGCCTGTATCTCTTTCTTTGTAGTGTTTTTATCTGGTTTTAGAATTAAGTTAATGTTGGTCTCATAAAAAGAACTTGGAAATGTCCCTTCCTCTTGGATTTTTAGAATAGTTTGAGGAGAGTAGGTGTTAGTTCTCATACAACTTAACAGAAGGAAGACAATCCAATTAAAAAATGGGCAAAGAACTTAAATAGACACTGCTCCAAAGTAGATTTACAGAAGGCCAAGAGACATATGAAAAAATGCTCAGAGTTGCTGATCATCAGAGAGATACAAATTAAAAGGAAAATGAAATATCATCTCACAGGTTAGAATGGCTCCATGAACAAATCAACAAATTGCAAGTGCTGACAAGGATGTGGAGAAAAGGGATCCCTAGTGCAGTGCTGGTGGGAATGCAGACTGGTGCAGCCATTATGGAAAACACTATGGAGTTTCCTCAAAAAATTAAATATGGAACTGCCATTTGACCCAGTGATCCCACTTCTAGGACCAATCCATATGATGTGTCTCTCTCACATTGATGTTTCTCTCTGTCTCTCCCTTTCTCTTCCATTCTCTATAAAAATCAATGGGAAAATATCCTCAGGTGAGGAGAAGGAAGGAAGGAAGGAAGAAAGGAAGGAAGGGAGGAAGGAAAAAAGAAAGAAAAGTAAGGTTACCAGCTCAGAGTGAAGGAGAGGTTGTGGAGATTTAAGATGAGAGGAAAATGTGTGAAATGGTTCTTTTGGCGAAGACCAGCTTTCATTTGCATCACCCACTAAGGTGCTGCATGTGCTTGGGAAGTGGCCCCTGTGGCTTCAGACTTCTATCCACGAGGTCCTGCTGCCTTCTTCAAACTACCCGGCCCCTCTTGCTCTCTCTCCTCACCCTGCTGTTTTTTCATAGCATTTATCCTCACTCGACAGTGCTTTATACGCTGGCTTGCTTGTTGTCCATCCTTGCTGTGTCTAGTACTTAGAACAGTGTTAAAGGGACAAAATCTGAGGGCTTCTCTTCATCCACAAAGAGATCAGATCCCACCTATTTATACCCTACATCTCAATCCCAATGTCTTGTTGGCCCCTTACCTGTTCCGTGTCCTGGGAGACTGCACAGATGACATCTACACAGTTTGCTTTCTGGCCTTGGTTGGGGCCAGAGGGAACCCTGGCAGGAGTCCAGAACAGCAGGAGAGGTCACAGCATCTATTCTCTAGGCTGGTTCCCTGCGGTCACCTCGGGCTGGCGCATGTCAACGGAAGGTCAAGAATTGCTAGTCTCTCCTTTGCTCTCTGCCCGCAGGGTGAGGGGTGTAACACTTCCATGCCTAGCCTCAGGTGGACCTCTGTGGTTTCCTTATCCTGCCCTGGCCCATGTACACAATCCTTTCACTAAATCCCCTTAAAATGATCCTGGTTTGTGTGCACCATCTGCCTCCTGCTGGGACTCTGACAGAACCCCTAGCTGTCAATCATGATTCTAATAACTCTCTCAGTTCCATTCTGTCCTGCTACTCAAATGTGGCCAGGGGCCCGTGCATGCCACCACCTGGCAGCGTGTACGAGTGCAGAATCCCAGGCCCCACCTCAGACCAACAATCGGAGGTTAGTGCTCTAAAACGACCCCTTGGTAATGCCTTGCGCATGTTGAAGTCTACGAAGGACAGCATCAGAGTATTCTGAGCTTTCATGAAGCTCTTTTGGGTGCAAACAAACCCAAGGACTCCCTCAGACTAGCTCAGGCAATGCATCTTACACTCAGGCAGTGAAGGAAACCAACTTGCCCCGAAATCTGAGAACAGGACTCAGGGGGAGGGAAGCCCTATGGAGACAGGACCTAGAACATGGTTCTCAACCTGTGGGTCGTGACCCCTTTGGCGGTCGAACGACCCTTTCACAGGGGTCACCTAAGACCATCTGCATATCAGATATTTACATGACGATTCATAATAGTAGCACCATTACAGTTATGAAGTAGCAACGAAAATAATTTTATGGTTGGGTCACAACATGAGGACTATATTTAAAGGGCCAGAAGGTTGAGAACCACTGACCTAGAGGGTCAGGGAGGACCTGAGACCTCAACAGGGGCCCTCTGCAGGTCCTCGGGGCTCTGCCCTGTGCTCATTACTCTGCATACATGTTACTAATTGGATCCTCACCATTTGCTCTATTACCGTTTGGCCAGTTTTTGTTCACTTACAGCTTCGCCTAACGCTGACTCTGAACCCACTTTCTGCTTATCATGTGCTCCCTGTTCTGTCTCAGAGCCTATTTTGCTGACGACCTAAATTTCAGTTTCTGAGAGTAAGAATGTTATTTGCCCAACTCGTCCGTGTTTGGGCAGAGCTTTCTGCACCAGCCTCTCTCAAAGGTTAATGGGCAGCCTGTAGGCTGGCTGCCGATTCCTGACTCACCAGGCGCTGGGTAATACGGTATAAACATGTCTGCCTGCCTGCCGTCTGCTCAGCACTATGGTCACACGTCCAGTTACAATAGTCTTCAAAGACATGAAACAGGGGTTTCAAACCTTGGCTGCAGGCTCTCCCCTTTTACCTCCATGGCCACACTTTCCCCTTCTCCACCCCCCCCAAGCCCCC
>NW_006288719.1:1271162-1272109 GCF_000327345.1 Myotis davidii
TATTGCATCCTGGCAGACCCCGACAGTTGAGATGAGTTTTCATGTTCAGGGTGCTCCAAACGTTGTGTAACAAAATTAATTACATTTAATTAAATGTATCCACTTTTTACAGCCCCCAAAAAATCGAAAATGCCATGTTAAGCTTATGAGATGGCAGTCCTCCAAAGGGCTCCATGGCTGGGTGTATCCACTCTGAGATGAGGCAATTTTAGAAATTGTCTTACCCAAGTGAATCTGAGGAACGGCCTACCGCAGCGGTTCTCAACCTGTGGGTCGCGACCCCTTTGGGGGTTGAACGACCCTTTCACAGGGGTCGCCTAAGACCATCGGAAAACACATATATAATTACATATTGTTTTTGTGATTAATCACTATGCTTTAATTATGGTCAATTTATAACAATGGAATTGGGGGTCACCACATGAGGAACTGTATTAAAGGGTCCCAGGACAAGAACCTACCCTGTCCTCCCTCCTTCCTGCATCCCAGCAACAGCTTTCTCACTCAGACAACAATCTTCCTCTTTCTGGCTCTTCATTATACAATAATGAATTTATGAATTTGCTTTTCTCTTTCCTCCACTCTGTTAGCAGGAGAGGGAACTGTTTGTATTCTTACAAGTACAGGGCCTGGAATGTAGCTGCTGAATTTATTAACGTTTATGGGATGGATGGATGGATGGATGGATGGATGAATGAATGAATGAATGCTCTTGTTTCTCTCCCCTTCTGCACTAATCAGGCTCTTCTGTGCTGACTCCCCGAGTCCCAGTGGATTCTTGCTCCACAGGTTTGGGAGGGCCCGTGGGAGCTGCACGGCTGTTGCAATGCTTCCCCTGTGCCCACACGGAAGCAGTGTCCTCTCCTTGGTCCATGCTGGTCCCAAGATGGAAGGCAAAAGCGGAGAGAGCTGATGGAAATGTCAGTGCACCTTAAAGCCTCTGCTGA
>NW_006288719.1:1272154-1272452 GCF_000327345.1 Myotis davidii
AAAGTCAGTCACACAGTCAGTCCAGTACCAGCAGCCTGGGAAAACTATGCTTCCTGAAGGGAGGAAGGGGTTGGAGTGAATATTTGCTAAACAACAGTATAATCTACCATGTGTTGTTAGGAGCTTTCTATTCTGGTGTTTTCCAAATCAGCAAACTAAAATCCCCTACAATGTATATCGTAGTCAAGATCCATTTAGTGTTAGGGACAGAATATAACTGGAAGTAGTTTGTGCAAAAAAGAAATTTACACCCCAGCCCTGGGAGCTGCATGTGAATCTGCCCCCCACCCCCCTACCC
>NW_006288719.1:1272478-1293348 GCF_000327345.1 Myotis davidii
CCCTGAGGCAGCCAGTGGACAATGGGGTCAGGACTGCCACGCCCAAGGGCTGTGCATCATATACAAGCGAAAGAGCCAAGCTCGCCTTTCCTTTTGCAAGCAAAACAAAGGAAAAATGTGAAAACAGAAATTAAAAGTTTTTAATTAAAAAGAAAAAGTACGGAGCCCTGACATACAGGGAAGGATAAGGAGTAGATGAGTGAAGCCCAGGGCTCAGAGGACGCTGTCAGCATCTCTCGCATCCTTCACCTGCTCACCTCCGTGTGGGGTCTTATTCTCCCCGCCTCTCCCAGGCGGCTGCATTTGCTGGAGGAAATGGCTGAGGAGGCACTTGCAGAAGGCCTGCAAGCTACTACATGCCAAGAGATGAGGTTTTAGATCATGTTTTAGATTCAGGACATCTATAGATTTTATAAATGAGAGCTAGCAAATCTGCCAAGTGAAAGTTAAATGACATCATTGAGGAGGTCAATTTAAGAATATGGAAAATTCAGTTTCAGGAATAGGCCAAGAATTTAATCTTAAGAACCTTCCCTTGAGAATGCATTCATATTAGTGGACACAATGGAAACAATAATTTTATAGGAAATATGTTTATTATTAATCATCTCAATTAAAAAATACTCAGTCTTTCTTAGGGCTGGTCCATCGTATTCTGTCTTTTGAAGATATTAATCAAAACTGTGAGCAATTTTATTTAACAGCACAGACACTTTTGTAAGATAAGAAGAAAAGAAATTCCTAACAACGAAACAAGGTCTCCAGAACTTGCTATTAAAACAAAGAAAGCACTTCCAATGACAAGATGTCACAGGTTAAAGCCCAAGAGAAGGATCTACCAGGGCACATGCTGGAAAAAGGGATCAAGACGTTTAGGATCCACCCTCACTCGGAGTTTGCTGTGAAAGGGGCTCAGGGACTGTCACTTCTGCCTGGAATGCGTCCGTTGGGCCTGGGACTCACGTTATCTGACTTCCCCAAAGACGACAGCTGTTCAACTTCTTGTCCACATAACCATGACCAGAGGTCTTGCGGAGAAGACGAAGCAGGAAGCATTTAGCTTTGACTTTTGAGCAGATGTAACACCAGTTCTTCATCCTCTGCCAAAGACAGGCCGGTATCCAACGGCTCTAAGACTTCCCACCTGGCCTTCTTTCTGTTACGACTTGTGAGTCCCGTGTTCTCCACTTCACTGTTGTTCCTTTTCCTCATCCCCTGCTTCTTCTTGGTATCACTGGTGAGAACAAATCCAATGATTTACTTTGTGAGTACATAATTAAATTCATTGTTATGAAATCAAACACTTAAAACGTGACAAAATCACCAATAACAGATAGCTGGGAAAGGGATACTATTATTCAAGAGGGAAAGAAACTGCAACAATGTCAGGATATCTGTGTCATAAGTTAAGTACCTTCCCAGCAGTGGGCGGGAGGGAGGGCCCATCAGGTACCAGGCCCCTGCAGGGGGTCTGCATACACTGTCTCATCCAATCCTTATAATAACTCTAGAAAACGAGATGTATCATCCACCATTTGAGGACGCTGAGAGGTCTACAGTCTGGCTCCAATCTGTGCTTGTGCTGCCTCATCCATCTCCCTCTTTAAAGTTGGGCCATTTTTTAGGAGCAGTCTGTGGGCTAACAGATATCAGGATACCAGGTGCTAATTCTATTATCTGTTGCATTAAGTTGTGATATACAGACCATGACCAAAACAGAACCTGAAATGTTAAATTACAAATTAAGATAGCAAATAAATTTTCCCCATTTAAAATCTGCATCTAAGGCCCACACAAAGTCTTAAGGAAGCATAAACATTATTGCTGTATTCTGCACACACCTGAGGCATAGACTATAAAAATAAAGCTAATTTCTGAAGATAGAGTCAATCACATGATACATTAAAAATTAAGAAAGCAAAACATCCTCAAAGGATTTTAAGATACCATCATCGTGTTCCAAGATGACCCAATTACTAGATACAAAATTAACAAAATAAAAACCCAGCAATGGCAGTAGGAACCATTTATTCAAGGGTCTGGCTCTGTACTAAATTTTTTACATAGATTAAATTTATCTTCATGAAAACCCTTGGTGTGGAGTCCTTAGACTCATTCCACAATGAGCTTAGAGAGGTTAAATGACTGGATCCATGTTATACCCGTGGGATTCACACCCAGATCTGAATGACTCTAAATTCAGCCCAAAGCAATTTGAACTGGTCAACAGTAATAGAAAGGATTAGCTGTGGAAAGAACACTGGTTTTGACATGAACACAGTCAGACCTTGGCCAATCAACTAACATTTCTAAGCCTCAGTTTCCTTATCTGAAAGATGGGGATTATATAATTTACTTAGCAGAACTGCTATAAAAATTAAATACAATAATATAACCGTAAGAACATATTAGTGATCAATACATGAAAGCTGAAAATTACCCATGACACACCTGTCCTGAGCTAAGAAGCTTTACCTTTCCCCATACTTGTATGGGTCTCAGGACTATAAGCCAATCCCTTTCAAATAAATTCTTACATTGCTGTTATATAATACAGAGGGAAAAAACACATCACAGAAATTACATTATCGTCCAAGCATATGATGTATTCCAAAAGAGAACAAACTGCTCAAGTTTCAATGGAGCCTATTACTCCATAAGGCAGCCTGGATATCAAAGTGAATGTGCCTCGTAAGCATATCCAGTTATGACCAGCTTAAAACAAAACTAATTTCCCCATTTACCTCCCAGAAATGCCCAATGCTGACTCAGCAGCCGCACTCTCTCACCACTGGAGGAAAGAGAAACCAGACAACACTGAGGTTACCCACAAATAACTGCATTTAAAATAGCAACTGGAAAGGTGAAAATGAAAGTGTCCCCTGTGATGGGGATTCAGTTAGCAGAGTAATTCTTAGCAGAAAGGGGCCTTCATAGAAAGTTCTGTGCTGATTCTAATGGGCCATGATTTATTTCATATGATACTCCTGGTTTCAACATTTTAATTTTTTCAGGTACTTGTACCCAGGACAAGAACGTAGTCTGTTATATGAGAAACAGGAAAAGGAGGGCGCCTGGAGTTACCACGCAAGGGTCAGCCTTCCTCCTGGCCCCTCTTCTGGGCAGTCCTCATGCGTGGCTCTGACTCATGAGGTCAGAGACACTTCTTGTGTGTTCCCACCTGTGCCCCTCTGTGAGCAGGGCACTTCCTCCCTCCCTCTGGGTACTCCCTGATTCAAGGCTCATCTTCAATTCCTCATCTTCTATGAAAGGTACCCAAGCTCCCTATTAAAAGTGATTTCTTTCCTCTGAATTCCTACAGGTTAATTGTTTATTAGCCATTTTGCACCTTCCTAATTGACTTGCTACTAGACTTGCTACTTCCTAATACTAAAGTGACTTTTTCCCCACCAGAAAGCATCTTAACTCTCAATCAGAATATAAACTTCTGGGTGAGAATGTATATTACTACAAATGCCTTTCAAAAGTCATTCACGTATGCATGCCCAGCAATTTCTCTTCTGGGAATTTATCCCCAGGAAATAATTAAGGATATGTATAAAGATTTAGTTACTGGATATTCAAGGCAAAGCTATTTGTAATTTCAGAAAGTTGGAAACCCAAACATCCAATCATAAGGGACTGATATGTTAAATATGTTATAAAATTTCAACTGAAACATGATGCAGCTATTAAAAACAATGTTGCAGGAATTTCTTTATCGACACTGAAAACAGTAATAAAACTATAAAAAGAATCTTTGTTGAAATAAGGCAGCATGTATATTTGCATAGAAAAAGATTTGGGAGATTTTTTTTTATGTTATTTCTGCTGGTACGTGCATCTTTTGTTTTTGTTTTTCTGTATTAAGCTTGTATTGCTCTTTGCAATAAAAAAAAGAAACTTAAATTTGAAGGAAAAAGTAGTCTGGGCAGCAAGGTATATGTCAATTATTCTCCATAATTTCACAAAGCTCAGGAGCATAGAGAGTAAGTGTTCCACTTACGTGTCAACCCGGGACCCATACAAGTATGGGGAAAGGTAAGGCTTCTTAGCTCAGGACAGATGTGTCATGGGTAATTTTCAGTGTCACAAAACACCTGCAACTATGTGCCACAGACTAAATTCTGGTATTTCTTTTCTTTTGGCTAGAATTATATTAACTGAGCTTTGTACATACTTTACACTTCAGAAGCTTGAGTGGAATGAAAATTATCTCTTTATTAATGAAACAAATGTGAAAGACAAGTCTTTCAAAACATAGGGACCATTAGTGTTGAAAGCAGACGTTCTCGGTGGTGATGAAAGGTTAGAAGTTAGTTTTCTAGATTTGATAACGCTGCTCCACAAACCACATGGAGAAATTTGTAGAAGTTTTGGCTAGTTTTACATTTCAGTTTTACATGGGCTCTAAAGAAGTTGTTCAATACTGGTTTCCATGCCTACTATCCACCAAGAAAAAGTTAAAAAGCAGTCTTCTTAAATGTTGGCTACTAACTCCTTGACATGCTGAAATAATCACCCTGGCTCTTGTAATTCTTCATAACCATTTCAGTGACTGCTTATAGTATTATTTATTACTAGAGGCTCGGTGCACGAACTCAATCATGGGTGGGGTCCCTTGGCCTGGCCGGCGATCGGGGCCGATAGGGACCAACTGGCCGTGGGGAGGGACCACAGAAGGTTGGCCTGCCACGGAGGTTGGCTATGGGAGCCCCCGGACCATCAGGGGCAGCTCCTGTGTTGAGCATCTGCCCCTCGTGGTCAGTGCATCGTCGTAGCGACCAGTCAACCAGTCATTCGGTTGACCAGTCGTAATGGTCGCTTAGGCTTTTAATATATATAGACTAGAGGCCCAGTGCACAAAAATTTGTTCACTCGGGGCGGGGGGGGGTCCCTCAGCCCAGCCTGTGCCCTCTCACAGTCTGGGACCCCTCGGGAGATAACGACCTGCTGGCTTAGGCCTGCTCCCGGGTGGAAGAGGGCAGGCCCAATCCCTAGGTGCAGCCCCTGGTCGGGCTCAGAGCAGGGCTGATGGGGGAGTTGGGGCACCGCCCCGTCATACACAGAGCAGGGCAGATCAGGGGGTTGGAGTGCCGCCACTGTCACACTCAGGGCAGGGCCGATGGAGAGGTTATGGCTCTACCCCGTCACACACAGAGCTGCAGGGCGATCAGGGGGTTGGGGAGCTCTCCCCTATCAGGCACAGAGCAGGGCTGATCAGGGGGTTGGGGTGCCTTCCCCTGTCATGAACACAGCAGGGCGGATAGGGAGGTTGTGGCCCCGCCCCCTATCACACACAGAGCCGCAAGGTAATCAGGGGGTTTGGGCGCTGCCCCCAATCATGCTGATCCCAGTTCCGGGAGGCCTCGCGGCTCCGCTGATCCCGGTGCTGGGAGGCATATTACCCTTTTACTATATAGGATAGAGGACTGGTGCACGGGTGGTGGCCGGCTGGTTTGCCCTGAAGGGTGTCCTGAATCAGGGTGGGGGTCCCCACTGGGGTGCCTGGCCAGTCTGGGTGAGGGGCTGAGGGCTGTTTTCAGGCTGGCGGTTGACTGAAGCTCCCAACTGCTCCTTTTTTTCTTTTTCTTTTTTTATTCTGGGCCAGCTTTAGCTCTGGCTCCAGCTCTGAAGCCTCTGCTGCTGAAAGCAGGTATCTGGTTTGTTTGGGTTCTATAATCGAAACACTGTTTCAACTCCAGCTCTGAGATCCCGGCTCACTGAAAGCAGGTTTCTGGGGTTTTGTTTAGCTTCTATATTTGTTACAATGTTTCAAACTGCAGGCTAAGAGGCCGGCAAGGCAGGCGGGGAACGTTGGTTTCCTCTGTCACTGAAGCAAGCAAGCCTCATGTTAGTTTCAAGCTGCCTGGCTGCTGGCCGCCTTCTTGGCTGGCAGTTAATTTGTATATCGCCCTGATTAGCCAATGGGAAGGGTAGCGGATGTACGGCTAATTACCATGTTTCTCTTTTATTAGATAGGATAATTTTTAAGGACTTTCATGATCTGGCTTAGGCCTGCCTCTATAACTATTATGTTCTTTTGGACTACTTGTTATTCCCTAAACATGCTCTAGGTTCTCACCTTCTTTTGTCTCCATTTGGATTCCCTCTTTCTATTTTATAACTATCTAAATCCTCCTTATCCTTCAAAACCCACTTCAAATGTCACCTCATCCTCAATGACTCCATCCTACATGATTGCACCACTTTATGCACTGCCTGTGCTCTCCCATGGCACTCACTCTGAGTGATATTAGAGAGTAGATCTCTTCCCTGTGTCTACTAAATTGTTAGCTTTTTGAAGCCTGGGGCTGTTTGTTACCTTCATCTATAAAGATAACCTGAATAAAAGTCATCAATAAATGTCCACATATGTGAATGATAGAAATCATGTCCTGTTGGGGTTGTTCTAAGCCGTGAGAACTCCTGCCACTGCAATGAAGGAGGCTATGTTTCAACAGACGTTTCTAATTCAATTTCTGAAACAGCTGTGGAGGAGCACATTGCCATGGTAGCACCCCAGAGCACTCAGTCCGTGTGTGAGGGTGCAGGCTCCTCTCTCCTCACCAATCCTTCTGTTAATAGTACAAGTTCCCGGTTTTCTAAACTTTGGCTTTGCATATATTTTTCAAAATTAAATAAATGGTCATATTATGGCTATATTCAGTACTCATTTTTCCAAACACATGACTTCTACTGAGTTAACACCCAGCCAGGGGACAGTCAAAATGATACCATTACTGCAGCTTCCCTAAGAGATGTAATGGAAAGTCATCTAAATTTTAAGTACCTAAATGTTGACTACTACCTCCTTGGTTGTACCTTCTTAGCTTCCTCTTCCTCTGTCCATTGCTTCAATGTCCATATTTCTAAGCTGCATCCTTGGTTCTCTACTATTCTCATTTTACATATTCATTCTGAGCATTCTCATGCAGGTCAGTATTTCAAGCAGCTCCCATAATGCTAATGACTTTAAAAACAGGCATCTTTAGCGTAGAGCTTTTCCCTCATCACCAGGCAGCGTATTCAATCAGTTCCTAGGTTTATATAATTTGCAAAATCTCAGCAACAATAGTCTTTGGTGCTTTTATTAAAATTAAGTCTATTGCCCTGGCCAATGTGGCTGTGTTGGCTGGAGCCTTGTCCCATGCACAGGAAGGTCATGGGGTTAGGTCATGGGTTTAAGTCGCGGTCAGGGTACACCCCAGGTTGCAGGTTCAATCCCTGGTTGGGGTGTATGTGGAAGGCAACCAACACATAGATGTTTCTCACATTGATGTTTCTCTCTCTCCCTATAAAATGAATTAAAATAATTAAGCCTATTATTATTAGTCTTATTTCTGACAAGAAACCATAGCTTTGAGAGGTTGCAAACAACAAAATATTGGTAATAGGAAAGGCTGGGGTGGGGAGGGAGAGAGAGGCAAAAATTTCATTCAATTTTTATTGTAAAAACTAAAATTTCTAAAAAGTCTATTAATAAAAAGATATACATAGTTCAAGAGTTGGTATACCATCAACAAATTACAACAAATTATTAAGCATAAAATACATTAGTGTTTTCTCCTCTTATCCCTAACGAATGATATGTCACTTTAGTTCAGAACCTGCATATGTTTCCAGCCTTCACCTGGGGTACTCAGACCATCTCAGCTCCACTCTCTGTTCTCAGAAACGTCGGGATGGCATATGCCTTTCTAATGAGTTGCCCCCCGGGGACTAGAACAGCAGCTGTTTCTTACCCTCATCACCTTCCATGAAGCCAACTAGCATCACCATTGGATAGACACATGGTTGGAGGATGATGGGATGAACAGAAGCTGAGAAATCACCTCTGGCAGGAATATACATAATTGTACAGTCATGATTATGCTGTTAGGGTAAATACTTAAATTTTAATAAATGTCAAAGGAATTAATGGTTAGTATGTTAGCATGTATCATTCCTTCTTTACCTAAAAAGAAGGCTTTCAATAATTCTTCAGGTGTCACCCCAAAGAAGCTTTTACTAAACACCTCATACAAAGTGAATTCTCCCAACCCCTCTCATTATCCTACAGTTACCATTTTCATGGTCCTCATCACCATCTCTTTTCTACTTTTTGTTTACTTCTTTATGGTCTCCCTCACCAGACTGTAAGCTTTAAGAGGGCTGGGAGCTAGTCTATCTTCCTTATTACTCTACTAGAGGCCCAGTGCATGAAATTCGGTGTCCCTCAGCCTGGCCTGCACCCTCTCCAATCCAGGACCCCTCGGGGGATGTCTGACTGCCTCTCACAATCCGGGACTGCTGGCTCCTAACCACTCACCTGCCTGCCTTCCTGATTGCCCTTAACCACCTCTGCCTACCTGCCTGCCCTCCTGATTGCCCTTAACCACCTCTGCCTACCTGCCTGCCTGCCTGATCGCCCCTAACTGCCCCCCTACTGGCCTGATTGCCGGCAACTGCTCCCCTGCTGTCCCGATTGCCCCTAACCGCCTCTGCCTTACCCCACACCCAGGACCCAGGATACCCTCCTCTGGCCAGTCACAGCCACCTGGAACTCGGGCTTCCCTCCCTCTGGCTGGCTGCAGGAACCCAGGACCCAAGCTGCTTTGCCTGGGCTGGCCGCAGCCACCCGGAACCGCAGGGCAGGTGGCTTGTCCCTCTCTCGGGCCGCAGCCTGGCTGGTTCCCATTCCTCTCTCACAAGCTCATTTGTGCCTGGCTGATCCCCATTCCTCTCTAACAAGCTCATTTGTGCCTGGCTGATCCCCATTCCTCTCTCAGGAGCTCATTTGTGCCTGGCTGGTTCCTATTCCTCTCTCACGAGCTCATTTTTGCCTGGCTGGTTCCCATTCCTCTCTCACGAGCTCATTTGTGGCTGGCTGATTCCCATTCCTCTCTCCCCAGTGTTGAGTGTCTGAGCCTTTACGGTGTGACGGCATGAGGGCATGATGACCATTTGCATATTAGCTCTTTATTATATAGGATGCCAGGAACACATTACAGCTTTCCTTTTACTGAATGCCTCAATAATTCCAGTTTGGTGATACAGACTCTACCCATATGTTGGATGCAATATATTACATGACATTATTTTTTTTACTCTATTATTCATCATTTCAACATAGTCTGGAAGACATTTTTGCAGACTGTTTTGAATAGAGGGCCTGCCATGTCACATGCAGCTCAACGAATGGTTTTGATGAGAAAGAAAATGGAAAGCCGATTTCTGAGAGGACATTAAATTATATTTTTGTAAATGTACATACTTATTTAAAAACTTCTAACACTGTTTTACTTTTAGTAATTAAATTGATCAGCATAGATTAGTGACCCTAGTAGCAACATATGCTGCATTCTTTATACCTTATTAGATTTTCATGATAACCTTGCAACATAAGAATTATCCTCATTTGACTGGTAATTAAAACTGGGGGTCAAGAGGTTAAATAATTTGTCATTAACCAGTTAACTGCCACATGTCCAAAATGGAAACCATACAAACGTGCAATGATATTTTGAATTTACTTGTGTCTATAGATGCTTATGGTGTGCAAAGGGTTAAGTAACTTGTAAAAGAAAGTAAGATTCTTTTCTTAGAAAACATTCAGGTCTTAAGTTTCTTAAGCTTCAGGTCTGTTTATCGGACCCCAAAAGCCAGTTTCCCCACAGGGTCAAGTAGCCTGTCTTTGTTCTAACACAGACTTAATTTTCCAAACTCCTACATCTCCCCATATTGCAAAGTTTATGATAACATACCATCATTTATTTCCAAATTACATGCAGTGGTGAATGTGGGCAAGGCATTCAGTCTGTTAGTTCATAGAAGCTCCTGCAATGCCTATCTTACACCTGCTATAGCAACTATTTTTGTAACACAGATGCTCCTGAGATCATTCTGCCAGGAACAGATATGGTTTGCATTCCTATGTACTGATACAGAAAGGCAAAGGAGGTAGACTGATTCACTGATACCATAATTTTCTAGATAGAGGAAACTAGGTCTTATTCCCCTGATTTTTAAAAATTCTCTCTCTCCTTAGGAAGCCTTTGCCAAGGCTCACAGACATGGAAAGGGAGGAGACAAATGATACACTGCACCAAGAAGAACGTCATCCGTACCTGCTATGAACAGGAATGGGCTTATTGATAAAGAGTATACTTTAAATAAACAATGTATAAATTAACGCCAATAAAAAGGGGCCAGAGCATCTGTAACACACTCCCTCGGCTACAATGCTGCACTGAGGACCACTCCTTCAAGCCTTGAGAATGTTTCAAGCGCTGTCTGAATGATTGGGGTCAAGGCACCATAGAAGAAAAAGATCTGCTGGGAAAACCTATGGACTTCTTCCCAGGAATATGCAGAGCTTTACAGAAACAGCACAGCAGAGTGAGCACCAAACTTCCAAGGACACAGGGGCAAGCAGGTCCAATAATGAAGTTATAAAAAGGCAACCGAAATCACTGGAGATTGTAAGCCTGACACTGGAAAGGAGGCTGTGCAGCCAGGTGTCATGATGCCTCCTGTTACAGCTCCCAACCTCTGCAGTGGCTGCATTCAGTGGGGTGTGTTTGTGTTTTACTGCAGAAAAATGGGAAAGTAACATCACTTTACAAGCCTATTCAGAAATCTAGGTCCTGGCAGGGTAGCTCAGTTGGTTAGAGCATTGTCCTGATACACCAAGGTTGCAAGTTTGATCCTGGGTCAGGGCACATACAAGAATCAACCAATGACTGCATCAATAAGTGGAACAACAAATGAATCAATCTCTCTCTCTCTCTCTCTCTTTCTCTCTCTCTCTCTCTCTCCATTTTAAAAAATCTAACAAAAGCCAGGACAAGGAGGCTGCTAAGAAAGCACAGTACCTTTACTGTAGTGTCTGCACAGCTTTTGAAACTCTTGCTTTTCTCTCTCTTTTGGAACACAAAGAAAATACATCAGGGAAACCGTGGAATGTTCTAGCTGCACACTAGCTGAAGATGGAGGTGGAGAACAGTGGATATTCAGCCACACAGAAACCTTTGGGTGTCCTTTTCCAACATGCTGCCAAATTGTGTGTGGAAAGCTACCAAGAGCACAGTACCTGAATGTCTAGTTTGTGTCTTATTTGTATAAAACTACCCCTCTTACATTCATATCAATAAATGTAGCTTAGACATTTTCCTAAAGAACTTTAAGCTAATAATAAATGATCTTGAGACCACTAAAATATTCTCAGAAATCTTTATACATGTCTTTTAAGTATTGGCACTCTAGTATTCCAATATGTTATGCCAGAGATTTTCCCCCTCATCATAAATTTTAATTTCCAAGGCTGTGGCAACAGTCCTAATGAAGATTAATTACTGCAGTACATTCCATAAAATCTGCCCAGCTTCATTCTGATGGTGAAGGCATACAGAAATGGAACTGAAAATGTATCATGTCCTTTAACGTCTTTTCTAACACTCGGTACTTAAAAACAATTTAGTCAAAGAAAGATTTATTGGCTCAGAGTTCACTACAAATGTAACCGCAAGAGCAGAAGATGTCCTCTTAGATCAGAATTCTAATAATCAGAAAACGCTGGGGGTGGTGAGGATATAGAAGGCAGAGGACTGCAATCAGACTACTGATCCATGGACGTTTCCTTCTAAAACGTACATGTGTTACAAATGCCCGCATCATTTGGGATTGGAACAACGTTTTGGTCCCCAATCTATTTGGTTCACAAACACACTTGAGAACTGGATAAAAATTCATGACCCTTCACAGATAAGTGAAGGGGAGTGTCTATGCTGCCTGTACACCCACACCATCATTTTGGGAACAATTTCAAGATGTTTGAGATGTCCCTAAAGCTCATCCACAGACTCCAGGTTAAGAATCCCTGCTCTGCAGCAATACAGAAAATATATATAATTATTTCTCTTCTCCCAGATTTATAAAAACAAAACTCGTAAACACCAACAAGTTGGGTTGCATTACGTATTTTTCTTGTTACTAATCTGTGTGTAAACCATTTTGTGCTCCCCAGGAGCACATTGGCTTTTCTTCTCAACTATTTTCACTGATTAGTTTTCAATATTCAAGATCATCACCTACCCAAGCACATCCCCAGTGTTCCAGCTATCTGGAAAAATTAAGTTTAGCACTATAGTCTTACTCTGTATTAGTCCTTCCAATGATTTCATCAAGAGAGAAATTACCCAATTTTCAACAAAAGTTGTCCTTTAAAAAATTACTTATAATGGCAGAAACAAAATCAAACAACAGAACCAAAAACCGAAGCCTGGGTACAACCTAAAATCCTAAAGGGGAGTGGACAGGGAAACTATATGGTCATTGGTCTGAATGCATGCCACATGAAGGAAAGGGAAAGGCAAAGGACGGTCCCCAGAGAGTGTCTTCCTCAAGGTCTTTCAGTGAAAACAAAGCTGCCTGCACCAGAATCAGGGCAGCAGCCAGGAGAAGCCCGCAGTGGTTCATCACCCTTGCCGGATGGCTCATCCTGGCCTCACACATCCAAGCCATTCGTCCATCTTAGCGATCCTAGCACTTGTGAAACATAACAAACTCATAACTGTCATTGAGTGACAGTCATTCAATGGGTCCCTAAATGACAGAGGAATAGAGAGTGCAGAGCAATAACTGAAGATGCCAAGTAAGATCAAGCTGCGAGCTTTCAAAACCCCAATTTCACAAAATACAACTTCCCCTTCCCAAACCTCACCTTGGGAAATAACACCTTCCTTCTTCAATGGGTAGCAACCTTTCCCCTAAAAGCACCAAGCATATAATACTCCACCCCAACAATCTTCCTTGGAAGTTTCTCCATTCATGCTACATGTCACACATGATATTCTTGTTTTATTTTTAGGGCATTAGCATAAGGGAGAAAAACCAAAGGAATATAATTTAAAGAAAGTCAAGTAAATTAATTCCTCCTTTTATCTACAATTCATATTAAGTTCTGATAAAAGCTCTATGAAATTTGATAATTTGTGGAACTCTGTATTTTACCAATAAAGAGAATGATCGAGATTTTCTCTTGGAAGCCGTCAGGGATAAATCTCCTAAAGTTAAAACGAGTAAAAGGAAAGAATGGCAGGCACACAGTAAAGTCAATATAGCATTAAGCTGAGCCAACTTCTTTCAACGCATCCAAGCCATTCGTCCATCTTAGTGATCTGCCCACCTCAACTAAATTCACCAACCAATAGGATTCAAGTCAGGGGAAACTATAGTCAATAAGTATTTTTCTTTTAATAGTATCCAGACTCTAAAAAGAAAAATTCTTTTAAAAATCACCCCCTATATTTGGCACCAATAATCCCACTGAAATTTATATAGAATATTTAATGTAACATACCAGCTCCCAAAATAGTTAAGAAGGAAATGAAAATGCTTTCTAGGAATTTCCTTCCCCAGAAATTCTCTTTTGACTCATATTCATTTCTTTTCCAGGCGAAAAGTCTTCCATGTATTACAAAGTTGCTATAAAATCTTGGAAGAATAGTTACCAGGCCAAAATTTACATTAACATTAGGTGAAACCACAGAGATTAAAGTGGTTCATCTCCTTTATGTAAGAGATACCTTTCAAAGATAGGCAAGTTCACCCCAAAACAGAAACGTATATGGAACAGATTTTAAAAACAAAACCAAACAAAAACCCCAGAATGAAAAAAACAGACAAAAATCCTTGACCAGTCTTCTGGCTTAGAGCTGTGTCGGACAGACCAGGCAAAAAGAACAGCTAAATGTATTAAGATGTGAAACATTTACTCTGAACAGGAAAAGGTGTCAATCCACACAGAATTTATCATGGCTAAATGATGCCAATAGTATCAGTACAAATTATAGATGCATTTGATGGGTCTTATGTGACCTACTAAACACCCCACAATGTAACAGTTCTTTATAAAGCAACCTGGTTGCCTTAGCCAAAGACCATGGTCTGTGAAGAAAAGATTGATGTAAGTCAGTAAGCGTCTAAGCACAACCTTTTTCTTTTTCCTTTTTTTTGTTAGAAAAAGGTTAAGATTATAAATATTAAAAACTTAATTTGCATAATGAATATCTGGAATATCCAGCTGCTTCTTTTTCATCAAATTCAATACTTTGCAAATTTTCACATCATTAGCAATTCACATGAAGATGGCCATAAACCAGCATGATGAATGCTCCTAGATATACAAAAATCAATCTCATATTCCATGCTCAGAACCAAACCTCTCAGCTTGCAAGGCACAGCTAAAAGGAACCATTTTATTGAAAAAAGAGTTTAACTGAAATATGGTTAGACACTCTTGCCTCAAATTCTAGAAGGGTAAGTCCTAAACTTCCTTCAGGCTTAGTTTTGATGTCACCTCCCTTAGAAAGCTCTTCTGGATTCCCATCAAGCTCAGGTTAGGTCCACACTTGCCTGATCCATTCCCTACTTCCCACCCTCCCCACTGCCCGCCTCAGGGCACAAATCACAGCACGGACCCATCACACAGCTTTGTAATTCCGTGCTTAGCTCCCTGTCACCTCCACTGACCTGAAAACTATGAAAGCAGGAAAGGTATTTTTCTTGCTTAGTGTTTTGTGTGTATTTGTTTTTAAATGTTTTTATTGATTTCAGAGAAAGAGGAAGGGAGAGAGAGAGAGAGACAGAAACATGAATGAGAGAGAAACATCGATAGGCTGCCTTCTGCCCACCCCCTACTGGGGATCGAGCCCACAACTCTGGCGGATGCCTTGACTGGGAATCAAACAAATGACCTTTTGGTGCATGGGACAATGCTCAACCAATTGAGCCAAACCGACCGGGCCCTTGCTTAATGTTTTATCCTCTGTACCTGCACTCACTATGCCTGGCACATGACAGCTATTAAAATTTTTTTTTAGTTGAAAGAATGGATGGAGGAAATATTACAACAAGCTAGGGACTAACAGATCAAATGGGTATTTTTAACTCTTAAGTAGAATGTGATTTAAATAACGTTGAAGGTTCTTACTCCAGTTCTTGACAACACATGTAGAAAATTGTCTAAATATTTTTATTGTGAAAGCAGTATAACTACATTGTATGGAATATTTGGAAGACAGAGAAATGAAAAATCATTTATGAGCAGAAAGACCATTGCAATATTTGAGATCATTTTTCCTCAAAAGGTATAAAAGTCTACATGAAAACTCACTAGAGATAAGAATATATAATTCTGTGTAGTTCCTAGCAGACTAGTGAATTCTGTGATGTCATAAAGTCAACTGCAACAAAGAGCTAGGTTTCCTACCAAACTTTTCTGTCTCTATTTTAATAACAATAACAACAAATCCTAACATCCTGTATTAATTCTACCTATGCTCATTCCCCGGTTCCGAGGGAGGAGCCAAAGTGAAAGCCACAGAGCAAAGCCCATCCTGGACCAATCTGTAACAAGGATGAAGACAGGAAAAGAAACAAGAGAGCATCAAAGCTCTACACTTGTTTTGCAAAACAGCACACACCAAAGCTTAGAGCTTCCAACTAGGTTGGGCATTTGCTGTGGTCGAGCCAGCTGACACCCCTCTGCACCCATATTTCACAGTTTTATATCTGATAATAAATTGAGCTATTAATGATGACATTCTTAAAATTCCTTAAAAGGACCTCAAGGTGACATTATTTCATTGTCCCTGGGACCATATTGAAAGCAAGAGTCTCTCTTTGTCATGCTAACTTATAGGACCTGAATCTTGCACGTCAGAATCCCTTTGGAATCTCAGTGGTAGAGATGACAATTCTGATCACTGTACAGAGGGTGGAGGATGGTTTAAATAGACTGTGGCTGTGCACTGAGTTGAGGAGGAAAGAGGTATAAAATCCTATCAGACCTCCCTAAGGAGAAATTATTGACTCCAGATTCAGCCATTCTCCATTAAGGCTCTCTTTTGCCTATTTCCTACTAAGTGTCTTTCCATGTAGAGAGACAAAGGTGTTACCCATACTGAATATTTATGAATGTCACAAAAGTGAAGGGGAAAAAAATACACAAAGAAAACTTCCAAAGAAACTAGCTATGCTATTACCTTGGTAATAGCCATTTTCCATTTGGTGTACTTAGTCCCTTAAGAGTACATTCATTTCTGAAAATGCAAAGTTAATACCCAGAGAATAACCTACTGCGCGAAAGAAGACCAAAAGGCTAGAACACTCGCTGTTCCTAAAACTACCAAGTGGAGGCTAGAAACAATGCAGCGAATAAAACCTGTGAGCACGCCTGGAGGACCCTCTAATCCAACACCATAAAATCGTAGCATCTAGTCATGCATGGAAGGCAAAGAAAAGAGATGGAGCCAAACTGCAACAACCCAGGAAACTGTACTGGTGCTACTGTTATAATTAGCCGTACTGGCAGCAATTACCACTGTCAAAATTCTAGTGTGTATGGATTTACTTGTGAATATGTTTCTTAACCAAAACAATTTTGGATTTAGTTTATATATGTCATTATTCATTATCATTGAGGTGATTTTAAGAGAAGAGCCAAAAGGAGAAAAATGGAAATTAGACTACAAATACAAATTTCACATATAACTTACCCTAAAATCCTGCCTTCTAGCCCAGGAATGGCAAACAGGTTTGATCTTGTGTTCCAATCCCAACTGATTAATAGAGGCTGCATTGAGAAGGATTGCTTGGGCCAAGTGGAAAGTAATGGATGAAGGATGGGGAAATTAAACACCGGAAATAGGTACCTGCCATTCTGGGTCTAGTTCAGTGGTTCTCAACTGTGGGTGTTTGCTCCCCAAGGGATATCTGCAATGTCTGAAGATTTTTCTGGTTGTCCTGACAGAGGAGGTGCTAGTGGTAGAGGCCAGGGATGATGCTAAACAGCCGACAATCATTCCCAAGCACTCTCTCCCACCCCCCCAAAGAATGATCTGGGCCGGAATGTCAGTAATGTTAATGCTGGGGAACCATGTTCTAGTCTAATCTATCCTATCCATGGATCAGGTTTTCAGCCAAATGAAAACCAACTTGTCTTCAGGAAGTTTTCCGGAGCTACCTCTCCTAATGCTAGAGCAATTCCATATGACTTGATTGGAGTATTAGAACTAGGGAATCTGTTTGATCTGGGCAGTTCACACTGTCCCTCACTTGTATTGTGATCACGGACAAATTACTGTTTTATTTGAATAGAATAAGGAGTTTGACTAGACCAATCACTGTTAGTAGGCAAAAGACAAATCGCTAAAGAAGCCCTTTAAATGGCTAAAGGAATAAAGCCCTTGCTGATATTCTCTTCTACAAAAGAATTTTTCTTCAGCTTATGGTAAGTTTACCGATTCCTTTCAATTTCCACAGGATGCAGAGTTACTACTAGCTGTGCCTGAATTAAAACTATTTTAATTTTCATGTAATGCTTAAATATTTTGTCTAAACCCTTACCTTTTTAAAAAAGGTTTTTTTCATGTTTATTTGTTTATTTTATTTAGAGAGAGGGAGGGAGGGAGGGAGGGAGGGAGGGAAAAAGAGGGAAGGAGGAATGGAGGAGGAGAGGGGGGAGACAATCAGTTGCCTCTCGCACATGCCCCAGTCAGGGACTGAACCTGCAACTTGGGGACCTGGGTATATGCCCTGACTGGGAATTGAACCTATCACCTTTTGGTGTATGGGATGATGCTCCAAACAACCAAGCCACACCAGGCAGGGCTGAACGCTTATCTTTAAGTCAGAATGCTTTGGCATCTGAAGGTACTTCTATCTCCATGTACATCACCATAATAACATCTGAACTTGGCTTCCTCCAATTCTCCACCCATCTATTCTGTCATCTCCTGTATCATTTAAGCTATTAGGACCAACTGCATAGCTGTTTATTACTATGTATCTTTTTTACTCTATAAATATGTTTTTATCAATCAATCAATTCAAATATTTCAGGGTCTTCTTTGTGCCTATGACATTAATGTTAGGAATAGGAGTAGAGGCTGGAGGAGCTGGAGGTGTTGGTACAAAATGACTGAGTTTCTAGCTACAAAGCATTTACAGGCTAATTAAGAGGCTAACGCACATAACGCTATTAAACAACCAATCATATTAACTAGGTGGTAGCAAGGAAATGTCAATCTGAGAGTAAGAAATGCCAGAGAATGAAATGAAATGTCTGCTATACACAGAATAAGGATGACCCAGAAACTATCATATGAAATGTTAGGAAAATTCCTTATGAATCAGATACATAGGGATACTTAAAAGGCTGGTTCTCTGTGTTAGAGATGTTAGAGAAGTATGGCTGCATGACAAACTGGAAGAACCGATTAATGTTCCCTCCAGAGAGTAAACATACACAGACACATTTGGAAGTTAATGATATAAAGCCATATGTGTAAGTTAGATTACATCTATCAGAATGGAGATCCCTTAAACCACTCTCACAGAGAGACATTTATGTAAGCATAAAGGAGCAGCAAACTTAACCACAGTGTAGTTCAGGTTTCGACAGGTACACTAAGGAACTTTCTGAAGCAAAGTATGTATGTTTACTCTTAAAAGTTAATTTCTAAAGATTAGGAATATGCCCTGGAACTAAATTATTTAAGCCCATATCATACATTTATACTTTTTTAAAAAATATATTTTTATTGATTTTTTTTTTTTACAGAGAGGAAGGGAGAGGGATAGAGAGTTAGGAACATCGATGAGAGAGAAACATCGATCAGCTGCCTCCTGCACACCCTCCACTGGGGTTGTGCCCGCAACCAAGGTACATGCCCTTGACTGGAATTGAACCCAGGACCTGTCAGTCCGCAGGCTGTCACTCTATCCACTGAGCCAAACCGGTTAGGACTATACATTTCTTGAAATACTAATCAAATTATATTTATCTATGGTGCCTCCTGTGGTAGGAAAGCTAATTCTCACTCTCTTGTCAGCAAATACACTAGAACACTATTATAGCCACTACCTAAGTGTCTAATAGCAAATGTCTTAAGTTTCTAGCATTACTTGGTAAGACTGCATTTTGGACATTTTCACTATTACCGAATAATTTAAATGAGCACAAGATTAAAATGAAGAATAACTGAAGTTATCCCCCTACAGCATTTTCTTCTCGGGAGATAATCTTTTTATGACTGTTTCTTAACGTTGTTCTTACTTAAAACCAGATTATAGCTCTCTGTAGCCTATTTCTCCAACTCTACCTGGGCTAGCATTTAGGGGTTCCACCAAGCTTTCTCTTCCCTTCAATCACATTAACTTCATCTGTCATTAGAACCTACCTTCTGCCTAAATAGACACATTGGTTTAGAATGCCCATGAGTTCCATGTCCTCAACTTTTAAATCAATAGACTCTCAATGTAATCTAATACATAGTATTCTGAAAACAAATGCTGAACAAGCCACACTATTATTCAACTCATCACATTTCATCTATTTTGGACAGGTAGCAAATAAGTCCACATTACAAATGAACAGAATTTAAAATGAGAGAATTTGCCAAGGGCTGTTTATGTATAAACTTTCCATTATATTATGCATATGCTATTTAATTTTATATCATAGAATGTGAAAGTATAATGGCTCTCTTTTTAAAACTCAGAGACAATTATTTATTTATTTATCTTTAAAATATATTTTATTGATTTTTTACAGAGAGGAAGAAACTCAGAGACAATTTTTAACAACACTTTCAACAGAGTTCTTTGACAGTGAATCAAAATAGAATCCTGCTTCTGTTTGCATTAAACATACCCTAATGCAGTGATGGCGAACCTTTGAGCTTGGCGTGTCAGCATTTTGAAAAACCCTAACTTAACTCTGGTGCCGTGTCACATATAGAAATTTTTGGTATTTGCAACCCTCGTAAAACAAAGACTTATATTTTTGATATTTATTTTATATATTTAAATGCCATTTAACAAAGAAAAATCAGCCAAAAAAATGAGTTCGCGTGTCACCTCTGACACACATGTCATAGGTTCGCCATCACTGCCCTAGTGCATCAAATAATTAAGCATAATGGATTCCCACAGAAAGAGACAAGAGGCAAAAAAAGAATAGAGAAAGAAAAAGAAAATACAACTTTTATAACACCCTTACATTTGTTGACAGGGATTATAGAAACAGTAAGAGAGCCCTTAAAATGACGAGAAGAGCATGAGACATTTGTTTCTACATCTTTTGACTTAAACGGAGAAGACTCATATACTTAATGCCACCAAAGGTAGAGACATACCTAATATTATTTTCCGTTTCTTCACTGTCTGACTCTTCAGAGCTTCTGTACTTGTCTGGATCTGGAAGCGTGCTTGGATCAAATCCATCATCGTCATCATCACTCCAATCCAGAAAGGCTTCTTCTTCGTCTTTGGCCTAAGAAAAAACACAAGGGAAATTGTGGTGTAAGAAAACAGCTAATAAATACTCAGGTCTTATTTCTAGACACAACTAAATACTCCTCTAACTAAGATCCTCAAATTAGAAGCCTTCTATTCTGGTGAAAGCCTCTATATGATTTTCAGAACCATAATCATTGGCAAAGAGAAAGAAAATGAGTCATTTTAAAAATAAAATACGGTTATGAAAGTAAATCATTAAGTCTCTCACATGTGGGGAAAACAGTCAGTTCTGTTACTTCCATATAATACAATTATCAAAGAATCCTATCTAATGAAAGAGTAATATGTAAATTAACCATCACTCCATGACAAAGATGGCGGAGTCCATAGTGGCCAGGGCAGGACGCTGGTGGTGTTGCCCCGGCAATGTGAACCCAGCTTCTGCGCCCCAGCCGTGCAGTGGGAGGGGAAGGGCTTCTGGCCAGAGGCCTGGGCGCGGGACGCTGGGCTTGCCTCACCCCTGGCGACCTGAGCCTAGCATCCCTGCCCCAACTGCAAGGCAGGAGGGGTGGAGCCTCGGGCCA
>NW_006288719.1:1293442-1293816 GCF_000327345.1 Myotis davidii
AAGTGGAAGCCAAGAGCGCAGGGGGCATCAGGAATGCTGGGAATCGTGGTTCTGGTGGTGAACGCATTGCGTGATCTCCTAGACACTCCAGCGAAGTGAGCTTGGAGCAAGTTACTATTGCGGGTGGGGAATTGAGGGAAAGGAAAGGTGACAGACATAAGTCAGAGTGTTGAGGAAAACTTAAAAGGAAGATATCCTGCAACTTCTAGGAAATCTCCACCAATGGAGCAAAGAAAAAAAAAGGAAGCTCTATTATTCTGTGAGCACCAAACCAGACTGGGCTGGAGTCTCACACAATTCACTCATATGATTACAAAGACAGACAGAAACTTCACTCTTTCATGTACGTAGGCAGATACAATTCACGACATGCA
>NW_006288719.1:1293852-1296084 GCF_000327345.1 Myotis davidii
TAGCAGCAATCAGGCAAGCGCAGTTAGGAGTGATTAGGCAGGCAGGCAGAGTGGTTAGGGACAATCAAGCGGGCCAGCAGGCAAGCAGTTAGGAGTCAGTGGTCCCAGATTGTTAGAGGGTGCAAGCAGGACTGAAGGACTGCCCACCCCCCATGCACGAATTTCATGCACCAGGCCTCTAGTCCTATATAATAAAAGGGTAATATGCAAATCGACCGAACAGCAGAATGCCGGTCTTCATGGCGCACACTGACAACCAGGGGGCAGACACTCAATGCAGGAGCTGCACTCTGGTGGTCAGTGCACTCCCACAGAAGCCCTGAGCTGGGCTCACAGCTGGTGAGTACAGCGGTGGTGGCGGAAGCCTCTTCCACCTCTGCGGCAGTTCTAAGGATGTCTGACTGACGGCTTAGGCCCACTCCCCTAATCCGGCATGTCTGACTGCCAGACTGCAAGAGGGCACAGGCTGGGCTGAGGGATCCCCCAACCTCCACCAAATGCACAAATGTCATGTACTGGGCCTCTAGTAGAGTATAAAATAAAGTTGTCAGTGCTCCTGTCCACACATGTGTAAATGTTAAAACTACCCAAATTATTAGGTGAAAATATAAAAGGCCAGGAGTGAGAGTACAGAGACCCTTTTTGCTTGATGATTTTGATCATTTTATAACCACAATAATCTAAGTTTTAAAATAATCAGATGAGTACAAACTCATTAACAGTACGGGTTCTTCTAAATTCAAGTGTAAGTATAAAGTCAATGAGAACAATGTGAAAAGGAAAGAAATAGCAAGAGATAAAAAAAAGCACTAACGTGGATTAACTTGGGAACTATCCAGTTTTGTATAAGTAAGTAGGTAGGTGGGCCATTTTGTTTTTGTTTTATGGTAGTTTATTTTTGTCAAAGAATAAAGGATACAATGTCAAAATAAACTTACTACACATCCTATATAATAAAGGCTCATATGCAAATAGTTGTCATGCCTTCGCACCCTCATGTGAGGGCTGAGGGACCTGAGGCCAGGCCAGGGGACCTGATGCTGTGCCCCCCGCCCTGTGGGGCTTGACGGGGGTGGGGCCGACTGGGTCTGGGTCTTGTGTAATTCCGAGGCATGCACAGGTGGGCAGGACTTGACTCTGGGTCTCACGGCGTGCCCCAGACTCTGACAGGAGAGAGATTTTCATATACATTTTACTAATTTTCTTTCATTTCTGACACTTCTATTATAAAGGGCAAATAGCAATATTTCCTCTAATTCATTCACTTTTAATGTGCATGAATTTCGTGTACTGGGCCACTAGTTTATGTAATAAACATCTCTTATAACAAATTTATTTCTGGCATACTGGTTTTGTCACCTAGTAGATAAGAAATACAAATACGCATTTCTACATGCATTTAAAAGATTATAATTTCTCTCAGCTGCCATTTTTATAATTCTTCACACCACATGAGACAAACTTCAGTGATTCTTTATTTTCAAATATTCTTTCTAGGAAACTAAAACTCAGACTAGCACAGCAATGGAGCATGCAGGCCACTACAGAAGCAATGGAACATGCAGGCCTCTAACACTTTGAACAGCTCTCCTTTTGTAAGTCTACACATAACAAAAGAAAGAAGATATAGATCAATCCCCAGTAGGGAGAGAAACCAAGATGGCGGCATAGGTAAACACCGGAGTTTGCTGCCTCGAACAACCACTTCAAAAATACAACTAAAAGACGGAATGGACATCATCCAGAACCACAAGAAGGCTGGCTGAGTTGAAGTTCTACAACTAGGAGGAAAGAGAAAGCATACCGAGACTCAGAGGAGGCGCAGTGCTGAAGTAAAATACTAAGGTGCGGAGTGGGCTGGCGGCTGAGGGCATGGTTGTCGTTTTCAATTGGGAGGGAGTCTCAGGCTCTGAGCTCCAGTTCCAGGCGAGTCTCTAGGGACCCAGACTCAAACGGGAGAAGCGGGACTGTCTGGCATCGCTCAGAACCCTAGGGCAGCTTTCCCTTCGAGGGGCTTGCAGCGATTACTGGAACACTAAGAAGCAGAGCCTCTGAGGGCAAGACTGAGAGCAGCCATAATTGCTAACCCCGCCCTGTTGATCCCATGGAACCCGCCCTGCCCAAGCCCTGCAGGGAGACTTTTGCTGGATAGCCTCAGGCAAAGGCTAGATTAGCACCTCCCTCGAGATCCAGGAGCCAGGAAGCCCAGAGGTCAGAGTGGGACCATCCAGT
>NW_006288719.1:1297291-1305392 GCF_000327345.1 Myotis davidii
AAATAAATAAATAAATAACCCCCAGTAGGTGGCATGCAGGAGGCAGCGGGGGGGGGGGAAGAAGATGTAAAGAAAATAAGGATTAGTCACCAGTGCTTAAGTTCATTATTGCTTTTTGGTGAAGCTTCCTGGTAAAAATAAAGGGTCTGGAGACAAATATTGGAGGGGACAAGGTTGCCACCAGGAGCAGTAAGCAGAATTTGAAGTATTATTAAAAACACAATAATCCAGGTGAGCAGGGGATTCAGTAAAGACTTTGGCAGTGGAGATAGAGGTTGGGGGCATGCATGAAAGATGATAAGGATGGAGAACCAACTAGACTGTGGACCAATGTATTATGGGTACATAATATATTTCAGAGAATCAATATGCACAGAAGCATAACTGTGCATGTTAAATATGGTCTAAGAAAGCAGTTTAGTAAATACTGTGAAGATGCCTTAGGAAAATGCCTTTATTCAGCTATTACATGTGCTGGACACACTACTAGCTTCTGGAGGTGCAGCTCTGAATAAGACACAGTCCTGCCCTGATGATAAACTCTTCTGAGATAGTTACCCATGAAGTATGGTACCTATTTGCTTTGTTTAACAATGGACAAGTTATTTTGATTTTCTGAATTGTATACATCATCCCATTCGATTGAATGACTATCCCATTGATTGTTATCTTACTGGTTTTAGAAAGCACATTCTTCTGCACCTGGGAAACAGGACAACACAATTATCCTATATTGTTTTAGTGGCCACAGATAATGTGTTCTAGTTGACTCAGTGGTCCCAAGACCAGGACAGCGCAATTACTCTAAATTACCTCGATGGCTCTAGATAATGAGTTCCTGGCAACCCAGTGGTCTTAAGACCCGAGGGCTCTAGATAAGGTGTTTCTGTCAATTCAGTGACCCCGAGACCCAAAACTATAATTAACATGCTTAATACTGCTTCTGTAAACTGCTTTTTTGCAAATCAGGTTCCTCATTCCAAACCTTGAGATGCAATCAATGCCTTTGTGATCTTTGCCTATATAAGTCTGGTTTTCCCACCATCTTATCACTATGAGATTTGGGGAATGGCCCCTCATAGTCCCGGATTGCAATAAATGTGACTCTTTAATTCGACTTCTTGAGGTGTCCTTCTGTGATTCGCCGGGTATATTACAACACCCACACAAACATAAACATCAGTCTATGTTTTGCTAATTCTGATGAACAGCCAAACGAGAGTGAACTGACTCCACTGGCCCTGCTCAATGCCCAGCATCTGCTAGAATGGTCTTCCACTTGTGGACCCCGAACATGTAGCTGATATGAACCCTCCCCTCCAGTATGCCTCTTTCTCTTGGGTACCCGGGCACTGCTGGGTTGGAAGGGGCAACCACTTCTCTCCAAACAATCGTTCTCCCATCTCTCTCCAACTTCCCAGCTTAAAACAAAACAAGAACCAAGAACCCCTGCTTTCACATTCACACTCCTCTTGAAGCCCTGAGGAGGTTGGGAGGAAGTAGGTCACACACACAAAGAAATCAGGGTCACCTCTATGAACTGGTTGTTCCTGAAACATAGTTTCAGAACTTCTGAGGAAAACACTTCACCTAAAATAGGAATGATTTTTCCTAAAATAGTTATTTGGAAGATTCAATTACAAGTAGGGCAGATGAAAATATCTGGAAAAGAAATGTAACCTAGCTAGTTTTTACTTTGTTTTCAGTTCTGATGACGGAAGAAACAGATGAGAAGTAGCATTCATTCTCCTATAACAAATTTAAAAAGTGCTCTGACACACATTATCTTACTTGATCTTCAAACCCTATAAAGTAGGAAGAAAAAGGATTCTTGCCCATCTTCAAAATTGAGAAACTGAGTTAGATGACTACATAAACTTAACCAAGGTCATGCAAACCTGGGCATAAGCCAGGTCTTCTCCTGCATCACCCCGAATCTCAACTTTGATCATTAAAGCTTATACTATTATCCATATCAAGCATATTTTATAAATTTCATGAAACACATTCTGGTGCTTTCTATGTCAACCTGTATATGCCCATTTCACTCCCAGTTCTCCCAAGTCTCTGTTCTCTCATGTGAATATTGCACCAGCTTCCTAGCGAGTCTCCCTGTACCCCCTTGAACAATAAGATTCCAAGAATTTCCATGTTGGTGAATGCTGTGATGGTCTGGGAAGGTGGCTCATCTAGAGAGGTCATGGAAGCGTTGCACCCGTCCTCACTCCAGACGGCACTCCAATTCTCTGCTGTATTTAGAATGTTAGTTCCGTATTTTTTCAATAAGTTTCTATTCTAATTGTGTCTATCACCTGCTTCCAACCTTTTAAGCCACACTCTCTTTCAGGGGCTGGAACAAGTCAAGCCCCTTGACACCCAGGAGTCTCCACACCTGCTGTTTCTCTGCTTCCTCCTCTATTTCCTCTTGCCTGGTCTGTGGTGTTTTCTTGACACCAAACACACTGTGTCTTTGACATCAATTCTCCAGCACCAAATGAGTCTCCAACAATCCAATTCTGACACCAAGCAGAGTTAACCTAGACCCCATGGGTAAAAGAACTCAGTCCCACAAGAATACCCACACTTCAGATGCCACCTGTAAATAAGGTCTCTAAGCCACCTTCACTTCTGCCTGGCTGACTACAAATTCAGGGGCTCTCACACTCCCTTCTCAGATTTGATAATTCTCTAGAATGACTCAGAACTTGGGAAAGTGCCATAGTTCTGATTACCAGTTTAGTTATTAAAGGGTACAACTCAGAAACAGCCAACACAAGAGATGCATAGGGCTCTAGATAATGAGTTCCTGGCAACCCAGTGGTCTTAAGACCCGAGGGCTCTAGATAAGGTGTTTCTGTCAATTCAGTGACCCCGAGACCCAAAACTATAATTAACATGCTTAATACTGCTTCTGTAAACTGCTTTTTTGCAAATCAGGTTCCTCATTCCAAACCTTGAGATGCAATCAATGCCTTTGTGATCTTTGCCTATATAAGTCTGGTTTTCCCAGGTATGGAGTGAGGACGGGTGCCTCTCCAGATGAGCCACCTTCCCAGACCATCACAGCATTCACCAACATGGAAATTCTTGGAATCTTATTGTTCAAGAGTTCTTTTCATGAAGTAATATGAATTAAAGAGCAGAATGTCAACTCTGACACCTCAAAACTTCATGAGGAAAATTTAAAAATTCATGATAAACTTTCTGATACTGAAAATCAATGTAAAGATAAGACAATTTTAGAGAAAAGTTAGGTATTCAAAATATTTTTCTCACTAATATAGAACTTCATAACAACTTTCTAAAAAAGAATTGAGAACAGGATACTTCAGTTTTCTAATTTAAAAGTTCTGACTGCTATAGCTAGCTAACCATCATCAGTAGTTAGAGATGGACTGGTTTTTGAGATTTACCTAACCTATAAATCCAAGGTACAAAGTTACTTAGAGGAGAAATTACTGAAATTTTATTTCTGAATTATACACCCAAAAGGTTAATGATATTATTAAATGTGCCTGTTGAAAGTGAGCATCTATCTTCTAAGGCAAATGTGCAGAACAGTAAACACAGGAGCAGCTGATAGTGCTGAGAAATCACTGCTCTTTCTAATAATATTGTAATACTAATTGAAACACCTTAAAATATTTTTAAAATATAGAAATGTATTCCGTAATGGTGACGTTGGACCTAATGCTGATCTGTATGCTTGGTGTATAAATCAGAGTATATTTGTGCACTTGTAATTGCTGAATTGTAATGGCTGAATTGCCACTGAAAACCCTCACTCTGATCAAGGGCCCTGGACTCTTCAATGTGGGGATTCTGCTCAGAAACATCTGTGTCCTTTCTAACATCCAGCCTTTATGAAAACAGGCAAAGCAAATGAGAGGAAGGCAACACATTTCAGCTCTGCACCCAACCATAAAGGCATTTGAGAAGATAAAAGGGATGCACAATATTGGGGAATGCTAAAAGCAATAACCAGGGGAACAAATAGAATTTACGCAAACGACGCCTCGTTACAGAATTTCCCTCTTAAATCTAGAATTTAAACGAATTTCACTCAGTTGACTTCTTTATTTTTTTCCAAGCATTCCAAAACAATAGGAATATTTGACTGAAGGACTGTGAAGAGGCACTATAAATACACAAGAAGTAAGCATAGTTAAGTATGGCAGACAAAGGGCTGGCCATTGAATATTCAAAGCCTCAAAGAGCAAGTCCCAAATCTGGAAGATCTTCAGAATCAAGTATCCAACAACCGCTGACTGCACACTCACTGAGCCCTGCTGTTAAAGAAGGTGCAGTATGCAACCGTACACAGAAGAGACTATGATTCAGCATTTTAACATTAGTAAGACTTTCAGCAAAATACAATTTCTTCTAAAGCTGCCTTGTACAAAATTCATTATTCTTCCTATATTGCTTACTCATCTGCTTATTTGATACATGAATATCTCCCAGAGCTCAACAGAATACTGAAAACGCTAAAATTTCATAACACCCTATTAAATAATACTGAATTTGTTTCTCACTCTCTGCTTTCCTGAGGAAAACTACACTAAATATTAAATAATACAAATTACAAGCCCACTTTGCCATTCTTCTCATAATAATGAAAACTTTAATATGAGTCACAAGGCTCTGATTTGATCATTCCACCAGTAGCTAGCTGTGTGACCTTGAGACAATTTACTAACTCAGGGAGCCTGTTTCCTCATCTGTATGTAACCTAAACACTGCCATCTACCATTCAATGTTGCTGTGAACACTAAATAAGAAGTGTTTGAAGAAGTCCACAATAATGTTTATCATCATTATTAACAACTGTGCAAACTGAAAAAGACATTCCAGCAATTTGGCGGTCTTATCCTTCTTAAGTACTCTCCTGCTTTCTCCAAACCAAATTTTAACTTGGGCAGAAATGTGCAACAGATTTAAATCTCCTTAGGAATTTGTGCAATAGATTTAAATCTCCTTAGAGAAACATGTTAGTCAAACAAAAGATTACACACAAAAGAGAATATAATTGAAATTATAAAAATAATCTCTCTATATAAAACCCTAATATGCAAACCCTAAAGGCAGAACAACCAAACAACTGGTCACTATGATGTGTGCTGACCACCAGGGGGCGCACATGGAACATGGAAGGTGCCGGCAGCAGGTGGCAGAGCGCGGAACATGGTGGGCATTGGCCGTGGTGGATTGGTGGAGCAGGTGAGCCAGACCAAGGTGGGGTGCCGGTCGCTGTCATAGGGGTAAGCCTCTGGTGGTTGCTGAAAATTCTTTGCTCCTGTGCGTCGTGGTCCTGCCAGATGCTCCCACCTGCTGCCGGTGCCGGCCCCACTCACACCCGCAGCCAGCTCCTGGTGCTGGTCCTGATTGCTCGGTGCCATCAGTGGGTGTGAGGGGCAGCTGCCAGCCCCAATCACCACTGAGGGCTTCTCCACCTCCCCCTGCTCCTAAGGGGCGACTGGGGCAGCAGTCGCTGCTCACACCTGCTGATGGCGCCGACCCCAACCATCAGCGGGTGTGAGCAGGGCCGGCACCTTCAGCGTGTGGGAGTGGCAGCGGCGGCAGCCCTGCTGGTAGACAGAGGACTGGGGGCCATGATGGGAAGGGCTGGGCAGGGGCACAGAGGATGAGCCAAGACCCGCCCCTGTGCCCACTAAAGCCTTGTGACCCACAGTTCCTTTCAAGGTGCACAAATTTGTGCACTGGGACCCTAGTTAAGGTTATAAAAGGTGAAAGTAATCAATGTTAGAATGAACCAGAGTACTTGTGGAAGGTGGTTCAAGCATAAATAAAAGCACTACTTGGTAAAACAACCAGTGAATAGTTTGATGAATGGAGTATTACTCAACAACAACAATTCTGATACATGCAACATCATGGATGAATCTCAATGTATCTTATTAAGTAAGTAAGGACAAACCCTAAAGGCTACATACTCAACTGCTCTATTTACATAAAATTCTTGAAAAGGAATATGTATCGGGAAAGAAGACAGATCAGTGATTGCCAGGAGCTAAGGTTGGAAGGAGACAGCAAGAAATAAGTTTTTGAGATGATGGAACTATTCTGTGCCTTTAATGGTGGAAGATGCACAACTCCCCTGTAATTGTCAAAATCCATAGAAGTGAATACCACAAATAGTGAATTTTACTATATGTAAGTTAATAAATATAGGACCCCCTCCTAGAATATTTTGATATTTAAAAGAGTATCCACAATACAACATAATTACTCCTATAAGGACATGCTTCACACTTCATTTATAAAAATGTGAGATACTGTGTTTCATCCACAGAATATCCATAATTATTTCACTCAAATATATCATTCTGGCACTGGGTCAGGTTTGGATGGAACAACTGCCATGAGTGCTTATATACTCGTAAGATGAAATTTTTGATTATTCCAACTAACATATGATTCACGTAGGCACTGGTGACTTCACCCTGTGACTCTCACCTGCAGTGAGTAATATCTTTTCAATCCACAACACGTAGACTAACTCTGTTCAACTTTCCGTCAGCCAACCACTGCTGTAACTGTGCACATTATAGCTGAGAGGGAAGGCAAATTATGTATAACTAACTATCATAACTGGGCAGCATACCCTGGAGGGCTCATGTACATGGAGACTGCTGCCTTAGAGCTATTATTCTCAAAGCATGTATGGTCTTCAAAATGAAAATAAAGTCTAAATTGTCCCTAAGTTCCCTTAACATTTCACAACAATTATATAATTAAAAAAACACACACACACCATGAGGTAATAAATATATATCAAACTGCTGAATAAATACTTGTTTTATGAATCCATTTAAAAAAGTCACAGTTGTTCTTAACTAGAAGCTTAAAAATTTTAAAGATAAAGTATTTTAAAAAAGAGTATATCTAAATAAGCAAAATACCACTTTCTAAGAAGTTCTGTATTTTGAATCATTAATTTTGTTATTTCCCACATGTTTTCGTAACAAAATTAAGTTTTTATTTACAAAATTTAATAAATTAGCTTTAAGATAAGCCGTGATAATATGTTATTAAATCTGCTCCATTATTTGTTTTAGGCTTCTAGTTTCAAGTTTAGTTAAAATAAATTATAAATTAAAATTGGAAAAAATCACCCTAGCTGGTTTGGCTCAGTGGATAGAGCGCTGGCCTGTAGACTGAAGGGTCCTGGATTCAATTCCAGTCAAGGGCACATGCCCGGTTTGCAGGCTCAATCAATGATTATCTCTCATCATTGATGTTTTTATCTCTCTCTCCCCTCTCCCTTCCTCTCTGAAATCAATAAAAATATTTTTTTAAAACTTAGAAAAAAAATCATGATTTCTAGCACATAATAAGCAATGGCTTATCATGAAAAACGATTGAAAACTCTCATTTTAAATTGTATAGATATATCTTTTAAAATTCTACATAACAATCTCCATCTATAATATAAATGGATATTAGAGAAATGATAAAAATCTCAGTTACTATCGATTTCCTGTATCTTTACCATCTTCACCTTAAATAAAGACAGTAAGGGTGAATCAGGATGCTTCAAGTTCACGTACTATTTCCCAATTCTCACTCTCCGGCTATAAAACTTCACAGCACCAACTGAGGACCTTTTTGCTAAAGTGTATTATCCTCCTGTTCTCACGAGCTTTCCTTTTACTTTTTAAAAAAAATATATCCTTAATGATTTCAGAGAGAAAGGAAGAGGGAGAGAGAGATAGACACATCAATGATAAGAGAGAATCATTGATCAGCTGCCTCCTGCATACCCCACACTGGCGATTGAGCCTAGGTTGCTGGGAATCAAGCAATGATCTTCTTTCTGGTTCATAGGTTGATGATCAACCACTGAACCATGCCAGCCAGGCTCTTTTTACTTTTTTTAACCAAGAAATCAATTAACGAGGAGAAACCAAGATGGCGGCATAGGTTAACGCCAGAGATTGCTGCCTCGAACAACCAATTCAAATTACACCTAAAAGACGGAACGGACATCATCCAGAACCACAGGAAGGCTGGCTGAGTGGAAATTCTACAACTAGGAGGAAAGAGAATATCATACCCAGACTCAGAGGAGGCGCAGTGC
>NW_006288719.1:1306574-1315861 GCF_000327345.1 Myotis davidii
TAGAATGAGGGACATAGAAAGGGAATGGACTGACTATTCTTGGGGGGCGGGGGGGAAGGGGTGTGGGAGATGCGGGAAGAGACTGGACAAAAATTGTACATCTATGGATGAGGACAGTGGGTGGGGAGTGAGGGCGGAGGGTGGGGCGGGAACTGGGAGGAGGGAAGTTATGAGGGGAAAAAAGAGAAACAAATGTAATAATCTGAACAATAAAGATTTAATTAAAAAAAAATTTTTTAAAAAAGAAATCAATTAACGAGTTCATGATTTTAATATTCAAGTTCGATTTTCATCAAGTTCACTTGTGCAGTGAAAACCTTCACATGCTGAAACTGTCTATTCTGTCTCTATCCAGTTTGCCACACAGTCCTGTATACATGGGTTTGAATAGAGGTACAATTAAGATAATCAATTTTCCATTCAGCAAAAGCAAAGATAATGTTTTATATACACATGAGAAACATATTTTAAGGAGATGAATACCTGGAAATCATAGCTAACTCACTGACTGCATAAATTTACATGAAATTTCTTATCTTATATTACTTTCTCTGTTTGGAAAAAATAGCTAATCTTGCATATCAATCTCTTTAATATTCTACTTAGCAACCAATGCTTCCCTGATAAGGGGCTGACAAAAAGCAATTTCTGTATATCATTCAGGTGTTGAGCTAACATTAAATCATCTATTAATAGAGATAAAGAGTTGAGACTACAATCTGTAGTGACCATACATTTGAAAGACAATTTATTTTGTGCAGTTTTCCAAAAGAAAAAGGTAGGCAGCCCTGGTCGGTGGCTCAGTTGGTTGAGTATCGTCCCGTGCACAAAATGACTGGCAGTTAGATTCCTGATCAGACATATGCCCAGGTTGCAGGTTCGATCCCTGGTTGGGTGAGTGCAGGAGGCAACCGGTCAACGTTTCTCTCTCTTTCTCTCAAATCAATAAAAATATATTTTTTAAAAAGAAAAAAGTGGGTAAATAAGCAGCTAACAGGAAAATAAAACAAACATTTTTGTGTATTTTCTAGAGGTATAGGCAGTACATAGAAAAACCAACATAATTATTTAAAGATTAAAATTTAAACATTGAAATATCAATGTCTAGAACATAAATATTTGTTTAATGAACAAATGTACGAATATATGAAAATGTGTCAGAATTTCATATTTTACAGATAGGGAAATAGGATTAGAGAATTTAGGTATAGTTAGTGGTAGAACTAGAACCCAAATCTTTGGGTCTTAATACAAAATTAATACAAAAGAACCAAATATTGCTCCCCTTCATCCATAATAGAAACTACTACTAAGTCAATGATGTTAATAATGACAATCTTCAAACAACAACGTAAGTCCGAAACAATCACTATACCAAGAAGCTACCATACAAATTTGTGAATTCTCACGAGCACATCTTTTCCTTCCTTCCTTCAGCAAGCATTTGACAACCTAGTATATGGCAGTTTAGTAACAGTTCTATATTGTAAAGCATCTGCTCATACAATTACCTACTTAATGCCAAGACACACACATATACACACAAAGGAAATCCAAGAGGGCAGTGAAGACTTCACAGAGGAGATCAAAAATAGTCCTGAGGATGAGTTAGAATGTGGGGGGCAATGGGAAAGGTAGAGGGGGAAAAGGAGTTTTCAGTGCAGTGAAGGACGGGAGAATAGGAGGAGCCCAGGCTAGATGAGGACACAAAGGCTAGCTTGGGGAGGACCTTGAAGGCATGCTAGGGGAATCTGGAATAAATTCTAGAACCCAGGGGTATATAAGAACAAGGACTCCTTTTATCATGAAAAAAAAAAAGTGTAGATTCTTCCATCCTCATCTCCCCTCAAATGATAGTAACACTGTACTTTTATCATCTTCAAGATTACACATAATGACAAAAATTACTATAGATTTAAAGACCCTTTTGAAATGTGTATTTTTACTAATTCTAAAGTAACAACATATTTTCAAGTTAGTACAGGCATACCTTGGAGATATTGCTGATTTGGTTCCAGACCACCCACAATGAAGCTAGTATCTTAATAAAGCAAGTTGCAATATTCTGGCTGGTGGGGGTCTGGCTTTCAATTTGTTAAAAAAAATGTCATGTCTGTGAAGGGCAGTGAAATGAAGCACAATCAAATGAGGTGTGCCTGTGGTATGTATATAGGAGAATTATTCAGTTTTGTCTTTTCAGTTGAGGTGTGTTTTTCAAAATGCTGGTTGCATAAGCATTACTATAGGATGATGATACAAATGAAGGAAAACACAAATATAGAAATGGCAAAGCATATGGAACTACATCTGTTCTGACTACTACAGAAAGTACGAGACAGTGTAGCATTTCCCAGATAGAGGGGCAGGCCTCCCAGGTCTGCAGGTCTGTCTGGAGACCTGCAGAACTACTTGAACAGACTGTGGACACAACCGGTGTGTGACACTCATCTTTGCCGATATTATAGGAGTTTTTGTGTCACCCTGGTAGCTCTTCACCTCTTTGCCCCATGCTTTCCCCCCAAAATGTTCTGGAGATTTCTGCTGCTCACCAAATCCAAGTAACTAGTAGCACAATCCTGAGTGTAAATTATTGCAACACTGGGTGAGTGCAAGGTAAATTGTAGAGGCTAAGAATGTTTTAGCAGATGGGTTGGGACCTATCCAAGGTTCATTCCAGAACCACAGTATGAATATAAGGTCAGGAGTAAAGACATTATGAAGGGGACTGATTCACAACTGCACTTTAAGGCAAAAAAAAAAAAAAAAAGTACAGAATTGTAATACTTTTCTATAAAGTCTGCTTTTTCTTGGGAGAGTTGTTGAGCTGTATACCTGAAAAGGGCCACAGTGGAGGCTCTAATTATTAAAGTTTTTTGCCATACACTGCACAGACAGGCTTAATTACTTGCCAACGAATCTTGATTTCACTGGCTATGTTAGAACCTCAGCTCTGTGCAGGCTCTGATGAAGGATTCAGGAGAGTGACCACGGTCTTTCGAGGGTCCAGTGACACAGGCACCACTACAGGATGATGATGCAAATGAAGGGAGCCACCAACAGACAAGTTCAGAAATACAAAATCTCTCAGAATACTTAAAATCTATTCTGTTGACCACAAAAGATGGGTCATGAAAGGCTCACACAGTGAGCATAGCTGCTACAGGAGTGCAAAGAAGGAGTTCCAAGAGGGCTGGGGTGCGTAGAGGGGGCTTCATGGAAGGCAGGAAATGGGTGTGAGCTGAATGCTGAATAACGGACAGTGTATGGAAAGATGGTAAGTAAACACACAGAAATGCTACTGAACACGGCATAGTGCGGAGAAGTTTATACTAGAGTAGATGTGTGTTGGAGGGGATAGAACAGGTGATAGCTAGCAGCTCAGAGCTAAATCTTTTTTTTTTATATTCTATTGATTTTTTACAGAGAGGAAGGGAGAGAGATAGAGAGTCAGAAACATCCATGAGAGAGAAACATCGATCAGCCACCTCCTGCACATCTCCCATTGGGGATGTGTCCGCAATCCAGGTACATGCCCTTGACCGGAACCGAACCTGGGACCCTTCAGTCCGCAGGCTGACGCTCTATCCACTGAGCCAAACCGGTTTCGACTCAGAGCTAAATCTTAACCTAAGTTACCACAGGTCTGACCTATACATTGGAGTTCTCTTCCCTAGTCTCAATCTTCTGCTTGTTATTTCTTTCCATGGTTCCTCCCTCTTTTCTAAGTATATTATTCCATTATTTTATAGTAAGCATTTTCATGGGATCCCTCAATCGTCTGTGGAATGAAACTTGGTATAATCAACAAGTAAATCTGTGGTGGCATCAGGTTATGGAGGACTCAGAGTGCTGAAAAAAGGAGTTTAATGAATGAGGAAGGTCTACATAGGTTCTTAGGCAGAGAAGTGACATAAAAAAAGTGATACCTGAAAACTTCATTATAGTCATAAGACCCATACTGAAATGATACATTCTGTTTTATTCTTTTTTAAAAAGCAGAAGTTGGCGAGGGTGCTGGAGCACTACAGGTACCAGGTGACCATCGGAAGACACTGAGAACAAAGCAGCAGCTCTAGGCCAGCTGAGGACCATGCCCACACAGGTCCCACTTGTCATTCCTGTCAAACCCCTAGTCTCTCTCTCAATAGCAGTTACAGTGGTGTGGATTGATCATCCCTAAACTGATGGTCTATTTACATGCTATTATTTTCTAGACACAGAATGTGGGTACCATATAGGTCTTATTCTTTCCTCATTCTTACATTTCTATCAAATTATATTTACCTTTGTGAAAGAATTATAAATCTACCAAATACTCAGAATAGTGAAATTCTCAAAGGATATCATATAGGCAGCCATGCACCTACGTTTTAACAAGTACCTAAAATCTGTCTAGTCTGTAAAACATAATCCTATGTTAAGGGTCATGTATTCTTAGCTTTTTAAGGGGTTTCAGTACACCTTTTTGGAAAGCTCTGCTACAGAAGAAATAAAATTGCCATTCCTTAGTCTATTTAATTATTAAATGGGCTATTTACAAATAATTAAAACTTTTATTTATTAAGGACTTGATATATTATGCCTTAAATTTTCTTTAATATGCCTCATGGTCAGAACAATCAAACAACATTCTTTCTGAGGCTTCCCTTTTTCATTTTGGCTCTGCTGAAATTGTGTGCTGCTTTTAAGTCTTGGTTTACTTGTTTTGTAGCAACCATGAAAGTACACAGTAAATTACTATTGCTAGGTTTCAAGTTAGGCTAATAGCAGCTACAGAATTTAGCATATTTTATATGGTTAACTGTGCTCTGGCTCAAGTTTTATAAGCTCTAAGTACTTTAAGGTCATAAATAAACTAACTCCCCCATTATTCAAACAAAACTGTGATCTTCAATTAAGTAAAAATTGGCGGACAATGAACTTTTAGTAAAAGAAGCACTATGTGGTATGGGTCATACAGATTCGGCTCCAACTCCTGTCACTCTAAGATCCATCAATTATGTAATCATTATAAAAGCTGATGAAGGTAACCCAGAAACACTGTAAGATACTGAATCACTAAGGGAAGATATCTATTAAGAATTCTGGTATTTGTATTATCAATATGTTTGCAAAGCACATTTTTAAAAAATATTTATTTCAGAGAGAAAAGGAGAGGGAGAGAGAGACAGAAACATCAATGATGAGAGAGAATAATTGATTGGCTGCCTCCTAAACACCCCACACTGGGGACTGAGCCTGCAATCCAGACACATGCCATGACTGGGAATCGAACTGTGACCTCCTGGTTCATAGGTTGACGCTCAATCACTGAGCCACACTGGCTAGGCTCACAGCACATTTTTATATGTTGACTCTTTTTGTTGTTGTTCATCCTCACCTAAGGATATTTTCCATTAATTTTTTAAAGAGAGAGTGGAAGGGAGGGGAAGAGACAGAGAGAGAAACACCGATGTGAGACAGACACATGAATTGATTGCCTCCCTAACATGCCCCGACCAGGGCTGGGGACTGAACCTGCAACCCAGGTACATGCCCTTGATCAGGAATCAAATCTTGGTGTGTAGGCTGGTGCTCTAACCACTGAGAATACCAGCCAGGGTTACTATGTTGACTCTAATTCTCAAACAAATCTATTTGATGGGCTTTTTTGCTCTTTTATAGACTAAATAAATAAGTAAATAAGGCTCAGAGATCTTAAATATCTTCGCTGAAGGCCACAATGTTGGTAAATGGCAGGGTATGGACTGGAAGTGGATCTTCTAACTACAAACTCTATGTTCTTATCACTAAATCACCACAGCTTATGTTGCAGAAACCTAGATTTTAACCACAGAGATGAACACCAAGAAAATCGACTGGTTCAGCTTCAAAATAAAAAATGTTACAGGGGGCTGGATTTGATCGATCTTGTCAGATATATCAACATCTACATCTCATTTCTGACATATTACCAGTACAGCATGTCCAATTTCCCTGGTATAATGCTCTGGTTTAAGCAAATTTCACCAGATGTGGTACAGTGGGCAGGGGTTCTGCGGCATAAACCTAGTCAGGGGTAAAGGTACAGCTGTGCAGCCTTTCATGAGTCGTGGGTGCAGATTGCAGTTCCGTGGAGCAAATACAGAAACAGTCAAGACGTGGCAATATTAATAACTATACTCGACTACAGAATAAAGGAAGTTCACTGGCCTCTTGGCCCACATAACTACAATGCTAAGGCAGTGGAGGCATATATAGTGAATATGTGTAAGTATTTTAAGATAACCGGAGCCATGCATGGTGTTTGCAGATATCAATAAAATCAAATTATCTGATAGTATTGTCACCCTTACTTGAATTTAATTTGACATTTCATACAGACATGATTTTTACAGTTCAGGGCCTACAACATAAATGATTTTGTATCTTTATTTTCATTCTAATCATTATCCCTCTGCTGAGGAGACATGTTTATGAAGTGATTGACAGGGCTATTAAAATCCATGACTCATCTCATCTTAAAAATAAGGCTTATAAGCACAAAAAACACTATCTCAAACAAAGCAATATGCATTTCCTCTGGTTGAAAAAGTTATAAAAACCAAGACTAATCTAGTAACTATAAAAAATGAAAATAAAACTTTAATATTTCTAGCCAATGTTACTAGCAGACTATGATTTCAGGTTACTTAAAATGTGAGTTCATTCTTTGCATTAAGAGAATTCACTAATTATCTGCTCAGAGCCTAATAAACTTCCTGTACCACAGTTTTTCTTAGGGAAAAATAACCCAAAAATGAAAAAAAATAAGAACAACCTTTTTCTAAGCATCTAATTTGCTACACAGAGACAAATATGAGGAAAAAAATACTTTTAAGATTTTAAGAAATGCTTTGCCATTTTTCTGTTTGGAAATAAGTACTTAATTCTAAAAATCAACTAGTTCTTTTGTGATGAATAGCCTTGACTTTTGTATTGGGTAAAGCAATATAGAACATTATTCCTATACCGCCTATGTGTAATGTAACAGTAAAGTATTCTCACATTCAGAAGCCGCCACACCCCACCCCTCCAAATTAACCTTCCATTTCCCCATCAATATAAAACTTGCTAATTTGTAGATTTTTCCAAAACTATAACACATTTAAGTAACTAGTTATACTATTTCTAATGTTTCTAAGCAACATATCATTTCCCAAAAGTTATTCATTCCATGAAGGGAAAAAAGAAAGATGGTGACTAAGGGTAGCCACAAGACAAAAATGGAAATGTTTCGTTAAGCTAAAGCAGTGGTAATAAAAGGGATAGCCTCCAAATGTCCAGGATAGCACGTGTATTTTCATCTGCTGAGATTAGTTTAGTGTGGCTAATGGAATAATGTTTGCTAGTAAAAAAAATAACAACAAAATCAAGAACACAGATTCAAAGAAAGATCACCTTAATAACCTGATGGCTAAACAACTAAAAATGTTTGATTTGTCTTGAATAAAACATATCTCTTAATTGCTATCTTGTGGTTTTGATTTGTTTCATTCCAAATAAAGAAAAACTACTTTGTTTTTGGTGTCTGATATCCTGATCAACATCACTGATATTTTTATTAGATGTCAAAGGAGGCAAAGCAATGTTATAAATAGCATTCTAATGAGAATGAATTTTCTTTGGCAAGATTTAGTAGTCACTTCAAAGATCCTATATTTTAAGGGGATTGATAGAGGCTTTTCACCAAAAACTTGCTAATAAAGAATACATTTGTTTTCAAAAAATTTTATATAATTTTTCAGAGAATTCATCACTAGAACAGGAAGACAGACAAAGAGAGAGGAAGTTGGGAGGTGAAGAGATGGAAGGGAGAGGGGGGAACAGAAAGGGGTGGGGGGAAAGGAAGAAGGGAAGAAAGGAGGAAGAAGAGTTGGGGGGAAGAGAGAGGAGAAAACATGGAGAGTGAAGGGAGAGAGGGGGAGAGATAGAAAGGAAGAACTATACATGGATCTGGGGAAGGAGCATTCTCAGAAGAGGGACCATCAAGTGTAAAGCCCAGAGGTAGCAATGAGCTTGGTACTTAAAAAGCAACTCCTATGATTTTCACCCAATCAAATGAGTAAATGACATGCCATACACTATGATGAAGACTTGGAGAGATGCAGATTTAGCAGAAATGGAGACAGGGATTTGTAAAGAACAGTTTGTTTAGCTTGCATTTTCAACTCGAAATGGCTTGCCTTTCCAATTTCTCATCTAACTGCAATGGGTGGCATTGGTTAAATTATTGCTAGGTACAGTATGTTTCTAAATTGTTAGGAAGGATGGATTCTCTGTCATTGAGTCTGTTTTGAAATGACTCACCAAACACGCAGGAGAGAATACAGAATACCTTAGGAATTGGCCATAAATGAAGATGAATTGACAAGCTACACATTACATAACATCCACTTATGCTTTCCCAAGAATAGAGATCATTTAAATTCTTATCATTCCCTTTGATTTGTTGACCTTAAAAGCATGCCAATTTCCTTACTCAGCATGGAAAAAAAGTTTGTTTAGCTGTGACAAATTTGAAATGCCTAACAGCTGCCCAAATGGAAATATTTTGTAGGCAGTTAAATAAATGAAGCAGGAGCTCAGGAGAGAAATGAAGGCTAAAGATATAACTTTAGGATTCATCAACATTGGAATGATATATAAAGTGCTGAGAATGGATGAGATTACCTGGGGATGAGTGAAGACAGAGAAGTACAAAGGTCCAAGGACTGAGCCCAGAGCATTACAATTAGAAGCCCAGAAGTAGAAAAGAAATTAGTAAAAGAGATGAGAGGTTTCCAGAGAGATTTTCAAAACTTGATGTTTTGAAAAGTTTCAAGCAGAAAAGAATGAACAAGTCCAATAAAATGAAGACTGGGAACTGGCTATTTGATTTGATGGAAGCTGTTGATGCTTGTGTAAAGAAACTTTTCAGAGAAATGGAAGTATAACACCTGGGCAAGTAGTCGGAAGAGATGGGGGATGAGAGTGTTAACAAAAGCATAGAAAAAATTCTGTGTCAGAATGGCTACCATCAACAAATCAACAAACGAGAAGTGCTGGCGAGGATGCGGAGAAAAAGGAACCCTCGTGCACTGCTGATGGGAATGCAGACTGGTGCAGCCACTGTGGAAAACAGTATGGAGTTTCCTCAAAGAACTAAAAATGGAACTGCCATTTGACCCAGTGATCCCACTTCTAGGAATACATCCCAAGAAACTAGAAACACTAATCAGAAAGTATATATGTATCCCTATGTTCATAGCAGCACAATTTATTTTCCA
>NW_006288719.1:1315965-1325835 GCF_000327345.1 Myotis davidii
AGAGGGAGGGCAAGCTGCTCTGAGCCGTTTCTCTATCAGGCCCTGACATTGGCCCACTGGCCTGCTGTTCTGCTTGAACCCAGTTTCATCAAAGAAACCTGTTAAAACAATTTATAAAGGATCTCCCCACCCTTTATATCTGATCAAGTTCCTAGTCCTCCCCCTTGATATCTAAGTCTTTAGCTTGCCTTAAGCAAGAATCCTGTCAAGCCATTTTAGCAAGAATTGCTTCAACCAAAGGACTTGTATGCATGCATAAGTCTAACCAATGGATACAGACACCAGGGGATGAGGGGGGGGGAGGGAGGAGAATGGGGGATAAGGACACATATGTAATACCTTAATCAATAAAGAAAGTGGGGATGGAGGGGCAATGGGCGGTTAAGGACACATATGTAATACCTTAATCAATAAAGAAAAAAGGTAAAAAATAAAATAAAAATAAATAAATGTGACAAAACAAGGGAGAATGTAGAAGCTAGGAAGGGATTTCCCCCCCTTATGATGGGAGATACAACATGTGTGCATGCTAATAAGAATAGTCTAATAAAAAGGAAAAAAATTAATGTTACAGAAGAGATATGGAAATATCCTAGAGCAAAGTTTCTGAATAGAAGGGAAGGGGTTGGATCTAGAGCCCAAGTGGAGAGGCTGGCCTTGGATGGAAGCTGAGACAATTTATTCATGGTAACAGATGAACAGATGCAAGAAGGAGTGATGATCTTTTTTTTCCCCAAATCTTTAAAAGCAACCATTGAAGGTATAGGGCCTAATGAAAACAGGACCAGCTAGGAAGTGGCTTCCAGGAAGTTCAGTTTACCACCAAAATACCACCAGCCAAATCTCCTTTCTCACCTGTATGATAATACCTCAGTTGCCCAATTTACCATATAGAGTGTTGTGAACGCAAGTACAAACTATTTTAAAGTTATGTAGAACAGCAGTAAGTGTCACAAATGTACACAGTGATATGGTGTGGGCTGTAGAAAATTTACAAAGGAATGCTTAGCAACTTATATGAGCAGTATCTTAAAAAATTGAAATGTGATTTAAGGTAGATACTTCTCAATTAGAAATTCAGAGGATCATGGACTATTGAAGTAGGAAGGCCATGTAATTAAACTGGTCAAATCATGAGCTTTAGAGGTGGTGGGTGAGGGTGGTGTTGGTTGAATGCCATCCCCGCCACTCACTGTAAGGCTAATTATTTAGTCTCTAGTAGACCTCAGTGTCTTTACCTTTTAAAAGCCTCATCAGGCTGCACATTTGTACAAGAAACATTAGCAACTGTGATCGCTACCAAAAATAACCTAGTTCAGCCTCGCCCTAGTGCAGAACCAACGTGTGGAGATTTGCCATAAAGTCAGGCACACGGCCCACCACTACAGAGCTGCAACACTTACTTATTCAGTGCTTGCCTTTGAGACAACACTTGTTTAAATAAAGCAAGCCTCAATATTGAAGGTGTGATCTGCATAGATTACTACAGACGTGAAAAACTGCAAAATTATTCATAACATGTTATCCTCCAAGTCTATGTATTCCCTGAAAGTAAAAAAGAAAGCAGCATGCATGATATCTGATATTTCATTCCATTATAGTCGGGTCTGAAGGCAGAAAACTCTTATTTTTCCCATAAATCTCATAATTACTATTATTACGGAGAAAAACAGAGACTTGAATCTTCAATTTTCTTTGTTATTCCAACCAACCATAATGAGTAACCTGCTAAAATACAATTCAAGTTTTAATGAAACCAGTGCAAGTGTCCTCAAACAGAGAGCATGTAAGGAGAGCACGGACCCACAATATATCTACTCATAATTTTAAAATCAGTGTTTAAGGATTTTATCGATAACCTTTTTCTGTCTTTCCATTGATTTTAAAAAAATCTTTATTTTTGAAAGTATTACATATGCTCCCTTTCTCCCAATTAACCTCTTCTAGCCGATCCCCACCCCCTGCCCCAAGCCTTCACTACCCTATTGTCTGTGTCCAATGATAACCATTTTAAATGGTAGTTGCAACCAAGAGGAATGAATGAATCATACAATTTTAGATGTGAAAGCAACATTTTTAAAATAAATGAGTAAATGTTAAAGACCCAGAGATTTAAAATGATTTGTTAAAGATCATGTCACTGGCCCAGAACAAACAAGAAGTTTGGTGTCCTAACTACAGCCTACAGCTCTGAATCCTTTTTTATTAAAATACTAGAGGCCCGGTCCATGAAATTCATGCACTGGGGTGGGGGTGGGGGTTGGCCAGCAATCAGGGCCGATCAGGGCCTTCCGGCTGCCGGCCTGGGCCTCCCTTTGCCAGCTGCCAGCAGGGGCCTTCCTTCGTTCCACGCCATCCCCTGGTGGTCAGCGCACGTCATAGACAGCAGTAGGGGTGATCAGGCAGGCAGGCAGGAGAGTGGTTAGGAGCCAGATGTCCCGGATTGTGAAAGGGATGTCCAACTGCTGGTTTCGGCTAGGCTTGGGCCTAAACCAGCAGCTGGACATCCCTCTCACAATCCGGGACTGCTGGCTCTCAACTGCCTGCCTGCCTGCCTGACTGCCCCTAACCACTTCTGTGTGCCAGCTTGATCACCTCCTAACCACTCCCCTGTCAGCCTGATCGACACCGAACTGCTCCCCTGCTGGCCCAGTTGCCCCTAACTACCCTCCCCTGCCGGCCCAGTTGTCCCCAACTGCCCTCCCCTGCAGGCCTGGTCACCCCTAACTGCCTTCCCCTGCAGGCCTGATTGCCCACAATTGCCCTCCCCTGCCAGTCATCTTGTGGTGGCCATCTCGTGACCACATGGGGGTGGCCATCTTGTGCGAGGGCAAGATGGTCAATTTGCATATTACCTCTTTATTATATAGGAAGTTTGTACAATATTAACTAAAACACATTTTCTGTAATTTCCTAAAGCACTAAGAGAACTAGAAACCAAAGCTAACAAAGACACAAAAAAAACAGAAATCTGGCTCTAATACATCAATGAAAGGCTACAAATTTTACACATTAACTACATAACAGTTTTAAAGAATGTTTCAAATTACCTTGTTACTTAAACAATTGAGGATTCCCCTGGATTAGGGCCTGCTCTTTTCTAACCATTGCCTCCATTTCTGAATTAGATGAGGAATTAGATCATGAATGGAACACCCTGAGATCATAATGGTTGAGAATTATCTTGTTAAGTTAGCACCAAAAAATGAGACTAGTTATGCCTGCCCCCGGATTTTAAAAAACAAGAGGGAACAAATTTTGAGCAAACACTTCTTCAAAGGCACAGTATAGAAAAGCCAGAAAATGACTTCAGAGAATTCTTGAGGAATTTGGACTGTTTCATCAAGTTTAGAAAGATCAAGATGCTTTTAGTTTTCTTTCTCCCCACAATTCATAATTACCTCAGGGTTAGACAACCCTCAAGATGCTCAGTTCTTTACCAAGAAGTAAAGTTAATAAAATAAATTGGTTTCAGACCTGACAATTTCGACCACTTGTGATTCTTCTAATGGTTTGTTCTTGAAGGATATTCTATCACAGGATAAAATGATAAATACATAGATTTTATTTATCTAAGACATACTTCTTATTATTACAAAAGGACTACTTTATATTACTGAATTGAAAGGGTTAACTCTATTCAAACTATAACCCTGTTGTGAGACAGAGACAAAGGGAGAGACAGAAATGTTGCCAATAACCTAAACGAGAAAGCCTTCTGTTTGGGAGTTGCCTTAGATCACATTTTCATATAAAATAAATAAAACTGAAAAATATATAACCTGGCACACTGCTAAATAAAAACTAATATACTAAGGAGACAGAGAAGTTCTAGAATTAGGCAAACCCAACTTCAAATCCCAACTCTCATGGTTGCATAAGTTCAGTTAAATGACTTAATATCTCTGAAGATATTTCCTCCTCTGTCAACTTGGGATGTTACTACCTAGGGTACCATACGGGAGCCCCTGGCCCATACAGTACACAGTACACACATTTTAGTTCCCTTTCACTCCCCCCTCCCTAACAATATTTAAAATGTGTGTGTGTGTGTGTGTGTGTGTTAATCCTCACCCGAGAATATTTTGTGTGTGTGTGTGGTCTGAAATGTTGAGAAAAATGAGCACCCCTCAGATTGGTTGTGGGCACAAAATGGAGTGAAATAATCCATAAGAGATGTGGCTAGAGTTCTAATTTTAGCTAGTAAGCAAAAACAAAATATGAAGATTGCTAAATAACAGACTAACAGAGTGAGAGCAGCACACTGTCAGATTAATTTTATAGAACTATGCAGGACTGGTGAAGGGGGTATCACAGGGCTGCAATGAGATGCATTATACTGTGTGTAAATTATACGCCTGGAAAATAATTCTAAGAGTTTAGAGCCATTCAGAAAGCTTTTGTAGCAGTTTGATGCGACAGAAATGTCAAATGGAGTGACTGTAAATGGGAAAGATGACTGAAAAGGAAATGTCTCATATACTTAAGAAAGGAAGCTGGGTGGATTCAATGAATTTCTTGAAAGTAAAACTAATGAAATGTTCTCTACACCTGGAACTAGCTCATAGAAACTTGTTTCTTTCTGATAGGCAATATATATATATATAAAAAAAAGTTTGTTGGTGATTCTAACGTGTTTGTCATTAATGGAAAGATAAAGACAGTTTTTAAACTGTCATTGAAAAATGACCCTGCCTAAAAGCAGAAATAAAAAGTTGCAACAAAGCTAATTATTTATACTTCTGCTCTCTAACCAGCAAAAAACACCCTTTCCTCCTTTCTATCAAGCATGGGTTTTATTCAGAATATAAATTATGATTCTGTAAAACCTACAATATCTTAAAATAGCACATACACATACAATTTAAAGGACTCTTAAAAATACATCTATTCAACTCGTTCCCATAAAAGATGGTGCCTGACCCACCTCCTTCCCTTGAAATTTCCCAACTCCACAGCTCTTGTGGTAAGTCATTTCAAGGTGTCTAACCCAATTCCTTCGACAACAGTTTAGGCCCACATATTTCTATCCTATACTATAAGATAGACATGATCACCTGAAAAATATACTTTTATATATTCCAGATTGTTTTTAAATATTTTCAAGGTCTTTTCTAATCTAGACTAGACTCTACTAATTTCTTGAACCTTATTTTATAAGGTATATTTTCCCAGATTGTTTTACCTCAAATATCAGGTTGCCATTATAATCACACTGTGCTTATCATCTTTAATTCATACCTAAGGTTTCCACATCATCAAACTAATCTATAAAAAAATCTCTGACAAAGCCAATATTTCTAGAGGAAGCAGTAATGACACCTAAGAGCCTCTCTATCTTGTAGGAGAGGGGGAAACTACCATTAAGCTCCCAGTCTGACCATTCACAGAGCTTTCAAAAGGAAACAAATACTGAGTCCTTTTTTGGTGCTATACCATATGCACTTGTGCTCACAATTCATGTGGTACATCAAGAAAGTGAGAGTTTAAAGAGCACTTCAAAAAGTATTAAGTTTTAAACACTTAATACATATGGCTTAGTTCAGAGAAAGCAAAAAGGTGCACAAGAATCTATAAAAACAGCGGTAGTGATAAAAATGAAGGTGTTTTGAGTTTTTTTAAGGTCCAAGAAGAAAGCAATGTAAAAATGCTTTAAACTACATAAAGAAAATTCAAGGTTAACATTAGAAGACTTCCAACTTACAAGGTAGAAGAAAGCTCTTCCAAGAAATATAGTGAGAAGTACTACTTAGAAACAGCTTTGATTAAATGCTATCAAGAATTACGAAGTTCTACATCTATCTAGAGCAGGGGTGGGCAAACTTTTTGACTCGAGGGCCACAATGGGTTCTTAAACTGGACCGGAGGGCCGGAACAAAACCATGGATGGAGTGTTGTGTGAACTAATATAAATTCAAAGGAAACATCATTACATAAAAGGGTACGGTCTTTTTTTTTTTTTTTTTAGTTTTATTCATTTCCAATGGGCCGGATCCGGCCCGCAGGCCGTAGTTTGCCCACGGCTGATCTAGAGACTGGGCCAGATGGTCACTGCTATCTTTCTAAAATATAAATCAGATTGTCACTTTCTTGTTTAAAACTCTGCAGCATTCACTATTAACTACAGTTCAACCCTGGAATGGGATGTTATGCGATTCCTTTCCCCAAAATGCCAATATTTCCTCTGTTCATAGCAAAGCCTACAATTTTTTTCATTATCCAGCTAAAATAATACTGTCTTTTGAATATATCTGCTATCTTATTTAGATAGATTACATACAGATAATTTTTATATGTTGAGCTTCCACATTAGAGTGAGCCCTTTAAAGATTACGATGAGATCTAATTCATGTTTTAACATATCCAATGCTTAATGCAATGCTGTTATAAACTAAATATCCCCCCTCTCAAATTCATATTGTAAAGCCCTGACTATATTTAGAAACAGGGTCTTTAATGAGGTAATTAATGTTAAAAGATGTCATAAGGGTGGGACCCTAATCTAACAGGACTGGTGTCCTCCTCACATGAGGAAGACACACCAGAGATCTCTCTCCTGCAATACATTCACACCGAGGACAGCCATGTGAGGACACGACGAGAAAGCAGATTCCAAACCTAAAAGAAAGACCTCACTAGACACCAGTCCTGATCTTGGACTTGTAGCCTCCAGAACTGTGAGAAAATACATTTCTGTTGTTTAAGCCTCCCACTCTGTGGTACTCTGTTACGGCAGCTTGCACTGACCACTGTAAATGCCAAAAAAGTATTGTCAAGTAGAGTGTTTTTCAAAGCTACTCTTAAGAGGTCCACAAATCAGTAAATTTTCTTCAATTATTGGCACATATTTTTGAATGTCTTAAATTTGGAAAAGTATGCAATTATACCCACAAAAACTTGATCCTGACAAGGATACCTTGAAATAAGGGACATCCTGACAAGACTAATTTGATGAAGGCATGTCAGAGTGACCCCATTAGAGGGCAAAATCAATTTTTTTAGATTAACAAGTATTATGTGCAGACATAGCGATAACTCAATCTATTCCTGCCTGTCACCTATCCCGAGATGGCAAGAGTAATCAGGTTAGGTGCATGGTTACCTATTTTATTGCCATTAACTCAATAACAAAACAGCTGAAAGGAATAGATTTTCATTTGTCTTTTTTTGTACTTCAGCATTTATCTGTATCAAATAGCCATGCCAACTGCAAAAAAACCACGTGTCTCTAACTGCTTCTAAAGCCTACTGTGATTCTTATTTCACACACAATTGGTAGAAGCAATGCATAAGTTACTATTTCAGGATAATTAAACAGTTGACCCTTGAACAATGAGGAGGTTAGAGCCACTGGCTGTCCTGCACAGTCAAAAATCCCTATATAACTTCTGACTCCCCCAAAACTTAACTACTGATAGCCTACTGTTGGCCTTACCAATAACATACAGTCGATTAACACATATTTAGTCTGTTATATGTGTTATATACTGTATTCTTACAATAAAGTAAGCTAGAAAAAGAAAATGTTAAGAAAATTATAAGAAAAAGAAAATGTTTACTGAAAAAAAAAATACACGTGTTAGTGAACTTGCACAGTTCAAACTTGTGCGGTTCAAGGCTCTTTTTAACCATAGCAGTTCATGCTGGAATGACCCAAAGCAGTACTCAAGACAGGAATCCCACTATAGCAATATGCCAAATAAAGATCTTCATCAGAAAGAAACAAAGCAAAACATTTTAGGAAGTTCTGTTGACTTGATGGGCTATTGTGAAAAAAAGAATGATTTTTCAAGTAATCATAATTTCATTCCAAAAGATAACAGGAATATCAGAGGGGGGTGGGGTGGGCAAGAAAAGAGAACAAGTGTGGAGGTCATACATACTTCAGTAAAAATATATCATAGTAGCTACCCAGAAATGTGGGTAAAAAAGATATAAGAGCTTTCTGGAGCAGTAGTGTGATATACATCTATACCCACAAAAGCATTTTTTATAAAGCTTTTGACATGCAATCAAAAGTTCACTGAGACAACTCGTTCTTTATAAAATGATGTCTCAATGCATCTCAGTTTAGTTGGCTTTTCTCCTAAAAGGAAAGAAAGCAAATAAAAACCAACCAAACCAAACAAAAGAAAAACCCCAGTAAACGAAAATTTCTGTTCAATCTATCTTTTTTTTGGGGGGGGGAAGCTTTAAAATATTTTCATATGTGGAGATGAAAAAATCATTACACTGTCTCTAACAACAACAAAAAAAAGTCCTGTTCTATGAACAAATCCAACATGTCTAACTTTGAATATGGAGAGGTTCAAAGACAGTCAAATCTGGTAATGTGTCTTGAATATTATTTTCAGCTAGTGACTCAGTGCATGGATTCATGCACATTGAAAGGAAATTATTTAGAAGGTGGCTGGCGGGGCGGGACTGGGCAAGATGGGCCAGACACGTGCTGGAGCCAACCTCCCATGGTCCCTCCTGGTATCTGCGGCATGAGCGGGGTCACTCCAGCAGGTGGGGTTCCCTCGGCCTGGCCTATGGGGATCAGGCTGAAACCGGCTCTCCAATATCCCCCGACGGGTCCTGGAGTGCAAGAGGGCACTCTGCAAAGTTGCTGTGATACAGGGTATGGAAGGCAAAAGCAAGTATGCAGTAAACCAGATTCGAGGTCGACAGTTGCACTGGCAACAACATAATCCATGGCCGAAGGTAGAATCACACAGCCCCATGAGGAATTGGCTCCCTCCTCTCTGGTTTCGGGGTGTGTCACCTGAGAACTGCTGCTGCCAAGTCACTGCAGCTCGGCAGCTCCTCTGTTGAGCATCTGCCCCCAAGTGGTCAGTGCATGTCATAGCAACCCGTTGGACGGGCGGAGGGACACTTATCATATTAGCCTTTTTATATATAGACTAGTGGCTCAAAAGGAAATTAATTAAAAGAAATATTTTAATATTGCTATTCGCCCTTTCTCTATAATAAAAGTGTCAACCAAATTCACAATTGACAATGACAGATTGAAACACACACGTGCGATTGGCACCAGCCAGAGCTTTATATGTATCATGCATGCGTGAGTCAACTTAGCCATAACTTGCTTAATTAGATCTGCTTCCTGATTTAGCTAAACGTTTTCCAGCCCAGTGAAGCACCCCAACTTCTTTTTCGAGTAATTATCAGCAACACCGCAGTAAATATCAACACAAAGCACATTATTATTATAGATCACCCAGGGAGAACAAAGGGTAAAATATTTAACACGTTAAGCACCAAGCCCCTTTTGTCTTCCTTTCTGTTTAACCCGCAATATCCAATTTCACCGGTATGCTGGTGGCACCAGTGACTGACCGGTCCAGACGGAAAGTATAGTGTCAGTCACCGGTGACGGACATGGCGCTTAACATGTTAACTGTAGCATTTTTTGACTATATTCTGTGCAATGAGAAAACCTGATCACTAGGGAGAGGAAGCTGGGTGTTGCTACATAATGTCATTACCCAGTGCCCACAGCCACCGTTTCTGGGCTGGGCTGGGCTGTGGGCTGCATTTTGTGCCATGGCAGCGTCAGCTGCGATTTGGTGGGGTGTTGCTCTGGGGTGGTGGCAGGGCCTGTGTCCCACTCGGGGGAAGTCAAGTGTTGCTTTGTCAGCGCCAAGTCCGTGTTGCCGTTTCTCTGTAAATGGCCAGTGCATGTCATGTTAGCGCCTGCATTGAGAGTCTGCCCCCTGGTGGTCAGTGTGTGTCATAGTGACCAGTAATTCCCAGTCCTTCTGCTGTTAGGGTCAGTTTGCATATTATCCTTTTACTAATAGGATAGAGGCCTGGTGCACGGATGGGGGCCGGCTGGTTTGCCCTGAAGGGTGTCCCAGATCAGGG
>NW_006288719.1:1325970-1333532 GCF_000327345.1 Myotis davidii
TAACACCATTGCAACTTAAGCTCTGACGGCTGAAAGCAGGTTTCTGGGGATTGTTTAGCTTCTATAATTGCAACATTGTTTCTTAGAGTGCAGCTCAGAGACTGGCAGCAACAGGCGGGGAACCTTGGCTTCCTCCATCACTGGAGCAAGCAAGCCTCCTGTTCGCTTCAGCCACCTGGCTGTCGGCCGCCATCTTGGTTGGCAGTTAATTTGCATATCTCGCTGATTAGCCAATGGGAAGAGTAGCAAAGTTACGGTTAATTACCATGTTTCTCTATTATTAGATAGGATAGAAAGATAGATAGATAGATAATAAGTACAAATGTTAAAGCCTTCCTTTAAATACCTTTCCTCCTTCTGAAATAAAGGAGGGAAAGGAAGGAAGAGAAAAAAGGAGGTACGAAGTGAAAAAAATCACCAAAGTACAAATTGAAGCAAGATAAGGAAAAAGAAACCTTAGCATTATCTGGCTGTGCCTTAATGAACTTTCTGGATGCAAGTTCATTTTCCTTTCACTAGATTGTCTCACTTCCAATAACCAGATGAATTCTGCCAAATTTGGAAAGCTACAACAAATGGCAAATCAAATGGGAACTGCGTTTTCTACTTCCTAGTTATTAAGACAAACTCTCTGAGCCAGGGAGCTATACAAGTATCTTTCATAGGATTCCCATAGGAATGTTTATGCTTACCCAGGTACATGAGTTTAGATGATCATATGCACACCTTTTATATATCAAATGTAGACAAAGTAAGTTCCATTCATAAGGCACCTCCCCCTTCCTCCAAATCAACTATGCATGACCAAGGTGCTTCAGTTGTTAGTAACACAATACATATCTAATTCAAGTATGCTTTATACAAATATTTGAGAAACTCAGTAACATTCTTCATTGCAACAATGATATAACAACAGGCTTCAAAATGTGACTGAGATTTGGATACAACATATAACACTTGTAAAATTTCATCAGGTCACTAAAATGAGATTTCACCTGTGGTATCTATACCTAAAAGAGTTACATAAGTATAAGAACTATAAATACATATAACTTACTAGACTTTCCCCCCAGAATAACTTCTAGATCATAATGACATTCAAAGAATCATGAAAGTAAAACAACCAGATAAATTATTTATATTCAAATTTGCACCATGCTTTAACTTGAGAACATTCTTTTGAAAACTTAAATACAGTACATAAAAATAATCACAAGACAACCATGACTTCACCCATTCAGGCTTTCCACAATGGGGGCTAGATATTTTCCAGTCTTATGGGAAAAAGCAATCTTGGACGTGTATCAAAATTTTGAATGTTCCAGAATATTTTGATGGTTTATATGAAGACAACATAACAAATGCTGCCCTCCATGCTGTGATTCTCTCCAAAGACCTGAAACCTAAGAAAATTTTTGGAAATCAATAGACTATCATTGCACCAACAATCCTCTAAAACAAAGGAGACTTCTTGACTTTTATTTTATAGTGATGGTGGTACCACTGTAATTGAAATCTCTAAAAATTTGCACTGAAAATCTGCTACATTTTAATATCCATAAAATGATCTTTAATGTGATTTTCCACAGTAAGATTTTTTTTAAGGCTGTGTTTCTCTCTTCTGAATGAGAAGTGGTATGAAAAGTAACTAATTTGTAGGGAAGCCATTAGTGCCAAGCATTAACAGGCACTTCATAAATGTTATAGCACTTATTTCCCTCAGTTATCCTAGCATTTACCTGTCAATAGCTTCACAGAGAGTTTCAGAAACTTTCAAGCATGGCTACCCTAGCTGGTATGGCTCAGTGGATAGAGTGTCCACCTGCAGGCTGAAAGGTCCTGGGTTTGATTTTGGACAAGGGTATATCCCTTAGTTGTAGGCTCAATCCTCAGACTTGGTTGGAGTGCGTGTGAGGCAACCAATCAATGTATCTCTCTCACATCAATGTTTCTCTCTCCCTTCCTTCCACTCTTTAAATATCAATGGAAAACTATCCTCAGACAAGGATTAACATACAAAAAAAAATTACATGCTAAGTGTTTTCTCAGACAAGTTAAGTACAAACAGTTCCTCTGTAACAGTTTCTCATATCTCATGGCTCCAGAGTCCCCTTACCATTCTGTCATAAAAGAAAAAAAGTTTGGAGTATGTGGATTTATTTACCAGGCACATAACCTGTGTAACTTTAGACAAATTATTTAAACTCTCTGACCCTCAGGTTCTTAATTTAATGAAAGAAAATAATAAATGTCAGGTAACACATAGTAACAACAGGAAGGTACCCCCAAAGAATCTAAAAACGACAATCTCCTAAGACTCAAATGACAAAAATCAACATAAAATGAATCAGAACAGAGATACACAGACATATCTAGCTAGCAACATTGAGTAAAATATTAGGTTGAACCATGTCAAATTGTTTCTGTTCTCAATGAAAGATTATCACTTATCAGTATTTTTAAAATTCAACCTAATGTTTAACCTCTCCACGGCTTAGTTTTCCTCATGTACAAAACTGGGAGACAAAGATACCTACATCATAGGTTTAAGAACATTTTATAATTACTGCACATAATGATTTTAGCCACTTGCTCTGAGTTATTTATATAAAAATAAACAGCAAAACTCAGATGCCTCCTGGAAATCAATCATTTGGCCTCTCCAACTTTACACAGTCCCCCTCCAGTTCCTACCTATACAATAGTAATCCTTACCTATGTTATTGCAAAGGCCACTAGTGAGAAGCTAACCCACAGGAACATGCCATGATGCAGACTTCCAGGTCCTGGGAGGCCATTGCAGACCCCAGCCACTGTTGCTACAGGTAACATCTGGCAGGATGTTGGCTCTGGACTCTCCCTGTGGAAATGAAGACTCTCCTTTCTTCTGTCTAATCTGGCTACCTGGTCATTTATTGTGGGTGAGCATGCAAATGTTACAGGCACTATTCTATCTCTGCCCTTAACACACCTGCAGCTACAAAAGGCATTCCAATGGGAGCTTAAAAACTGGAACAACAACCCAGCCAGTGTGCCTCAGTGGCTGAGCATCGGCCCATGAACTAAAAGGTCACTGGTTCAATTCCTGGTCAGGGCACATGCCTGGATTTCGAGCTTGATCCCCAGTAGCAGGTGTGCAAGAGGCAGCCAATTGGTGATGTTTCCCTCTCATCGATGTTTCTAACTATCCCTCTCCCTTCCTCTCTCTAAAGTCAATAAGAACACAGTTAAAAAGTTGGAGCAATAAATCTCTTGCTAAGAGACCCTTCTGAGTTGACAACCCCTGAGATTGTTGTTCTATGATGACCGAAAAAGGGCCACCAGGAATTCTAAAAATGGGATCAGAAGAATCTGCAATTTTTTTTAAAGCTTATGAGACATAAGGTTTCCACCAGGACCTGCACTTTCAAACCATGACTCAGGGTCTATGACACAATAAGTCTAATTTTAAAAATACACATATTAAAAGTTTAGAAAACATTTGTGTGCCAGTAGACAACCAGCATAGACTGACTAATGTTGGCCACTAGCTTTTCCTTTAAATCAATTAAAATGTTGTCAATAAGTAATGAAGTCTTCATAAAAAGTTTATATCCTTTCTTGGTTTAAAGTTATTCCTTAAGATAAGCAAAAACTACTGCCCTAAACCTCTTCCTTGCTCCACAACAACCTTTTGTTGACTGTTTAACTTTAATTGTGGTAACTTTATAAGCACTACCTTACTTTATCCCCCAAAACGATTGTTATCTTCTGTTAGAAATGGAAAGTGCTCTAAGGATTTCAATAACTTTCCCAAGAATTCAAACCCAGGCATTTTAATTCCAGAGCCAGCCCTCCTTACCATTGCTCTGCTGCTATAGATAAGCTGAGGAGAACTGTAATCCTTCATTAATTTAGGCCCCATCTAAAAAGGTACAGTTGAAACTGTTAAACTATCAGGTAAGACTGGATTTGTTAGGATGTTAGATGGTGTGAGCTACTAAGATAGGAAAGTATTTTAAAGTACCTCCAAATATCTCAGAGTCAATTTTTTTATTAAGTTATTACATATGTGTCCTTACTCCCCCATGACCGTCCCTCCTCCACCCCCCCGCTCATGCCCTCACCCCATGGTGTCTGTGTCCACTGGTTATGCTTATACTAGTATGCATGCATACAAGTCCTTTGGTTGACCTCTCCCCTTACCCCCACCCTCTTAAAGCAACTACCACTCTAATCCACAGCTCTCTGCTGGACAATATGTTTGCCTCTTCTAATTATTCTCAAAGTAGAATCAACAGAATTATGAGTTTCTAAGTGCCCTGACAGGCCTTAGAAGCTATCTCATTCCAACTCTCACAGAGGGCAGGAGTCCGCTGCTTCAATGAGAAAGATGTCTGAAAAGTGGAGGGCACAACCTTGTCCCTCATGAGAGAGCTCCTCCCATTTCTCAACAGTTCTAATTGTCCTGAAGTTGTTCCACAAGGCAACTTTTAGTCCTCATCACATACAGTATTTTTTAATTCGTTTCTTTTTCATAAGCCATGTCATCTTGCAGCAATCACCAATTTTGCTGCATTTCCTGTAGCTGTAATTTAACTGGAATAAACACTGGAATTTATTCTGCTGCTGTGAAAATACAATACTGTCACCTAAAGCAATATCCCTTCTGCCTCTCAGCAATCTTGCAGATTAAACAGAATGCGCTCTCCTTCAGGTCAGGCAGGGCCACCGACTGTGGATAGCCAAACAGAATAGACCCCTTGCAGTTATTTGAATGAAACAGCTTAGGCACTGTTTGGTCCAATTTAGTCTAATACCAAGAAGGATAAAAGATTAATAAAGTAACTTATTTGAACTTGGTGCTATATAATCTGTTTGCTAAAACTATAATAACATCGAAACTTTCACATGAGGCAGCTTTGCATCATGGACAATAATTTGCAGGGATGCTGAGGGTCAAATAAAACACACAGGCAGTGCAGATGTCACAGGACATGAAGTCCAAGTTATCCTTCTTAGCTAATCAATCACTGGAAAGTGGTTTTATAAAAGGAATCAAAAATTCTTCAAAAGGGAAAAAGAAAAGCAGATCCAAATCCTTAAAGAATTTGTCCCAAAAAGGTGTTCTCAGGTAAATAAAACTTTCTTGGTTGGAACACCCAGGACAATGTTATAAGACAAAAGCAACCATAGACTAAAAGAAAATAGTGATTCACTCCTATATAAAAGGGGTGTTTGGTCAATCTTGAGGATAAAAAAAATACATCTGCCTGAACTATCAGCTATACATGTGGAGATCTGAAGCTGACAGTGAAAAGGAGGAAGGGAGAGAGACTGTAAATCTTTTTCCATGGGACTGAGTCAACAGGAATTTCATTCCTGAAATTATCATGCTATTCAGGGACAGAGTGTCAAAATCTCCTCAAGTTTGACCTTCAAAAAATCAAGGCAGCCTTGTATAGCTACTCAGAAGAACAATACACCACGGTTCCATTTTCCAACTGAAAGAAAATACCATAATATGGTATTAAATACCATAATAATTATGCTACCACAAGATGACAATGCTAAATCTCATGGTAACCTTCCACTGATTCATGAGACCCCTATAATGATTAATGTAAATACTAGGGATGATTTAACTATGAATTGCACAGAGAATTCATTCCAAGCCTTCTCGTGGGCAGTGGCTCCTGGTTTCAAATCACAGTATATCTTATATTTGCTGAGAGCAATTCCTAGTTTTCAGAAGCCTTTATAATATGGGGGAAATAGGGATGAGAGAATGAAAGATAGAATGGGAAGGAGAATGAGAAAAATAGGACTGAGAAAGAGAAATGGGTGAGTGAGGGAATAGACAGGAGAAATTAACATACTTATTTTTGAGATAAACAACACACTTATATTTGCACCAGAAAACACTACTGAAGGGTGAGTATTTCCACAAATTCAAAGACACACACACCCAACCAGTCACCACTGAGTACCAGACAGTTCTTCTAAAAGAAGCAGAATGGTGGTGGCGCCAGAAATAATAGTTGAGAAGCTAGCACACTGAATCAAAATGGGCTTATATTTTTGCTGTCAAAACAAGTTTCTTTTGTAAATCAAAGCTGTTTAAACCTGGAGAGAATATCATCTCAAACCATCCCTGGTTTTGTGCAACTCACATACTTTTAATAAGCTATATACCGATCCCTCTACCCCCTACACTAACTTATGTAAGTGCTAATTTTGAGGAAATGAGGAATGTTTTCTTAAGTATGGTATGCTTATACCAATTTGCTTATCGCTGAAAGAGCTGAACATAGTGAAGAAAGTACATGTTTTACAGACACTAAAATGGAACACAATGATCTTAAAGGATATTTAATGCAATAACCACCTAATAGCAAGTCAATTATGTAAAGTTGACTGATTGCAATTAATCATCTCTTTTATATATCTGTGATCTATCTTGTTGATACAGGATTATACCGGTGTTTGGTAGTCACAGTAACGTTTGACAAGATGTGTTTTCAAGAACATACTGTACAAAAGTAAGAATCAAGAAAACTGCAAAATTGTTAACTTATAGGACAAATTGAGAATGTTGCAATGGATGTTATTTGTTAACTTCTAAAATTCTTAGCACTAAAAAAAATTCTTAGTACTTCACTGAAACTCCTTTATACATAAACAAAGGGGGAGACATTCATCTACCAAAAGAGTTCAATCATTAAAAAAAAATTGGGGGGAGGGGAGTTAGTAGAGAAGATGAATGGAGTTTGGATGTGGGAAAGTAGATGGATATAGGGGAAGAAATGCTAAAATTTATTCTAGATTCTAGAACAGCACAGGGAAAAGATTCCCCTCTTCCCCTGACCAGGGCAAGGGTAACAAGTAGAGCATGCTGGGCTGAGAAGGAAAGGGGAAAGATGAAACAAAATATGGCATTATATTACAACTCCTAATTTTTACAAGCAAAGGCCTATTTTCCACAGTCTCAATCCTCCAGGAGCACTTAGGATGACCTTTCCTATGGGTTAGGGTAACTGCATGTTTGAGTTACAATAAGGGTGACCATATGACCGAGGGTTTGCCAAGTACAATCTTATGACTGTCCAAGACCAGTGACCAGGTATAATTATTCATTTCACCTATTTTCACTCTCTAAAGTGTCCTGTTTGTATGGAACTTTATATAGTCACTCTAAGTAACAATGGAAATCAACCTTAGTGTATAACATCTTTCCTATAAAAAAAAAACATGCTCCAGCTGACAAATGAAAATGGAGACACAAAATGTTCAATTAGAGGTTGCCTATCCTATCTAATAAAAGAGAACATTGGTATTAGCTGTACCTCCGTTACCCTTCCCATTGGCTAATCAGGGCGATATGCAAATTAACTGCCAGCCAAGATGGCGGCCGGCAGCCAGGGAGCTTGAAGTGAATATGAGGCTTGCTTGCTTCAGTGACGTTCCCCGCCTGCGGCTGCCGGCCTCTAAGCTTGCATTTGAAACATTGTAACAAATATAGAATCTAAACAAAACCCCAGAAACATGCTTTCATCCAGCCAGGATCTCAGAGCTGGAGTTAT
>NW_006288719.1:1334194-1341953 GCF_000327345.1 Myotis davidii
AGTGGCAGGAACCTCCGCGGCAGCACTGAGGAGCAGCGAGCCGAGTGGTAGGGAGCAGCAAGCAGGTGGGCGGTAAGGAGAGAGGGGTCCCAGACTGCAAGAGGGCACAGGCCGGGCTGAGGGATCCCCCCCACCAAGTGCACAAATTTTTGTGCACCGGGCCTCTAGTCTATACTGATAATAGGGTAATATGCAAATTGGTCAGGATGCCATCACAATAACAACCAATCAGCAGGCCACGTGCACAGCAGGCGCAGGTGGGCAGGGACTTGCAGCCTCAGGGACGGGGGCAGGGCTAAGGCAGAAAGGGTTCTCTGCGTGCCTGGGGGTCCACCGGTATGCAGAGAGGCCTCTCTGCTGTGGCCCCAGCTGGGGGTCCACAGGCCTCCCCCGGCTCCGGCCTACCTCTTTGGGGCGATGGATCACAAGGCTCCCACACTGTGAAAGGGCACAGGCCAGGCTGGGGGAACCCCCCCACTATATGCACGAATTTTGTGTACCAGACCACTAGTATCTAATAATACCTATTTGGACCGGCAACACTGCTTTGGAGTCGTTCCACCAACTTTGTTTTGCTTTGTTTTATTGTTCTTCCTCTGAAGTCACCATTAAATATCACCAAAGTTATGTCTTCCAATAAATGTCATGCTATAATTTTGCTGTATTATTGTTTTTTAAGTGTCACAGTGAAAATAAGTAACTACATTAAAAAGTTACTACTGCCCTGGCCAGTGTGCTCAATGATTGGAGCATTGTCCCAGGCAGTGAAGGATCCCAGGTTCAATTCCTGGTCAGGGCACATATTCAGTTTTTGGATTTGATCCCCAGTTGGGGTGTGCACAGGAGGGAACTGTTTGATGTTTCTTTCTCATGTCTCTCTCCCTCTCCCTTCCTCTCTCTCTAGAATCAATGGGGGGAAAATATCCTCAGGTGAAGATTAAAAAGTAAAGTTACTGCTTCACTCACATTAAGTAGTTGGTGTCTACTATTTGCTGGATACTAGTCTAGACACTACTGGCACACTTGTCATGGAGTTCACATTCTAGCGGGGGTAAGACAAACAACAATAAACTAGCACATATTTATGTTCTGTTTGGCAGAGATAAGTACTAAGGAGAAAAATAAATCAGAGTAAGACAGTGCAGGGTGGGAGGAGGAGAAGGGAGTAAGGAAGCAAATCACAAAGCTATCTGAAGTTTGAAGGGCAAAGAACAGAATCAGCCTAGTGTATTAATGTTAAGTGAGTTAATGGCAGAATAGTGGCAGGTAAGATCAGAGAGGAAGCTGGGAGTTAGATTCTGTATGTAGGACTGACTTTATAGTTTTAATTATAAAACAGAGAAGCCTTTTGAAGGTTGAGTACTGAGCATAAGAGAGATATAATGCCAATTACTTTTAAAAGATTCATTCTTGGCTACTACATTAAGAATAAACTGGAGGTGAGCGTGGGAAGGAGGGTCAGAGAAGGGAGACAAGTAGACTAGTCAGAAGGCTATTACAATTAATAATCCAAGCCAGAGATAATGGTGACTTGGATCAAAGTGATAGTAATGGAGGTGTTAAAAATGGCTAGATTCTATATACAATAAGAAAGTTTTTCTTTATAAATAATTTTAGATTTACAGAAAATTTGCCAAGATAGTACAGAGTTCCCATATAACCTTCACCCAGGTTTCCCCAATTGTTAACATCTTATTGCATATTTGTCACAACTAAGAAGCCAAAATTGGCATGTTACTATTAACTAAACTCTATACTTAATTTGGATTTCATCAATTTTTTGGATCATTTTTAAGGCAATGTTAACTGGATGTACTGATGAATGGTGATAGAGTATAAGAACAATAGGTCAAGGGTATCTCTAAGGTCTTTCCTGAGCAGCTGGAAGGATGGAGTTGTTATTTCCTGGGATGAGAAAGACCATGTTTGAAGACCAGGTTTGAATTTGGCTATGTTAATGAGACTCCTTTTAAAAATTCAGTTGGATATGTCCCATAGGCAGCTGGTTTTATGAGCATAGGTTTCAAGGAAGAGTATGTACTAGTTTGAGAGAACGTTTAAAAAACAGAATTGCAAGAACTTGACACTTAATTGCATACGATGAGCATAAAAGAAACTAAAAATGACTCCCAGGTTTCTAGGCAAGAAAAAACAGGTAAATGATGTTAGAGAATTTTAGCCCTCTCTTAACTAATATCCACATTTTACCATAATTCTCTAAAATGAAGCTAAAATATCAACTGTCAAAGTTTCAGTAATAACCTTTAAAAATTAACACATTTTGCAGAAAGTATTATTTAAAAAAAAACCCACAGAACATATATCAAACTTTTTTTGGTAAAAGAAACAAATTCTTTTGGCAAAATTATAAGAGATCAGAAAAGTACAAAATTGAGATTGTAAAGTTTACTTGTATACAAATATATTCAAGGATTCAGTTCTTCATTCTTGTGTTTCAGACTAACACTGATGAACTGCAATGTGTTCAGATTGAAATTTGGAGCAAGTCATTCTGTTAATGACTTTCAGAAGGGTAAGAAATAAAAATAAAAACGATATTAACAAAAGCTTATCAATGAAAATACAGAATAATCTATAACAAAAAGGAAGAACTCAGGCACATCTATAACAATTCACACTTGACAAAAGACCTGCTGACATGTCTTATTCCAAATTATAGGTGTATGAAGTTTAAATATCAGTATTTTCAAATTTGAACGTTAAACAATGAAAAATGCTTTCTCAATTCAGTTCCTTCCAAAGAGAAAATGAGTGATGAAAACTATCATAGGCCATGACAGAACATAATGGCAATTTTATACCCTGGCCTTGCTGGGTAAATGGGCTGGAATTTTACAACATAACCAAAAAAAAGCTATCTTTAAAAAAAGAAGAAGAAGGGGAAAAAAAAGAATCCGAGTTAGGGTGCATGCATATGGCTTTCAACAAAGAAGTTACATTTTCAAGCAACCATTTGGGTTTCCTTAAATAGGACCCCTCCCTTCCATTTCCATTACTATCATTACCTCTAGACTTTTGAAAGGGCCACTTAGCTAAGTTCTTCCCCCTACTCACTGATCTGGCAGTCACAAAAACTGAGCTTAAGTCCTAACTGTGGCTTTAAACTTGACACCAGGGCTTTACCTCTTTAAACCTCAGTTTCTTCACCTGTGTGAAGGAAATAAATATATCCTCTTATCTACCTCTCAAGGTTATTATGGGAAACAAGTTCAATGATGTATGTAAAAGTTATTTATAAGGACTTCTGTTTGGGTATATAAAAATACTAGAGGCCCAGTGCACAAAAACGGTGCACTGGTAGGGTCCCTAGCTGTGGAGGGAGGCTGCTGGCTGGGCCTCTCTCCTTTTCCCCGGATGGCCCTGCCCCCTGATCGAACTCCCTGGGGAGGGGACAATCTGCATACTACGCTTTTATTATAGAGGAGGACTCCTGGCACAAAGACATAATCATGTTGTCACCAGGACACAAACTCTTCAAGGATTTTTTGTTGCCCTTTGGATCAGAACAAGTTCAGGCATGGTACCTGAGAACATCTGCAGTATAACCTCAATATATCCCCTCCGGCTTTACCTCCTCATAAAATAATCCACTTTTAGTCACATTAGACTAGTTTTATTAGACTGTACATCTTAACTCATTGGTGAATTAAGAAATCATGGAGTGGGCTGTGATGATCACTTTTTTTAAAGGAAACAGAAAATCTCTGAGTATATGAAGCATAGGAAGGGTAGTATTGTTTTGTGAAATTTTTCTTTCAATGTTGTACTTGTTACTAACAAGGAATGTCAAATGTGTTTCTTACTCTAGGGTCCAGGCAAAACAGTGTGGCAAACTGTATGGTGAACTATTCCCTCTTCTACAACCACACCTTCATGATCTTCAATCATCTAGCATACCAATCACTTTCCTTGCACCCAACTACCCTTCAATCTAAACTTTCTGGGTCTTCTTTCCTTACCTGAAAAATGGTACTAACACAAATAGCCATCTCACAGTGTTGCTATGAAGAGCAGATCAAAGTCCTTCATTACTAGGTTTTAAAAGAGATGAGCTTTTCTCTGCCCCTTCTTCTTTCCTGACAGCAAACCCATATGACAAGGTAAAGAAGTAATGCTGGTAATCCTGACCACTGGACACAAAAGAAAAATGAACCCAGTAGACACCAAGCTGTAATTATCTATAAAAGTAGGAGTTTCCTATTACCTTGGGTTCTAAGCTACCATTCATATGGAAGAGGCCTTTAAGTTAAACTATTTATGGAGGGATGCCTGAAGACTGAGTATAACAGTATTTCCTTGCTGCCTGAGGACATAAATTAATAACCATCAGTACTGTAACAAAATGGTGCCCCTCGGGTCTACTGAGACTCCTGAGGACTCTATGTCCTATCTTACTGTGATTTTCAATCATGAGGTTTACTTTATTAATAGTTTTTCTATAAATTTTCCTTGCTGTGAGTTAGCTCATTTCACTAATGATTAGGTGACTAGCCTTTAACTATCTGTTCTAATTTGCTATTTATCTTCTGTAACATCATAACCCACAAAACCATGTTTGTAGGACTGTGACTGAAATACAAATCAATGTGTGATGGGTGCAGACCTTCGTGGAGGCAGACACATAGCATGCCCACATGTTGCGACTTCTACGTTGACTAGTAAGAGTAACAAAAACCAGTAACAAAAACCAGTTCACTTCCTGGTTCTTGATTATGGTAGTCAATTTTCAAATACATGAAGTACTGTATCAGGGATATTACATTTCAATTTTTAAAATTAATTATTTGCATAAATCTATAGGGAAACCCCCCAACGTGAAGAATCAAGTGAAATTTTGGCTTATTTTTCAAAGTTCCACCTTTCTATTCAGACTACTCAATATATGTATATGCAAAAATACTAAAACATGAGCTGAATACATAAACACGCACCCTTGCTCACAGCTGTTCATGGCTCTCTACCACCCACTAATAAAGTGCAGTCTACTTATTATAATATTCAAGATCCTCCATTTCCAGCCTCGACAAGTACTGCTCCACTTTGAGAATCTCTAGCCCCCCAGGGGGAAAAAATTGCTGATAGTAACTTGGGACTTCATGCTCCCTTTCTTCTATTTGATGGCAACTTTGTACATTTAACCTCACTTGTCATGAATATAATATTTCTATGGCCCATAACAATTAATACTTCAGGAACACTTATCTTGATTTATGCTATAAGGCCTCACTCAACTGGCCTCCCTTCCTGGAATGCTCTCTTTTTTAATCCTACAAACCAAAAATAACCTCTCCAACTTCTGAGTTATTTGTACCTTGCATTATTCATGGGTGGTGCTGCTACTATAATAATGTCCATCACTGTATGTTTTTCACTAGCTCTGCAAAGATTTTGGAGTCAGTCAGTTATCAAATATCAGTTTTGGGGAAAATTTCTTTAAGTTCCAGGTCCCTCATCTGTCAAATTGAATTGAGAATATCTAGATGTGAGTACTAAATAAAACAGCTTAAATGGCCTTCTGTTATAGAACTCTGTTCTCCATAAGCAATCAGCATATGATAGGTGCCAAGTTTAGGAAACCTCGGGCAATCTTATACTCTGTCTCCCCACTCCACATTCCCCGCTCAGAGATTCTAATGAGAGGAGGGTGAGGATGGAAAGAGGTAGATATGTGCATTTTCAGACATCTTTCAGTGATTTGGACTCAACATATTCCAATCCTAATTGAACCACTGATTTAGATTTTGTGTAACTGAGAACAAGACTGGCTGAGATGGCAACATACATATATTCATGCTGATAATGGTTAACATTTTGATTCATAAACTCACCAAGCCCTTACACATTTATTATCACTAAAAGAGACCTGGAAAGCTGCCAATGCAGGCAACATCACTACCACTGTTCTACAGAAGAGGACACTGAGACTCACGGGAAAGGTGACTGCCTAGAATTCCAAAGCTTACTGGCAAGAACTGAACCTCCATCTTCTATTTCCAAATCTTATGCTCTTTTGGGAGAGTGCTAACAAGTTGGAAGTTAATGATAAAAGCTGACCTTAAACTCAAAATCTATGATTTAACATTGCTGAACTTATAATGCTGACCGTGGTATCATTCAATCTTAATTTTCTCTTTTACTTAAGAGATGACTTCCTTTTTCTTCCTTTTTTTCACTTTCTGTCATCCTCAAAGGAACACTACAAAAATGCCATGTACCAGCTGTACTGAGAAGGGCAAAAATCTTAAGACTGCATGAATGCCAAGAGGCAGTGATCAATAGCAGTCGTGTTTAGAATTTAGATGAGACTCATGTAAAGAGCAATTCAATGAGGCTGAAGCCCTATGACAATACACTTTCTAGTTTCCAATGAAAGCTGCACTAATATAAATGTATAAGCTTGAGAACGTATATCATTTCTAACTAAAGGAAATGACTTTATGAAATAAAAATCAAATGTGTCTGTAGTAAGGGAGAAACAATTTACACAGCTGAAAATCAAGATGGGTAAAATACCTAGTTTAAATTCTAACTAATCATCTTATAGCCCAAAGACAGATAAGCAATATGACTCTTGATAAAGAATCTTTTGGATCATGTACCGTATATACCATTTCTGTGTATTCCAAGGTTCACATTTGATCTGGAATTGCAAAAGATTTACTCCCCCTAGTAAAGAAAAAATGAGGCTACGTTAACAAGAGAGATTACTTCCTCCTTAATGCTGTAAATTCTTACTCCTGGACCAGGTACATGACAGTAAGCACTGTCAAATTTATGTTTTTCTATAGATGGGGAAAGCAAGAGAACAAATACTTAACTCTCACAAAATATGCACAGAGCGTATTTGAATAATAAGGGTCTATGGCTAGAACAAGGTAAACCCAATGAAAAAAGTCTACTTGTGGGAAGGAAATCCACTTCTTTATTAAATGATCCTTCAAGCTTTGTATTTTTCCCAATTTCTCAGGTCACTTATTAACTTATTGAAGATATATTTCAATTCATGAAGCTAAAATAGTTACATAAAGAATTATTCATATTAATGTCCATTTCATCATCATTGTGTTCCTTATTCCTTATACAGTCCAATTTAATAGCTCTCAGGGTTCTCTCAGATGACAGGAACAGTACAAAGCTACACAACAATCCAAGGTCATCAAACCACCTCAAATTCAGTATAGAAACTTAGAAATTCACTGATGTGGGGAGGTCTCTGACCAGACCAATAATTACTGTGCCCCCTTTCAGAAAATATACTTTTTCTTTTTAATTTGTATGGGAATCAAAAGAACAATTATCTTCTCATTTGGGAGAAACCATTTTATAAGTTTTAGGAGGTAAAAATATACTTCTTGAGCAAGGGGATTTAGAACAAAATGTGTATTGGAAAAATATACATTTTTCATTTTCTTTCATAGCTTTCATAAAACATGGATGACTCTAGGGACTAAGGCCCTAATACTCCTATAGTTACGAAAGTTATCCATAACGCATTATAGCAGCGGTTCTCAACCTGTGGGTCGCAACCACTTCGGCGGTTGAACGGCCCTTTCACAGGGGTCGCCTAAGACCATCCTGCATATCAGATATTTATATTATGATTCATAACAGTAGCAACGAAAATAATTTTATGGTTGGGTCACAATATGAGGAACTGTATTTTAAAGGGCCAGAAGGTTGAGAACCACTGTAGGTGGTATGATATCATTATTAACTTTCTGAATTTGAAAATTGTATT
>NW_006288719.1:1343342-1353410 GCF_000327345.1 Myotis davidii
GCGGGACCCCCTGACCGCTCCACAGACCGGCCCTGGTTGCCAGCCAGGCCTAGGGACCTTACCCATGCATGAATTTCATGCATCGAGCCTCTAGTATATATATGTGTGTATATTTGATATAATTTATTCCTGTTATAGCCAATGTTGTGTGCTTATGACAACTTAAAAAAATCTCTAGTATATCATGTAAGACCCATACAGATTCTTGTACCACAATTTGAGAATCATTAAACTCAATTTTTATGGTCATTTTCTACACGTGTCTCTATATCTAAGTATAAATTAAAGGATTCTGAGTTGTAAAGCAAAATCTCAGGACAGGAAAAAAAACGCACCCCCTACCCCACCACCCCCAGTGTTTCCTGAATCCACAGATTAAAACATCTAAACTGAAAGTACATATAGATAAAATAAGCTTTGTAACTGAAGTATGACATTCAGAAAATGCACATGTAATAATCATACAGCTTGATGAATTTTCAGACTGCATCCCTGTAGTAAAACTTTTTCAACTGTCAGATGACTACTATGTTTCTACTTATTACATAAAGTCATTCATCATATAGGATAATCTTAATGAAAATGATCTGAAAAGGATAAAAGACTATGTGATGTTACAGAAAAAATACATCAACATAGTTCATAAACAACAAATTCTGGAGTTCTCAAGTAAAGAGATCTGTGAATCCCATGACATATATAAAAAAATAAAGACTTAATAGGCAAAGGAAAACTATTTCCACATAAAACATTGCAGACACCTGCCTACATCTTTACCCAAAACAAGAAAATATAGCAAACAGGAATCATTTAATGTTGCTGATAACAATAACTGCAGTAATAAACAACAATTAGCTAAATAGAGCTTTATAGTTAAAAACATTTCATGTAATTCTTTAGAGGATAAAAAAACAAGATGTAAGTGAGAAAAACAGGTTCTTCTCAATGATATTTTCAATACCATTGATTACCTCCAGTAACAAATTCTTATAGCCACCACTAACTTTTCTTTTTTAACACTGGTTACAGTGCTCTTCAAGAGAAGTCTTCATGGCTTAAGAAGGGGCAATACAACTTGGTCACTCAGTAGCCCACACAGCCCTGCAGTGAGTAAAAGTTCATCTTCCAACAGGGCATACCTTATTCACAAAAAGTTACTTTACAGGAGTGGATACCATTAATACTTGAAAATTAAGAATCGGTTCTTAATCAGATAATCCAGACATCATTAATTCAAACTTTATTTTTATTGATATTATCTTTAATATTAATGAGGTTTGTCCATGTCTGAATTAGTCATGATTTCTGAGACTTCTTCTTCTGTCCTCTACTTTACAAGGAAAGGTTAATAAATGAAGACTAGCTAAAAAAGAAAAGAGAATCGGCTTTATTCTATCACTCAGCTCCAAAATCAGGAATGGCCTTTAGGAATTGATACAAAACTTGTATTTCCATTCTCCTTTTTCTATGTTCCATTTCTTTTCCCATGAACTTCGTTGGGGGACATAGCCTTCTCTTTCTCCCTATCCTCCCTGGTACCTATTGTCTTAGATATTTGACTGTTACACATATGGCTGGTCCTATTTATACACCATATGACAGTGATTTCCACCTCTTCTGGTAAAAGAAGTTTAACACAAAACTACTTACAAGATAACAATAACATTTGGTAAATGTCATTTAAGAAAAGACAAGACTTATAAAGGTACTATACATTTAGCAATACAAATTCCTATTTTAATAACCTTAATAGCCTTTATATACATTTAATAATGGTATTCCTATATAATAAAAGCCTAATATGCAAATCAACCAAACTGCGGAATGGCCAGTGGAACAACTGGTTGATATGACGTGCACTGGCCACCAGGGGGCAGATACTCAATGCAGGAGCTGCCCCCAGCCCGCAGGCCCCAGGCTAGCCAAGGAAGGTGCCAGTGGGGGTCCCCCGATCGCCCCGCCAGTTGCCCCTCAGAGGTGACTGGTGGCAGCGGCAGGGGGTGGGGCCGGCCAGTGAGCAGGTGGCAGCTGGGAGGGGGGAGGGGGCTGGCCAGTGAGTGGGCCAGCGACACCCCTGACCGCCCTGCCAGTAGCCTCCCACAGGCAGCGGCAGCAGGGGCAGTGCCAGTGAGTGGGCAGCACCAGGCTGGCCAAGGCGGGTGCCAGCGGGACCCCCTGACCGCTCCACAGACCGGCCCTGGTTGCCAGCCAGGCCTAGGGACCTTACCCATGCATGAATTTCATGCATCGAGCCTCTAGTATATATATGTGTGTATATTTGATATAATTTATTCCTGTTATAGCCAATGTTGTGTGCTTATGACAACTTAAAAAAATCTCTAGTATATCATGTAAGACCCATACAGATTCTTGTACCACAATTTGAGAATCATTAAACTCAATTTTTATGGTCATTTTCTACACGTGTCTCTATATCTAAGTATAAATTAAAGGATTCTGAGTTGTAAAGCAAAATCTCAGGACAGGAAAACATTTATTCCTGTTATAGCCAATGTTGTGTGCTTATGACAACTTAAAAAAATCTCTAAGTATATCATTAAGACCCATACAGATTCTTGTACCACAATTTGAGAATCATTAAACTCAATTTTTATGGTCATTTTCTACACGTGTCTCTATTTTTAAGTATAAATTAAAGGATTCTGAGTTGTAAAGCAAAATTCAGGACAGAAAAAAAACGCACCCCCTACCCCACCACCCCCAGTGTATTTGAGATTTTTATATACTGTGTCAGAAATCATGATGGTATAATCTTCCAAAAGCCAACAACAGCTTCAACAACCAAACCAAGTTATCTTGCTGTGCAGACCGTTCGTAAAGAGCAATACATATAAAAATATGGGTCAGTGATTTTAAGGTCAGTCTCCTCAGTCATGATGATCATACACACACACAGATGCTCATGTAGTTTCTATAAAGTAGAGTATTAGCCAATAAAATACACACACTCAACCACATAATTATCAACTGACCCCAATGGTTCAAATAAAGTTCATTTGATCTGTCTATAAACCACCAACTGAAGCATATAAATGTCCAATTACCTCTAATTTGAGGTAAGCAGAATAAACCACAATTGACTATAAAGGGCATTACAGGAATTGATTTATTCTGTTTTGGTCCAATCTGAACTCAGAGTATTAATGTATTGGAATAGACATGAGTGACCATTCAACTGAACAGAGTCCATTGGAATATTTAATATTATAAAAATTACTGTCTATAACATACACAAAGCAATTTATATGTGTATACATACATATATACATACATGTGTATGTACATATACACACATATAAGAGAACATGAGCACATAAACACTTCTTTTTGACATCTTATTCAAATGTGTTTTGAGTCTATTTTTCCCTAATTTTATATGGATAGAACATTTTACTTTGCAAGTTTTATAAAAGAAACATCTTTTTTCACAAAGTATTAGAAGAAACATACCCTGAAATAGTCATTGAAATTCTGTCTCTAATTAATCTGTACTGCATTGCCAGTTTAAAAGCAACAAGTCTGACTTGTTTTCTGAAAAATTTCTTCTTGTTCTGGGTGAATGGCTTGCACAGGACAAGTTTAAGATCACTCTTAACCTTAACACCCACTGCAGCCTTCTGTGGTCATGAGTCAGAAGGTAGAGACAGATCTGTATCCCAGTTTTCTCATGGTCTAACCACATTTGAAAAGGTTGCAATTATTCAGGCAACATACATTTAATGCTATTAAATTCAATATTCAGCATGATACTGCCAACATATAAGTTTTCAATATCCCCTGTTTTGGTCAGCCAACAAAAATTTATGAGCAAGGTACTGGATGACAAAGTGAAGTCCCCACTTCTATGGGGGTTAAATTCCAAAGCCAGGAAGCAAGGTAAAACTCAATGTGATAAAACTACTAGATTTTCCTTTCTATCACCCATAAAGTATGATCCACATAGTTTTGTATAATCACATACAGTAAAGTCTGAGGACTACCAAGTTAGATAAAAAGAGGGAAGAAAAGGAAACCCATTATGTACATATTAGGATATTTCAACCTTTAAGATTAATTTGTTAACTTCTGAGCAAATAGGATATGGGTCAAGTATTCTAAAAGCATCCTGATTACCTACAGCAGCGGTTCTCAACCTGTGGGTTGCGAGCCCTTTGGCTATCGAACGACCCTTTCACAGGGGTCGCCTAAGACCATCCTCATATCAGATATTTACATTACAATTCATAACAGTAGCAACATTACAGTTATGAAGTAGCAATGAAAATAATTTTATGGTTAGGTCACAACATGAGGAACTGTATTGAAAGGGCCAGAAGGTTGAGAATTTCCTTTCCTTTCCCATGTGTCCAGTCTAATTTTTTTTTCTTCCATCAGCTGACCTTATGAAAAAACTCCATTGCTGCTCTCACGGAGTTTAACAATGAGAGAGAGAATCACTAAGTACTATAGGAAAATAATGTACAAAAAATATAGTGGAATAGAAAGAAAAACATGTCTACATCTGCCTAAAGGCTGTAGGAAAGGCTTAAAAAAGAAACAGTGCTAGCCCTAGCTGGTTTGGCTCAGTGGATAGAGTGTCAGCCTGCAGACTGAGGGATCCTGGGTTCGATTCTGGTCAAGGGCACATGCCTGGGTTGTGGGCTCCATCCCCCGTGGGGGGTGTGCAGGAGGCAGCCAATCAATGATTCTCTCTCATCATTGATGTTTCTATCTTAATCTCTCCTTCCTCTCTGAAATCAATAAAAATATATTAAAATAAAGAGAAACAGTGCTAGGAGAAAGAAGCAGTGAAGAATCTTAGGCAGAGGAACACTCCTGCAAAAGTAAAGAAGTAAAGGAGAATACGGTAGGTGGTATGTTTAACGGGTCTCCGTGGACTGGAAATGGTATATTGTTTCATAGTATTTCACTCATAAGAAAAAATTGACTTCTGGGATTCTGGTGAGGAAATTAACAATACTCTGTATCTACCAATGGTTATGCAACCAAATGTTCTGTTTCTTAAAGTATCTACTACAAAATGGAAGTAATTGTAGATGAGGAGAACAATTTCATGCGAAAAGTGTTTACCTGCAATTTCTGCTTTAACTTTTAAGATTCACAAATGGGCCTAGTCTTGACTGCCTCGGAAATGAGGGGACAGTATGGTCTGGTGTTTAAGTGTCAAGGCTTTAGAGTCCTGTAAAGTAGATTCAAGTCTGGGCTCTGCCATAAATTAGCTATGCGATCTGGGAAAGTTGCATAAGCTTCCTAAGCCTCAATTTCCTTATCTAAAAAAATGAAAATAATATACGTTACCTCTCAGTGCTGTTTGTGAGAATTAAAGCAATGAGACAGGCAAAGCCTAAACTTAATCACAGTATTTGCAACATAGTAAGCAGCCGATGAATGAATTACTACTATGGTTTACATTAGCTGTGGAAATCATACCCCAAACTAATGTTGCTGTTACAACTTCTATTCTAGACACACACAAAAAGATATTCTTCACAAAATCTTTTGCTAATTTAACCTTGATGCTATTGAAACTTTCAATATTACTTGGGTTACAGTTTTCAGTATGTGTTGAGGACTGACTGGGAACAGTATTAATAATTTTTTTGTTATTTTTATATGTGACACCTTGAATAAAATAAATCTAATAAAACTAAGCCACATTGAGTGCTCTTTGGCATTTTCTATATTGTTATATGGGGGGTTAAAGTAGAATGAAAAATCACCCAAAGACCTGGGGTCTAGCCCAGTTTTGCTGTTATTGAACTGTAAGACCTTGGAAGAATCATCTATTCATCAAAGAGTCTTCATTTCCTCGCATACTGAAACATTATTTGGAATGTAAGAGTGTTCTCTTGAAAAGTTTGTACTCCAGAGTCACAGTTTAATGAGCACAGAGTTTCAGTCCAGGATAATGAGAAGGTTCTGGAAATGGGTGGTAGTTGTTGTGCAACAAAGTGACTATAATTAATGCCAATTAAATATACTTTAAGATGGTTAAAATAGTAAATTTTATGCTATGTAGTTTTTACCCAATAAAATATTTAAAAAATATAAGTCTGTGTTCTGTATCTCTCCCTTTCTTTCCTTTTTTCTCTTACATCATTTTAGAAATATCTTTATTAGAATCAGGGAACAAATATAAATTCAGAATTTATTTTTTTAGAATCTAATTTTTGTAGTAAACTCTGTATTGTGGGACATTACACCTAGGACTATTACTCCCTTGGTTCAAAATTTCCAACCAGAGCTAGCTATTCAAAACCTCTTAAATATAGCAGGCTAACATCCAACTGCTTAACATTTACATACCCAACAATGGGAGGATAATTTCTGTAAAGAAAGTTGGACAACTGAAATGATTTTATGCTCTTATTTCCATCGGGTTCTGTATCTCTTTAAGCAATTCATTCACCCACTCATTCATACATTCATTCACTCATTCAAATACTTATTTATTAAGTGCTTATTATGAAGCAAGCATTGGGACAAGGACGCAAAGGAGAACACGACATAGAGCTGAGTGGGAAAGACAGATACTATCCAAATAAGTGCTGTAAACTATCAGAAGCTTTAACAGGAGACTGGAATAGCAGTTATAAAAGCAGGAGTCCACTGTGTCTGAGAGGGTCAGAATAACAAAGGGAGAATTCAATAAGCTGAGTCTTAAAGGCAGAGCATGTATGCACATGAAGATGATATCATGAGCGGCGTTATCCCTTTAAATGTTCATGACTAGAGAAGGCCAATTCTCTGAAAAGGCAACACTGAAAGTACCTCTTAAGTAATCCAAGATGGTTAAAAATTCTAATTTCATAATCCCCTTCTTCATCATAAAGGGGGGGAGGGAGGAGGAGGAGAGAAAGAAAGAAACCACTACAATAATCCTCAAGCAAAACAAACAATAGAATCACCAAAAAATAAAGTACTGTTGATTTAAAAAAAAAAAAAAGAATCTAAAGGAATTCTGGTGCGTGAATAAAAATATTCTTTTCAATTGATTCTGATATTGTCACCTACCTCCGCCCTCATCCTGAGAATCCCTAGGCAGAAAAGAAAAGGCACTGCCATGAAGAAGTAGGAATGCTAGTTCTCAATGTACTGTGACCGCAACAGGAACAGTAAAAAAAAAAAAAAAAAAAAGAGGTGGGAACTGTGGCAATGTCACTGCTGAGGGATCCCAATGCCTGGGGCATGTTGTGACATAAGGTTCCATTGGCAGAAGAAACTCCCAGGCCCTAGAACTTCTACAGCTTCCAGAGACCCCAGCCCCTTGGACTAGAAGGAGAGATGGGCAGCACTCCTCTCTCTCATGAGATGACTTCTCACACTGACGGTGGTTACTTTACCTGAGAGCAATTTGCCAAAACAAAAGTAGGAGCAGGTGTGCAGCTAATTGGACACCCTCACTTTGAAAGAGGCTGATGAAGACACAGGGACACAGAGACACACAGGGAGAAGAAGGCCATGTGAAGCTAGAGGCAGAGATTTGAGGGCTGCATTTACAGGCCCAGGAACACCAAGGATGACCGCAGTCACCAAAAGACAGGAAAGCCAGGAAGGATTCCTCCCTGGAGCCTTCAGGGGAAGCATGGCGTCGGCGATGACACCTGGATTGTGGACTTCTAGCCACCACAACTGTGAGAGAATACATTTGTGTTACTGTTTTTAAAAACAATAACACAACACTAAACCTACTTGTGTTTTCATTGCTGAAAAGCACATCATCTACAAGGAAAGGAAGGAGAGCGTAATGGGTATTATTTTAGTACTAAAACAAAGTACTTGAGCAGTTTGCTTAGAGAAACCAAATGGCTCATTTAGAGCACCGTTAAATATATCAGAGTCACTAAAATAAAAAGCCAATAAAAACCAGACAGGAAGAAATCAAGTTAAAATGTACAACTATAAAACTTGAACATTTTAACCCTTTTCGGTCTAACATGGAGGCTGACTCGAAGGACCAGGCGCTAGGAGCAGGTCCCACGTCGAGGCTGAGGTCGACACCGCAAACCAGTTCAACACTCAATCCCGTCAATTAATTTGGACCAGACTGTTTGAATTCCAAAAATAAAATTGGACCGCAAAGGGTTAATGTATGACATAATCTTAGTTATCTTAATATCATTTTCCCACACCTAAAAAATAAGAATCATAAGCATCATCTGGAATATATTCAAAGTAATGTTTAATTTTCTAGTGTTAAAATGCCTCTAAGCTGTTTCCTACTCTGCTCCTTTACACTTAAGGTTGAGTTTTATCAGCCTTATATTCTACTTTCTTTTCAAAAACAGCATAGCACTAAGATATTTCTCGGATGTATTTCCTCAAGTTTCAGCACTGTTGCTCCTTTCTTTACATTTCTGCAAAGTCCTTCCAGGCACCAGAGGCTGGTATCGGCCTTTGTGAGCATCAAAGTAACATGAGGAAATCTGGCTGAATAGTGAAATGAAGCTGTAAGTCCAGGATTATGTAACACCCCGAAATCCAAAAAGCAATGTGGTCTATTGATCTCTGCTAAAACTACTTTTTTCAGATTTCACTTTAAAATGTCTAAGTTACAAGAACACACAACATCCTGTCAGTTAAGTAAAAGTCCATTGAGCAGTTCAAATATTTCTCTGCTTGTTTTGATACCCAAAAGACCTCTATCTCCCAAATCACTACATGTTGGGTATCCAGAAAACCTTAAGATTTTTCAACTTCATGTCTCTCTCCTACTCCTAACAATGCATACAACATATTCTAGGCAGATCTTAGATCTGTCTTTTAACAAAAAGTTGCATCTGATTCCTGTGAGGTGTGTTCCAACTTTATTTTAGTGTACTCAGACTTTAAAGCAATTTTCTTAGGAATATTTTCTATGTAAGGAAAGAGATAACTACCAACCATCATTTATAAAATTTCTTGAAAATATAGATAATTATATTAACTTTTATTCAAACACTTTTTCCAATTAAAAAAATATTCTGTATCATATGTTCTTCTTAATGAACACACTTGCTGACAGAAGCACAAAACAGGCAGAAAGAAAGCTATGTGTGCCCCTTTCTCACACTTTCAGTTTCTATATACTAATTTCTTAAAATATCTATAAAAAGGTAATACTAAAGCACCATTTGGAATAGTTGTAAGTTCAGTGCTCTAGAATGAAGCTGACCAAAGGCCTCAGAAGGCACAGCATCAAACACAAAACGATGTTTAAACATATTAAAGGGAGGATAAAGTTTACTCTAAAACTACCATATCCATTAGTTAAAGTGCGCGCGCGCACACACACACACACACACACACACACACACACAACAGGAAACCTGATCATTCACATCATATATTCTCCTTAGAGATGACAGAACTGTGGGCCATCACCGCTTTACAGGGTCCCTCCAAATAACATCTTCTGGGTCTGTTTCCAAGGGGCACCTGAAAAGCCATGAAGGCCTTCATGCCCTATCACTTTCATTTGCAAAGAAGCTCAGTGTAAAAAGGCTAATTCTGGGATCCGTCAGTAGGCCTGAATCTGTCAGTAGGCTGCAGTCCTTAGTGTCCCGGGAACACCTGAGTCTTGGCTACTACCCAGGCACTCATCCCTTTGTTAACATCCCTCTTTCTGAGGGCTGCCATCTCTGAGCACCCAGACAAGGCTGTGAACTGGAGGCAGCTCGACCATTCCGAGTGATGCTAAAACACAGCCTTTGTCACTGAAAGCTCCCGACTGAGCAGCAAAGCCACGTCAGCTACAGAGCCTTATTGTTCCCAGTGTGGACCTTGGTGGTTATACAGAAGGAAATGGGTTGTCCTTTTGACAATAAATTCCTCCTCCTTTCTTAAACTTCAGAAAACAAACAAACATGACAAATATGGGAGGGGGTGAAGTGTAAAGGGATGGCCTTGGCTGGGGGAGTTCATGTTAGGTATCTGCCTCAAAGGAAAAAGCAAACTCTGCTGGCCTTTTCACTTTCTGTCTGTATATTTCCCAGCTGGCACAGTATCAAAACCAAATACATTCGAATTTATGAGGAAACAAACGAAGAAGCAGAAGAGGCCAGCTCA
>NW_006288719.1:1353477-1361863 GCF_000327345.1 Myotis davidii
AAAAATCAAGTATACAGTATCAACAATTATAACAATAAAGCATATTTAGTAACATACACACAAAGGAAATAGAGTAACAGGGCTTTCTTCTGGTCTAGAGTTTAACTTTCATTTTACAATTTTATATTCAGAAATGAGAGCTTCTTAGTGAAATGAATAGGTATGCTCTTATGTGAACATGCAATATTCATAAATATCAAATGCTTTCATTAAAGATTTTCTTCTTAAATTTAAATTTTCCCACTATAGCCCTAAGATCTAATTTCCATGCCATGACAGTTCATGTCTGCATTTTAAGCTTGTGCAGAATCCACCACCTGATTTAGCAGTCAGGCTGCACATGCTGTAGCTTCATTCTCGGGCACCTTTGAAGACAGAGTGATATTTAACATGGAATATAAGCAGGCTTTTCATCTCCCACTGTGCAGTAATTGTTTCCCACTTCAGAACTATAACATGAGCCATCATCTCTGACTTGCTCTCTAAATGCTATGGCCAGCATGAAAAAAATGACAAAGGACATTATGGTCTTACTCAAGGGAGTCAGATCTTTGCTGACTGCCAAGGAGAAATCATGGCCAGTCAGGCACAGTACAAAGGGAGCATGAGAAATGACATACGTTACTGGGCCTGCTTCTAGGAAATCATTTCTCCTAACTGTCCTCGGAATGCAGAAGCTGAGCCTTTCTCGGTGTCTAACACACCAGATAAAAATTACTGCTGCACATGACTGGCGTTTACTATCGTACATATATACTTGCTGGAAATTGTTTACAGAATATACAGTGAAGGTGGGAGATACAAAGAGAGCTTTCCCCTAGATTCTAGGAGTTGAATTGAAGCAACCAATGCTTTCAGTTATTATCATATTGGGTTCATGTAAGCTGTTTAGCATGTCTAAAGATGATATAGTTTAAAATCCTATCAGGCCTGGCCCACAGAGTCAACCATCTGCTACATTAAACAGGCACAATATATAATGAAAAAAAAAATAAAGGCTGTGAAGTAGCAGGGCAAAGGCCAATCAACAAATTATCTTGGGCATTTTCGTCCCACATCAGAGGAAACAAATTAATATGAGAAAGTGACACAGGCTACACAGACTCCAATCCAATTTGACTGTCATGATGTATAAATAAACATAAAAGGCAGATGGAAAAGAAGAGTATTTAAATTCCATTCAGTGTTACAAACACTTTCTCATTAAAATATAAACCCTTACCTTTGCTTGCCTCTTATTGGCCTCTCTTCTGGCTTCCCTTTCTTTCAATCTTTTCTCCTACAAGAAGAGGGGAAAAATGAGTGATATACTTCCAACCATTAGGTGTAAATCAGACTGCACATTCGTAACAGTTTTTATTAAATCAAATGATTACTGAATAAATATTTATGAGATTGGCGTACAAATTCGTAATCATTAAGTATGTGTCAAACAGAACTAGAATCAAATCCCATATCTACCACTTACTATGCAATTTTGAGGATCTTATTTGTATTCTCTAACTCTCATTTTCTCATCTAAACATGGAAACAGAAGCACATATTTCATAAAACTGGTATAAGAATTATATAAAATAACATACATAAGTATTTAGCACAATTAGGGATATATCTGGAACACAATCAATGTTAGCTATTAGAATAAAAAGAAGGAAAAAATGCAATATTGACTATTTAGCTTTTCCTTTATCTAAACAGAATTTATAAGGATATGAATCCTCATCTTTGGAGTTCTTAGAAAAGTGGTAATATTTCCCCAAACAAAAAACAATAAAAGATTGTTCTCATAAAGCATGTTATTTCATTGAATTGCACTGTAATTTCCTCATTAGTTTTTCAATGATCATAAACTTGTCAGAAAATGCAACACTAACTTTTTTTAAATAAGAAAAAATAAATATGCACAATATTAAAATCCATAGCAACAAACTGACCCATCTAAAGTTGAAAAGAATTTTGTTTTAAATAAAAACCTCTTTTCCTCTTCAAGAATAAAGTGTTAACATAATAAAGACTATTTTCAATCCAAAGTGCATAGCTAACAATTTATATATTTTTTAAAATTTTCTTTTCATGAAGTAATATGAAACTGCAAGCATGATTCACTATTATATTAAACAGCTGTTAACATGAGAATTAACAAGTTTTCCTAATCTGAATACACCATCATATCTGCTTTACTATTCATGGCTTTCTCCAGATTCAAAAGCCAATTCTAACACACACTCTGAACAGACCTGAGGTTGCTCTGCTGCTTACAGCATTGAGAAGGACAGACAATTGCTACTAACCACCTTATCTAGGTTTATAGACTCCTTTACGACAAAGCGTGAACATAAATGTTGAAAGTCTCAAAGAAGAGGGGAGTTCACAGAGCTTAGAGATTAACTTTCTATAGTTTCAGACTGCACAGCAGAAAATCTAAATTCTAAGCGAAACTAACAAGAATTAAAATTCAAACGGCAACAGTGAATGTGTCACACCCCTAATGCATAATGTTAAATTATGACTTTCTGTGATTATTATTCTTTCTATACCCCAGTTTTGGAGAAAATGGGTGTTATTTTGACTTCCAAATAAAACATACAACTAAAAGGGTAGGTAAAACTTAAAACAATGTGCAATTATTTATACAGAGGAACATTCTAAAGATTACTTGAAAGTCCCAGGACCAAGGTCAGAGGAAAAGGAAAGATGAAGAAACAAAAACCCAGATTCTGACTTTTTCAAAGAGCTTACTTAGAAAGTGACAGAGACTGATCTCAAATCTGGATCTTTGTATGCCAAGTCTAGTGTGTTTTTTTTCTAGAAATTCTAGTAAATATTAAAAAGTTGGGGTTTAAAAACTTTAACAGATGTGACTTTAATAACAAAAGAAAATAAAACCTAGATTATTTGAACAAACAGCCAATTAATGCAATCCTATATAAAAAAGAGGTGATATGCAAATTAACCCTCATGCCCTCACAAGATGGCTGCCTATGACCAGGCTGGCAGAAGAGTTAGTGAGGGACGACCAAACAACTGAACAAGCAGGCTGCATGGGGCGACCAGGTCGGCAGGGGGGGTTAGTGAGGGACGACCAAACGACTGAACAAGCAGGCTGTGTGGGGCAACCAGGCCTGCGGGAGTAAGGGGTAGTTAACGGCGACCAGGCCAGCAAGACAGGGGGTGCAGTTAGGGACGACCAGGTGGGCAGCGGGGGGGGGCAGTTGGGAGCGATTAGGATGGCAGAGAGGGCAGTGAGGGGTGACTAGGCCGGCAGTGGGGGGCAGTTAGGGGCGACCAGGCAGGCAGGTGAGCGATTAGGAGCCAGCAGTCCAGGATTATGAGAGGGATGTCCAAGGGGTCCCGGATTAGAGAGGGTGGAGGCTAGATTGAGGGGACTCCCCCGCCCTCTGTGCACTAATTTTGTGGACTGGGCCTCTAGTAGTTACTATAATACTCTATCCCTGAACTGGTTCTTTAAAGAGCTTATGAGCATTGTTCTACCACTAAAGTAAAATCTTTCCTCAATTTATAGAAGAAAAAAAGGTAATGGATGGCAGTTTCTAAACATTTGCACCCAAATTTTCCATTAAAATTGGTAGCAATTACTGATTTTCTATAAACATTAACAGACAAAAAAAGGAAGTAGCAAAATACTAAAGAAAAGAATTAAAAACAACTGATCATAATTATGCTTAGTTTGAGAGATGGCTTCAGTTTGTGGATGCATGTATTTGTAATTTTATCTCTTCTCTTTCACATACACACAATTTTATTCTATCTTTTACCAAAAAAAAATAATTCTTATATCTTAGGAGATAAAATTAAGCAGAGCAGTGTTCTATGTTCTTCTACAAAGACCACAATGACTTTCAAGCGTTGCGCTGCTTAAACTAATTTTAAAACTATAGCAATAAAAAAACATCAAATAACTGGAAATAATAAGTTGTACTTTTATAAGAATACTAGGGGCCCAGTGCATGAATTCGTGCACCTTGAAAGGAACTATGGCCTGCGAGGCTGTGGTAGGCACAGGGGTAGGTCTCGGCTCATCCTCCACGCCCTTGCCTGGCCCCTCCCGCTGTGGCCTCTGGTCCCCTGTCTGTTGGCAGCCCCACTCCCACTGCTGCCACTCCCACATGCTGACAGCACGGAGCGATTGGGGCTGGCACCAGCAGTGGGTGTGAGCGGGGCCAGCGCAGTCAGCGGGTGTGAGCAGCGCTGCCGTCTTGATCACCCCTTAGGAGCAGGGGGAGGTGGAGAAGCCCTCAGGGGCGATCAGGGCCAGCAGATGCCATTTGCATCCACTGATAGCGCCAAGTGATCGGGATTGGCACCGTGCACCGGCAGCAAGTGCGAGTGGGATCAGCACCGGCAGCGGGTGTGAGCGGGGTCAGCACTGGTAGTGGGTGCGAGCAGCAGCTCCAGTGCTGGCAGCGGGTGCAAGCAGGGCCAGCACTGGCAGCAGGTGTGAATGCCAGGTGGGACTGTGGTGCGCGGAAGCAAAGAATTTTCGGTAACCACCAGAGGCTCGCCACAATGACAGTGACTGGTGCCTCACCTTGATCTGGCGCCCCTGCTCACCTGCTCAACCATCCTGCCACGGCCAACACCTGCCATGTTCTGCACATACCCCCTGGTGGTCAGCACATGTCACAGCAACCGGTTGTTTGGTTGTTCCAGTTGTTATGCTGTTCATTCTGTTTGCATATTGGCCTTTTATTATATAGGATATCTGCCCATTAGCACATTATTACTACTGTTATTTTCTTACTAACAGTAATAGCTCTGAATTATTAAGTGTCACCAGTGTGCTAGGCCTTTCACATATATTTTTAAATCTGTTAACAAAACTTTGAGCATTGGTCGGTGTGTTCAATGGTTAGAGCGCTGGCCCTGGCACCAAAGGGTCTCGGGTTCAATTTCTGGTCAAGAGCACATACCTGGGTTACAGATTCAATCTCCAGCCCTAGTCAGGGTGCACGTGGGAGGCAACCAATCAATCTGTATCTCTCACATTGATGTGTCTCTCTAACACATATTCTTTCCTTCTTTCTCTCTTTGTCTCTGCCTGTCTCTCTCTCTCCACCACCCCTCCCTTCCACTCGCTCTAAAAACAAATCAATGGAGCCTGGTCAATGTGGCTCAGTGATTGAGCATCAACCTATGAACCAGTAGGTCACAGTTCGATTCCTGGTTAGCACATGTTAGGGTTGCAGAGAGCCACATGTGTGGCTCACGAGCCACAGTTTGCCAAGCAGCAGTTTACCGACCACTGATCTGGCCAATTTAATCACAGCACACAAAAAATCATATTGACAATTTTTCACTACTACTAAACTCCATTGTTAATTATTATACTCAGTGAAGGATATTTCAAATTTCAGATTTCAATGGGCTATCAGAATTCAGATATGCATGCCAATGGGACAATTCTTTTTTTTTTTTTTTTTTTTAACAGATCAGAGATATCCATGAAACTCAAGAGCAAGAAAAAAAGTAAACTTAATACTTGGTGAAACAAAATTAGAAAAATGTACATTATCTTTAAAAGCCATGTGAACACTCTGAAAAAAGGCAAGAGTAAAAAGTAGTCTTTAAACAGATAACAGAAAAGTAGAATTATGATAATCCAAAATTTGCAAAATGAATATTGGGAAGAAAATATGATTTTTTTCCTATATTATGGCAGGAAAATTTATTTTTAAAAAGTATGCATATGAATTATAGCTGCTATACTGATAAAAGGTTGGAGTACAATTACTTAAGATGAAAATACAGTTGAACTTTTTTAGATTCAATAACTGAGGTTTCCTCCTACCCACCTTAATTTTATATAGTTCAAATACTTGAAATCCTTCAGTTTTCTATTTCATTCTTGAGGATAGATTAGTACCAAAAGCTATTTTATGCCACACAAAAAGAAGGCAACATTTTATCTTTAGTTCTGCCATGCTTCAAATGATTAAGTATAAGAAGAGAATGAAATTCAATAATAAAATCAAAATTACACAGGATAGGAGAACAGAAAAATCACATTTCAAGGTACAAAATACTCCCTTTATAAAAGTTATTATTGTACTTCTTTTGGCGTCTCAAATACTATAGTCCTTACCTTCAAGAAAAGAAAGTGCCATGAAATAGGACTTTCATCAGCAGTCAGGACTATCCTATCTAATAAAAGAGTAATATGCAAATTGGCTATCACTCCAACACATAAGATGGCCAATCCCATGCGGTCAAAGATGGCCAGCAGGGGAGGACAGTTGTCGGGGACCCAGGCCTGCAGGGGAGGGCAGTTGAGGAAAACCAGGCCTGCAGGAGAGGGCAGTTGAGGAAAACCAGGCCTGCTGGGGAGGGCAGATGGGGGGGACCAGGCCTGCAGGGAAGGGCAGTTAGGGGCAACCAGGCCAGCAGGGGAGGACAGTTGGGGGCAACCAGGCATGCAAGGGAGGACAGTTAGGGGCAACCAGGCCGGCGGGGAGGGCAGTTAGGGGCAATCGGGCTGGCAGGGGAGGGCAGTTAAGGGCAACCGGGCTGACAAGGGAGGGCAGTTAGGGGTGACTGGGCCAGCAGGAGAGGGCAATAGGCAGAAACCAGGCCTGCAAGGGAGGACAGTTAGGGGAATCAGACCGGCAGGGGAGGGCAGTTAGGGGCAGTCAGGTAGGAAGGAGAGGGCAGTTAGGGGTGATCAGGCCTGCAAGTGAGGGCACTTAGGGGTAATCGAGCCAGCAGGAGAGCAGTTAGGCATCAATCAGGCTGGCAGGGGAGTAGTTAGAGGGTGATCAGGATGGCAGGCAGAAGTGGTTAGGGGCAATCAGGCAGGCAGGCAGGTGAGTGGTTGGGAGCCAGCAGTCCTGTATTGTGAGAGGGATGTCCCATATTGGAGAGGGTGCAGGCTGGGCTGAGGGACACACCCCGCGCCCCCCCCCTCCACACACACCCCGTGCACAAATTTCGTGCACTGGGCCTCTAGTGTTGAATAATATTGGTGAAAGTGGACATACCTATCTTGTTCCTGATCTTGAGGGAAACACTTTTTTTTTTTTAAGTATTTTATTGATTTTTTTTTACAGAGAGGAAGGGAGAGAGATAGAGAGTTAGAAACATCAATGATAGAGAAACATTGATCAGCTGCCCCCTGCAACACTGGGAGGTGGGGCAGGCACCGAGGTATCGGGCCGGTCATCTGCCACCCGGGGAGTGGGCCTAAGCCAGACGGTTATCTCCCGAGGGGTCCCAGACTGTGAGAGGGCACAAGTAGGGCTGAGGGACACCTCCCACCCCCTCCAGTGCACAAATTTTTGTGCACTGGGCCTCTAGTCTATATAAGAAAGAGCCAGGGTTGTAATGACTGATTATGACTGAAGGCTCTACCAGACTGAAAGGCAACCCAGCACTGATCTGGGACACTGCGGGCACCCTGACCCAGCACTGACTGCCTAGGGGGCTGCGGTACAGGCCTGGAGAGAGGCCTGCAGAGAGAGAAGGAGGGTCTGATCTGTAGCCTCTGTGGCAGCCGTTGATCAGAACTTGCCTCTCTTTCTCTCCAGGCCTGGCCAATAGCCACGCCTCCATTTCTCTCCAGACCTCCCCTGGGGCTGCTGATCAGCCCCCGTTGATGGGTCCAGAGACACTGACTAGCATAAAAACTGACCAATCAGAACCAAATCATAAAAGATGAACTACAAAGATTTTTTGGCTCTGAAGATACCTCCTCCCCTCAAAAAAAAAAAAAAATCCTCATAGCCTTGACCGGTTTGGCTCAGTGGATAGAATGTTGGCCTGCTGTCTCAAGGGTCCCAGGTTCGATTCCAGTCAAGGGCATGTGCCTTGGTTGTGGGCACATCCCCAGTGGGGAGCGTGCAGGAGGCAGCTAATTGATGTTTCTCTGTTGTCTGTTTCTAACTCTCTCTCCCTCTCCCTTCCTCTCTGTAAAAAATCAATAAAATATATTTTTAAAAAATCCTAATAAATCTAAAACCCTCCCAGGAATTTGGAACACAACAAGATTCTTGATTTGTTGCCTATTCATTTAAACATCATAAAAAAAATTGGCCTTCCGTATATAAATCTGTTAACAACTATAATATGGATATAAAGACAAGTAGAAAAATTTACATGGAAACACTGATTCACAAATCAATTCTTTCAAATATTTGCTGAGCAACTATGCACCAGGCTCCATCCCATGGCAGGCTCTGAGAATATAGAAATAGGCAAAACAAACTCAGTCTTTGTAGTCTATGACCCCATCTTGTCAGACCCCTTAATTCCATTAGTGCCAAACTCTACTCCTGCTCATTAACCCCAGTCTCAGTTATCAACCATCAATTTAACAACCACTGCCACCTCTCAAACACCAAGTGCTGTTAAAAAAAAAAAAAAAAAAAAAAAA
>NW_006288719.1:1361883-1377236 GCF_000327345.1 Myotis davidii
AGCCCTGGCTGGTACTTGTCAGTGGTTGCAGCGGTTCTCAACCTGTGGGTCATGACCCCTTTGGCGGTCGAAGACCCTTTCATAGGGGTCGCCTAAGACCACCCCGCCACACACACATACACGAAGTATTTAGTGCAGGGCCCAAGTAACTAACTGTTACCACCTGTTATTGTTAATGTTCTTTTTTTAAAAATATATTGTATTGATTTTTTACAGAGAGGAAGAGAGAGGGAGAGTTAGAAACATAGATGACAGAGAAACATCGATCAGCTGCCTCCTGCACACCCCCACTGGGGATGTGCCCACAACCAAGGTACATGCCCTTGACCAGAATCAAATGTGGGACCCTTCAGTCGGCAGGCCGACGCTCTATCCACTGAGCCAAACCAGCTACGGCTGTTAATGTTCTTGTTATTACTATTCCTAAGATGCCTAATTACTGCTCCCCTCCTTCTTGACTACCATATAGATTATGTTTAAGATACCTAGATTACATGCCAACTAAATTCTGTGTCAACAAAATAGATTTTTTTAAAAGTCCCTTTACTTTTTTGCTAATGTTCTAGTATTCGTGCTACTAATAAATGGAATCCAAAGCAATGTTATGCCCTCTCTGGGAACAGTCCAGTCACATCTTGAGGCATGGCTGTGTTACCAAAATACACAATCCAAAGTGGATTGCGTACTCAAAGTAAGTTTCAAGGGAATTAAAGAAAACTTCGTAATGAATTGCTTCTCTCTACTCTCAGCTAGTATAGCAGATATTATCATCCTAAACACAAGTAATCTTTCATAACTAAGAATGATGACATACACCACAGAGCAGATTTTCACTCCATTAAATTAAAATCCTATCAGTAATGTGATCCATGACCCACCTTTCACAGTTCTAATTACCAAAAACACAGTTTTCACGTAAAAGCAGTGTGTTTTTGCCTTTATAATTTACTAATGACTTTATATGCAAAATTGTGCTATAATTTTACTTCTGATGAACAGTTTCAAGAAGTTCAACAGGGAGAATACTAATAGGCCTAGTGAAGTACAGTTACTTCTGAATTGCCAGGGGAAGCTAAAAACCAAATGGTCTCAGAAGAAAACAATGCTTAATGGCTGCAATGAAATAAAACTGCTAACTAACACAAAGCAGTTGCAAAAGGGCACCCTGAAGCCCACCAGGTGTGTAGCTATGAGTTCCAACAAACAGGCAGATAAGCTTCTACTCCCGGTGATGCTGTAATTTTTGTGCTGTTGTTTTGGGTTTTTGTTTTTGTTTGCTATAAACTAGTTAAAAATTCGTACTGCTCACTTTCTAAATCTTTAGGAGAAAGATATTTACTGGAGTCACAATACAAATTACAGGGCTTTCAGAATTTGGTAGATGAAAATATGAGTCAAGAACAGACATAATAGCTGGAGGAAAAGAGGTAGGAAATAAAAAGGGTAGCTGAATCCTACATTAGAAAGACCAAGTACTCATTCAAAACTATGGTGAGAGGCTAATTTTCAACAGCAGGAGCAAACAACTACTTTCAAACATAATTACTAACACTAAGTTCACTTACATATTAAATATCTTATCCTTTTAAACCAAAAAAGATAATCACGAAATATTTTGAACATCTAGTCAAAATACTGAAGGAATACTTCTAAGTTTATGAAAACTTCTAAAATTGGCACAATAAATAGGAAAATAAATAAAAATAAAATTGACACATTTTTAAAAATGTAGTATGTTTCAAATATAGAATTATATTATAGATTTTCACACAGCTTTCTTTTCACATGTACAATTAGTTCAGGCACATTCCTTATTCACAATGTTGTGTCAAAAGTTTCTTTACCTTTACTGTCATCATGAAGTAAAGCTTATTCTTAGGCTCTAAAGTTAGTATTTCAAGTATTCTTTAGGGACATACAATTCTTCTCCATATACGTTCAAAAAAATAAATTAGAAGTGATAGCTTTAAGGGAAATATAATTACATTTGCCAAAGGTAAAATTTTATGCTAGAAGAACTAAGAATTGCCATTTCAGTAATATACTTAATTAGGAAAAAATTACAAATTCAAAGCCAATATCGTGTTCAGTTAGAGAAATTAAGATAATAATTAAAAATTAATCTGTGTGGTATTTTTATATTTAGTTTTTGAAGTAAAAGTTAGTAACCAATACGCAACTACTTACATATGGGTAAATAACTTTTCTGATAAAATAATACCAAGAAATTGTACTTGTGTCAAGAAGCATTTACATTAAAATTCAATATAGAGGCCTTGGCCAGGTAGCTCCATTGGTTAGAGCGTCATCCTGATACTCCAAGGTTGTGGGTTTAATCCCTGATCAAGGCACACAGAAGAATCAACCAATGAATGCATAAACAACAAATTGAGGTTAGACACACACTCTATCTCTCTATCTCTCTCTTCACCCCTCCCTCCCTCTCATCCACTGTCCCTCCCTTTCTCTCTCTAAAATCAATAAAAAATAAAAATTTAAAAATTGAATATAGAGAAGACTACTTTATAGTTATTCCCTTGTACTTTTTTCAGACAACATATTTTCAACCTCCAATATGGAAGGCATGCCATGATCACTTTGTGTAAAATATACATATTTTATATAAAATAACCTTTGATTTGTTTTTAAAAAGGGGGGGGGCCTTCATATTTCTTTTACTGCTGGCTACAATTTAAATATAAAGTATAAAATGTTCTTATGCCCAATCTTCCCCTAGACAAATGCTCAAAGTAGACCATGAGATGAAACATAACATAACATACTGACACTCTCAGTAATATTAAAAATTTTAGTAACAAATATTAATGCCAAATTTCCATGTAAAGTACTATCCTATAAGCAGCAATGCAGGAAATGTTTAGTTCTCTCCGTTACATAAATATCCAGCAACAGCAACCAGTACATTTCAGGTACATTAGTGTTATTTCTGAAATGTTTTTCTCACAGTTCATTTCTATCCCTGAAGCTAACTCCAATATCTACTTTTTCCTATTCATCAAATGCTACCATGAAGCTGCATCAAACCTGAAGGAAATGAGAACTGCTGCTCTTTTAAAATAAATTTCTCCAGGGCAATTAAATGGTTACAAAGTCAAATAGGAGTCAAAAAGTATAAGAACCCGGCTCAGGATACAGTTAATAAAGGCCTCATCAAAAGGCTTGACTGTTCTTTAATACAAAACTTAATATTATAACAGTGGTTCTTGGTTATGACGTTGTATTCCCGACATCATGCACTATCTCAGGAGTATGCTGCAGAAACTTCTTTAAAAATGTAAATTTCTATTTATTTCATTAATTGACTCATTTGTGTAGCAAAATGGAAATTAAGTGGTGTGAAAGGACAGCAACATCATGAGTAATCAGAATGGAATAACCCATTTCAAGGATAAGAAAAAACTGCCAAGTTTAAAGTCAACGAGGCATGTGCTTATATAGAAGCACTCCCTCTTACAAGGTTTCCTTTTTTTAAATATAATAAGTTTAATTTTATATGCTATTCCAAGTCATTGCAATGGGGGGAAAATGTAACCATTAAGTTGAAGCTTAACACAACACTAATGTTGCTCAAGTGGGTGACTGGTGAAACACACTGTGGTACATCCATAACATGGAACTCTACTTAGTAATAGAAAGAATGAAGTACTAATTCCCACAGTGACTTGGAAGAATTGACAGAGAATTACCTGAGTGAAAAAAAGCCAATCCCAAAAGGGTGCATACTACCTAGTTTCACTTATGCAACATTCCTGAAGTGACAAACTATAGCAATGGAGCCCATGGGGTCTCTCTGCAATACTTCTAATGACTACATGTGCAACTGCAATTATCCCAAAATTAAAACTTTAATTTTAAAAAAAGCATATCTGGTGACACTCCCAGAAACCAGTCAGTATACAGAGCCTCTACCAATCGGAAGAAGAAATAGATAAAAGGACAAAATAGCCACTAAAAAAGAAGTTAGAGAAAACAATACAGTGATATGATTATTAATATGTAATGAATATTTAGATACGTATAGGGACATATTAAATTTCTCTCAGTGTTAATTCACAATGGAAAAAGCTTACCCGATGCTTTGCCTTAATTTTCTTTCTATATTCTTCTTTGTCAAATTTGTCCTCTTCTTGAAGCCTTTCCTTTGCTTTATCCAAATTGATACCACCAGTGTCGTCCTCTTCCTCAGTATCCTTCGAGACAGACTTCTGCACTTGTGGCCACTTCTGAACCAACTGCAGACAGGAAAAGGTTCAGTATGGGTCAGGGGACATGGCGCGTCAGCAAAAAACCATTTCCCTTCGTATAAGGATTTTGAACCAGTGCATATGCACACTCTCTGCCTTACTACCTATATGTTTTAAACTTTCTAACAAACTTTATCATTAAAGTGAGCAAGCCACAGAAGACTGTCCCAATTGGGAGAAAACAATGCCACCATAACCCAATGAGGGCAAGACTGAAGGAAAATTTCATAAATTAATGTGGAGGAGTAGTAGCCACCTCAGGTCATTTCAAGCAGTGTTCTCAGTATGCTCTAGTCCAGCGGTCGCCAACCTTTCGGACCTCACGGACCACCGGTTGGCAACTGCTGCATCAGTCCACTGATTTGGCTCTGAATGTGCATGGGCCACAGCCAGGCTGCCTGAGAGCCCCCTCCCACCAGCACCAGGGCCCTCCAACACCTCTCTCACTGTACCAGGTTGCTTTATTTTCCTGGTTTTCTCACTAGAATTTATCTCCTTGAGGACAGTTACAAGTCTTGTCCATGTACTCTCAGAGCCCAACACAGTATCTGGCACACTTTAGTTGCTCAAAACTGATCAATGGATCACATATCAGCTGGTACCACACATAAAGACTGAAATAACTAAGTGAAAAGGAGAAAATTAGTCTGGTTTCACAGGCTGCTCAGATCTGCATGACTTTACACATACAGTGTATGGCTAGGAACAAGGTGACATAAAAGTCAGAGCACTGATCTGGGAGGTGGAAGGCCTGGCTTAATATCCTCTCTTTCTCACTTAGCCTGCTGTACAATCCTGAATAAATCACTTAATCTCTGGGCATCTGTGTCCTTGTCTGAAAAATAAGGTTTGACTCAACAATATTCCAGGCCTAACACTGCAAAACTCTACACAATTTAGACGAAGAATGATTCTTTTATTTTACCTACTATTGTTACCAGAGGATTTAAATAACTGCAATTGTTTTTTAAAGACTGCTAATTAACTGGCAGGCAAGTGGAAGTTGTAGGCACACAGGTGACAGGTATTAACGTCTCCTCTTCCTCTTATCGCCACCAGTCATTCTTCAAGATGAGATTCCTACGGTCTCAACCTTTGGCAACAAATGAGGTCACAAATGTACTGCATGAGCAGCCATGCTAGCAGTTACTAACACTGAAAGAAGAAGCAGTGAAGAGAAATCAGCTATGGCAGTAAGAATGCCATCCACTGCTCTTCCCCTGTTTTTGTCAGAGTGAAAAAAGTCCATCCCTCTGTGGTTTGCAACAATAGCAGCATTTCTTTCAGAGTTTTAGGTCAGAATTTTCAATGTGGTTCACAGCTACACAGAGCTCCCATCAATGTTTACAATGAAACTTTATAGTTAAAGATTTGCATCCACCTTAAAGCCAATTGGTATAATCTGTGCAGTTACTTATTAACACAGTAAGGAACCTCTTTATGCTAGCAGCACTAATCCTGTTTACCCTAAGCATCTGGTGTCATACAACTACAGTATGGCTTGGCCTGCTTCTCTGGTGCTGACCTCTTTTTAGTAATTTCATAATGATAAGATTTCATTACTTATCAATTATACAGGCTTCCTCTGCAACTACCAACAACTTTGAATTGCACTTCATTTTGTTAGTTTTCATATGATGCATACACCATTTCACTCCATATTATTAGTGCAAACCCAGGCTTCTGAAATAAAATTCCCTCCCCCCACCCCAAACACCCAAATCTTTCTTAACTTCAAAATTAAAAGAAAATATATGTTACTTGATATAGACTGCTTAGGCATCACTTATATTAATAATGATGAAATAGCTGATGTGATATATTGCAGTTGGTATAAAAATCTGTTATTTTATTGAGGCATCAAACAATGGTTCATTCATCCAACAAACTTTTTTGAGGGCTTACTACATGTGAAACACTGTTCTAAGTGCTGAGGACAGGGTAGTGAGAAAAGTCAACCAATACCTTCCACAGTGGAAGAAACAAACAACCACCAAATAAACACAGAATGAATTACACAGTAAGTGCTATGGGAAAAAGAACAAAAAGACAAGGCAAGACAAATGAGATTATGTAAGTGTGGAGTGCTGTGTGCTGTGTTAGGATGAACTAGGAAACCTGTAGGCTGGTGAGTGAAACCAAGAAATAATATTCAGAAGAGCCTGCAATCACTACGAACTTCTAGCCATTACTCCTTAGGTAGTCACTCGACTTTCCAGATATCCTTCTTCTTTAGCAACAAAGATAGTATTCATTTGTAATAGAGGGACCCTTCATGAGCAATCTGTGAGTGATAACCCTTCCCTAAGCTATGGGTATATATTACACTCAGACCAAGGTAATGATGAGAGGAAAGCCAGGCCCCCATGTGTCTGAGATTATTTTAAAGCAGAGAAATCCTTCCCATTAGCAGGCCAGCAAGTAAGAAACATGCCAACACAACATCTAAAACGGAGGAACTGCACAGCAGAGCTTCTTTTAGAGTCCAGCAAACAGAGCTGTGGCAAGTAGCTGTGCTACTGCTTGTGCTTGTCCCCACAGAACACGTTGATGGACACCAGGACAAGAAAATCTAATCTATACAAGCAGAATTTAGGAAACTCAAAACTAACCCTGTTGTTATCACCAAGAAGTATCTCAGTCTATTGTCAATAAAATGTTCTTGCCTCCAGGTGTACGGTTGATGGAATTCCTTTGGTAACAGTGAAGGGAACTGCCTATCCTATTTTAGAGAAACGTTTTCTCATTAGTGAGCGGCAGTTAGCAGGGCAGTTACTCTTTATAGGAGCTGGAACATACAGTCCTCACTTAACATCCTCACTGGTTTCTGGGATGTCAAGTAAATGGACCGATGATGAAACCAATTGGCTTATGAACAAGAGTTAAGCTGCTACATCATCTCATCAACATTATAATAAAAAGACACATTTGAGGACCTGCTGTACCTCAGAAATGAAGCACTTAAGAATCTTACCTCCCCTTCATCAGTAAACGTTATTTTCTTATTCACTTTAAAATTTCTCTTCATTACTTTTTTCGCTTCTGCGACTTTGGTCACTTTTTTCTTGACACTGGATTTAGAAGATTCTTTCTTCTGTGTGAGAATATAAAAAAAACAACAACAGATGATTAAGTAAATGCTGCTTTATATTAACAATTTAACTCTGTCTGGCAATAAATACACTTTCCAAAACTGGGTGCATTTACTGCTCAATGGCTAATGAGAGGCACCAAAAACAATGTCCAGAAATAAAGTCATTAGACTTATTAACTAATGACCCCCCCCCCCAATGCTAAGGGGATTAAGTGTAAATAAATGGAAGTTAGACATAACTTCTAAAATTTATTCTATTACTAAAACTATGTTACCCTGGTAATGGTACTACATAATAATTTGATAAATGGGCATGTAAGATAAATAAAGCTATCTTCCAGCTAAAAAAAATTGAGCACATTTTAAAAATAGATCTAATTTCCAAGTGCAAACTTAAACTTTTAGGCTAGAGAAATGTTTAGTTGGGAAGCAAGATGGCTGCAATACATGGCCACTCAGCGTTCTTCCTGCCATCACAGTACTTTCCTGGATGAACAAGGGAAAACACCCCATGAAAACTAAGCTGGCACCAAAGGTGAGAAGGAATAAGAAGACTTGAACAGAGATACACTGATCAGCACCTAGCTAATGTCCTACAGCGGTTCTCAACCTGTGGGTAGCAAACAATGAAAATATATCCTGCATATCAGATATTTACATTACGATTCATAACAGTAGCAAAATTACAGTTATGAAGTAGCAACGAAAATAATTTTATGGTTGGGGGTCACCACAACATTAGGAAGGTTGAGAAAACTGTGACCTAAAACCACTAGAGCAAGATTAAAAGTACAAAGCCACCCCTTACCTATGCAAGCAAATGCTGAGTGAACTGAGATAGTAAGTTACAGATCATACCATAGCCTACTTCAATGAGTGACAAAAAGTAACTCCTTTGAGAAGAATTTGGATTATTTTCCTTAAATCAAAGCCAGTAATACCAGTGGTGATACTGAGTAAACTAATCTAAAGAAGCCTCCATTAGACAAGTAGTCAGAATGGTAGAAGTTAGGAACATGGTGTCGTTTAGAAAATAGATTTGAATTCAAGCTTCACCATTTAGGAGCAAGTTACTTAACCTCTTGGCTTGAGGATAATAATAGTACCTATCACATAGGGTGCTGGGAGAGTTTAATAATAAATGTAAACATATAAAATATGTGTTACATAAACCTCAAATACCACTATTATATATTGATTCCATGCCACCTAAAGAAATTGTACCAACTGCATAGACACTTAATTTGCAAAATCCCAGACTTATAGCTTCCTAGTCGATTGTGGATTTTTTTTTTTTAATTTTGTACCACAGGACTAGTTAGAACAGGACTGATTGATCTAGGACACAAGAATTATCAGAAGCTTCAAGATGTACATCAATTACAACTGTTACTTTATGGTAATAAATATGCACACAAAAAACAATTCATTCAACAAAAATATTGCTGATGAATACAAAAATGCTTAAAAACATAACACCATAAAATAAAAAGCAACAACTTTACTAAAATAGGCTTCTGACAAGTTGTTAATAAATTATATTTCTAGATAATGATAATAGCTATTATGAAAATCAGCTAGAACATCTGCAATAACATTATGACTTAAGTACAGGAAAATTTTGGCACTGATGGTTCTATTATGTAGGTATTACTAACACTACTTTTATATTTCTTGTTCTTGGTACATGCAAACTATAGTATCAGAGCACTTAGAATCTGCTAGAATTTCAAATCCATAAAATGTTTATGAAAAGATTAATCTCCTCTTAAGTAACTAATTTTTTATTACATCAGACAGAGACATCAATATGCTACAATCTCTATACCTACATCTGACAGGACTTCTACAGAGATTGTTTGTTTTTAGATTTCTTCTCACCATGGAACACCCCATCTCTTCCACCCCTCAGAGGATCCATGACTGCATGAATGTTAACATCTGATGAAATAAGGCCCCAAATTGGTGTGCCTCTCCCCCCAAACCCCCTCCCCATACCATGCTCTAGGATACATCACTATTACTCTCCCTCATGAAATAGTGCAATCCTCATTTCCTTATTTGGCTTCTGAGAGTATGAATAAACTGTGGTGGTAAAACTCCTAAATTAAAAAGGGAATAGGGCCGAGACCGGTTTGGCTCAGTGGATAGAGCGTCGGCCTGCGGACTGAAAGGTCCCAGGTTCAATTCTGGTCAAGGGCATGTACCTGGGTTGCGGGCACATCCCCAGTGGGAGGTGTGCAGGAGGAAGCTGGTCGATGTTTCTCTTTCATCGATGTTTCCAGCTCTCTATCTCTCTCCCTTCCTCTCTGTAAAAAATCAATAAAATACATTTAAAAAAAAAGGGGAATAGGGTGGAAGGAAGTTGTCAACTGAAATAAGTTGCTACCAATAGGACATCTTACAAAACAGGGCACAAATCCCCCCCACCACCCTTGCCCCCCACACACACTTACTCCCAATCATTACTCCTACAACTTTCTCCCCACAAACACTTATCAAAGAACACCACCAACTTGACCACCAGGGGTGAAGACAATGTTACTGACTCCTACTGGATTTTCTTGATTTTACGGTTTGGTCCATCCTAACCATAGAATATCTGCCTGGCTGATACTCTGTCATTAGACCTAAATTAATGATAGAGAGAATGCCAATGAAACCGCAAACTGAGAGTCTCAAATGACAATTAAACAGGAGTAAGTTAAAATCACTGAAAAACAAAATATAATGGGGATTATCAGGAGCAGATTTTCTGTCTGGACGGACAGTAACGCTCTATATGTTGACAGGAGTTTGCGTTACATGGATCTCTACATTTATCAGAACTCATCAAATGTTACACTTAAGATTAATGCATTTCACTGTTTGTAAATTTCTACCTCAAAAGAATCCTGTAAGCAAAAACTGAACTTTAGTTAGAACTAGGCAAGCTGAATTATATGGGAGAAAATGTAGTGATACTGGCAACTTACTCTGAAATGCATTAAATAAAAAAGAGTGATGGATGAATAGATGGAGAATTGCATATTAAAGGTAAAATAGTAAAAGGTTAATTATAAAATATGAGTGGTTGGTATTCTAGTGTCCAAAAGCACACATTTTTTTTCAACTTTTCTATATGTTTAAAATTATTTGTAATAAAATATAAAAGCCCAGTCTCAGGAACAAGAGAAAAAGTCACAAAACAAAGATACCGAAAACTGTTAGAACAGAGTATGCACGGGTCAGTCAGAAAAACAATCCTGCAGAGTGGAAGCTTGGAGTGATGCAGGTCTACTGGAAGAGCTTAAGGGAAATCCATGAAACCACTGAAATTATGTAACAAAATTTGGGAGTATTTGTATCTTTGCATTTTTTATGATTTATCATGGTTTCTAAATGGGATCTGTGACCCCCTCCCCTATGTCCCACCCCTGCTCCCAAAGAAAAAAAGGTCAAATTTTGCTTGTTTAAGGGAAGAAGCCACTGAAAACAGGACCAAAAATGGCAACATGTATGAAAAGATTCTGTCATATTTTTCCTGATAAGCATGGCATTGTTCTGATATTCTAGAATTATTCTTCACTCAAATATGTCATCAAAAAACAAGACACATCATGGTACATACTGGGGCCCCAGCATTGAAAAAGCGAGGTGGACTCCCAATCCTCATTGAGCCTAACTCTATCAGTTTGGGGGGAGGGGGGGGGACATTAAACCATTGGAAAATATATTTAATCACAAATACAGTAGTGCTCAGAAAAAAATGCACAGGATGACTAAATCTATGTAACAGACGCTTGCCCTAGCTAAGTTACGGTAAGGAGAGGAAGTCAGGAACACTTCCTTTTGAGGGACAGATGTTGAACTGAGCAGCAAACAATTCAACACAGCTGCACTGTTGGCCATCAATGGTGTAAAATACCTTCTGTATGTACAGTGATGGCATGTTTCACATATGGCTCACAACAGAGTCTTAGCTCAATGTCATCCTTTTGAATGTTAATTTTAGCAGGTAATACACACTCATTTATTTTATAAAGGATATTAAAAAAACACAACCATGTCATTTGCGTCCTCTTAAGCCACCCCAGGTTATGTCCCAAGAAGCAAGCATTGCTAGTAGCTTTTTCTGCATCCTTCCAGAGACATCCTACCCAACGCAAGTATACTAGTATATGATGGACACCAAGAACTCATGAAAGAGCCTTGTAGCCTGGCCGGTTTGCTCAGTTGATAGAGCTGATAGAGCATCGGCCTTCGGACCAAAGGGTCCCAGGTTCAATTCCAGTCAAGGGCATTCCCCAGTTGCAGGCTCAATCCCAAACCCTAATCGGGGCAAGTGCAGGAAGCAACCAATTGATGTTTCTCCCTTCTCCTCTCCCCTCCCCTCCCAACTGATCTCTTTCTCACATTGATCTCTCTCTCTCTCTCTCTCTTTCTCTCTCTCTCTCTCTCTCTCGGTCCTTCCATTCTCTCTTAAAAAAAATCAATGGAAAAAATCCCCAGATGAGAATTAACAAAACAAAAAGTCTTGTATATAAACCTTCATATATGTGTGCATTTAAATATCTAGGGTAAATTTCTAAAGTTAAAGCCCTCAAAGTATATACATTTAAATTTCAAAATAAGCATCCAGGGAAGTTATACAAATTTACACACTTGCCAAAAAATTTGAGAGGAACTGATTCTCCACATCTATTTAAATAAAGTATATTATTAGGCTTTATATTTGCCAGTCAACTAGGTGAAGAAATATCATCTCAGGGAAGTCTTAATTTGCATTTGTACAAAGGCACATCTTCTTGTAATTATGTAATACATTTTTAAGTAATGATGTTTTCTTGGTTTGTGGCATACCTTAATATACTTTTCTAACTAAAATACTTTTTCAAAAATATGTTTTTACTAATTTCAGAGAGAGGAAGGGAGAGGGAGAGAGGGATAGAAACATCAATGATGAGAGAGAATTATTTATCAGCTGCCTCTTGCACACCCCCAACTAGGGATCAAGCCAGCAACCTAGGCACATGACCTGACCTCCTGGTTCATGGATCGACGCTCAATCACTGAGCCACACTTGGCTGGGCTAAAAGACTTTTTAAAAATGAATTTAACTCCTTAACATGCAGATTTTACTTAAAAGTTTCAACACTGGCTCTTGGACAAAGGAGAAAGTACTCATTAATAATTTTAAATTTCTATTCATTAAATCACAAAAAATATAAGGTATTCCTTTGTTAGGAAAGAATTCTGTTTTGACTACAAGACTTTATGTTATCGCTATAAAAATGAAATTTGCAGCAGCCAGAAAGTATTATGAAAGAATTTCTGACAAGATGTAAAACATCAAAATCCAATTTCCATTTCTATTTGCACTTCTTCCACAACATGTATGCTAGACTTCAAAATAAAATGCTAAAAGGAAAGTATCAAAAAATACAAAACTAATAAAACTTGAAAGATAAAGAACCACCACCATCGCAAAAACAATAATGGCTCTGATCAGAAGAATCATGATACAGTTAACATTGGCTACAAGATTCAAAATATTCCACATAATAAAAGCCCAATATGCTAAGTGTCTGGTCATCCGGTCATCTGTTCAACCAATCAAAGCATAATATGCTAATGATATGCTAAAGCTGCTCAACTGCTCACTATAATGTGCAATGACCACCAAGGGGCAGACAGTTGGCGGGTAGGTTAGCTTGCTGCTGGGGTCTGGCCGATTGGGACTGAGCAAGATGTGCTGGACATTCCCTGGAACCCTCCTTTAGTCCCTCCCCAGCTGGCCAAACTCCTGCGTCTCTCCCTAGCCCTGATCATGCACTGGTGGGGTCCCTTGGCTTGGCCTGTGCCCTCTTGCAATTTGGGACCCTTCAGGGGATGTCAGAGAGCTGGTTTTGGCCCGATCCTGCAGGCAAGGCCAAGGGACCCCACTGTGCACGAATTCGTGCACCAGGCCTCTAGTAATTAAGAAAACCTTCTTAATGTAAGTATTACTACTATATATCCGGGGCAGGAAGGAGTATCATAAAGCCTCTTTATAGCATTTTAGTCTAACTCTTTAAATCTTTCCTGGCTCCCAATTAGTCCAGATAAGATTTAAGTTTCTTTTCTCTACCATGCCGTATTTTACTTTGCTTATTTCCTTACTTTTAGCCTCATTCCCAACTTCATGGCCAGCCAAATCCATCATTGTCTTTGTCTTTTATTACCCTAAACTAGAGCCCCATTGCACAAAAATTTGTGCACTCGGGGGGTTCCCTCAGCCCGGCCTGCATCCTCTCACAGTTTGCAGTCTGGGACCCCTTGGGGGATGTCCACCTGCTGGCTTAGGCCTGCTCCCTGGGTAATCGGCAGCCTCTGGCAGCCTGGGAGCCCTTGGGCAACGTCCAACTGACAGCTTGGGCCCACTCCCACAGGGGAGCGGACCTAGCCGCAGTAAGACATCCTTAGCGCTACCGAGGAGGCGGGAGAGGCTCCTGCCACCACCGCTGAGCTCGCAGCTGTCAGCCCAGCTTGTGGCTGAACAGAGCTCCCCCTGTGGGAGCACAATGACCACCAGGGGGCAGCTCCTGTGTTGAGCATCTGCCCCCTGGTGGTCACTGCATGTCATAGAGACTGGTCGTTCACGGTTGTTCTGCAGTTAGGGTAAATTTGCATATTACCCTTTTATTATATAGGATGGTTCCTGCTGCCTTTTGAGCACTTTCACTACTGGAACATATAAAGGATAATTTCATATTCTTCATTTACTACTTTAGGAAATTTCCTTTGGTTCACTGTAACTGTCTAGGCCAATGGTCGGCAAACTGCCCCTTGAGTGTGGCTCTTACACAAAATACCACGTGCGGGCATGCACATATAGTGCGATTGAAACTTTGTGGCCCAGGGAGAAAACCAAGATGGTGGCATAGGTAAACACTGGGGATTGCTGCTTAGCACAACCACTTCAAGAATACAACTAGAAGATAAAACAGATATCATCCAGAACCACAGGAAGGCTGGCTGAGTGGAAATTCTACAACTAGAAGGAAAGAGAAAAGCATACCAAGACTCAGAGGAGCTGCGGTGCAGAAGCAAAGTATAGAGGTAAGGAGGCGCACGCGGAGAGGGCTGGCGGCTGAGGACACGGTTGTCTTTTTCAATCGGAAGGCAGTCTCAAGCTCTGAGCTCCAGTTCCGGGCGAGTCTCTGGGGACCCAGACTCATACGGGAGAAACTGGACTGTCTGGCATCGAGCTTTCTTGGAACTCGAGCTTTCTCTCGGAGGTGCTTGCAGCAATTGCCGGGACACTGAGAAGAGGGGCCTCTGAGGACAGCCATAGCTGCTTGCTCCGCCCTGTTGATGCCCTGGGACCCCCGCCCCGCCCAAGCTGTGCACCGGCTTTTGCATATGAAAGGCCTGGCCCTTTGCAATCTGAAAATTACCTACAAACTTGCAGCTGGCCCAAGGCCCCACGGCAACTTGCATTGCTTCACAGCTGAGCTCCTGCTGGGTAGCCTCAGGCAGAAGCTAAATTAGCACCTCCTCAGAGATCCAGGAGCCAGTGTGCCCCATGGTCAGAATAGGACCATCCAGATTGCAGCTCCTTGGATCCATAAAGGACACATTCAGGGGTCAGACTCAGTGAGTACCAAAACCCCACTGAAGCAAGTCTTGCCCTGGAAGAGTGTTTCCAGAAGAGAAGTTCTGCCACTACAGATACAGCTGAGTCTCACAGCCAATTGGCCTGGAGGTCAATTCGTCCTAGTGATACCTACAATAATCAAGGCTTAACTACAACAAGACTGTGCACAAAGCCCACAAGGGGTACACCAAGAGTGTCCACCTCAGGTAATTGGAGAGGCTGAGCCACTGGGCTCTATAGGACACCTAGCACAGAAAGCCATTCTATTAACACAGGGAAGCATAAAAAAATGCGGAGACAAAGAAACAGGACACAGATGACAGAAATGGAGGAAAGTAAACGACTATAGAGTTCAAAACCACACTTTTAAGGTTTT